>NC_069384.1:103936884-104258423 GCF_027475565.1 Acinonyx jubatus | reverse complement strand
AGCCTCTCTGCCTCAGCTGTAGGACTTGCTTCTTGTGCAGTCAGCTGAGAGGCCCAGCTGCAGGAACAGTGGGCACACTGGTATGTGGGGTTATCTGCCCTACTCCCCAGAACAGGAACTCACTTTGGAATTGGTGTCAGTCCTGTCTGGGGTTTCCTGCCAGGTGTGGTGGGGCAGAAGGTGCTTTGACAGGATGCCTGCTGAGGCTTTGGATTGGGTGTGGCAGGTCCAAAGGGGAATGTCTGAGTGGGAATGCACTGCTAGGAAGGCAGGTGGAGAATATTAGAACTGGATCCTTCAAGCCAGGCTATCTAGGCTGGGGGAGAGGAGGAAAAATAGTACCCATCAGCACTTTTGTTCCTGGAGAAAACTCCTGCAGATCTCTGTGCCTCCAGCACATGTTCTAAGATTAATCAGTGAATCTCCATGTATACCCTAGGTGCTTTTCAAAACTGCTGCTTCCATGCTGTATCTTGGGCCAAGAAGCTGGTTCTTCATGTATAGGGACTCGGTTTTTTATGGCCTTCTAGCTCTTCTGGAATTAAGCCCTGCTGGTTTTCAAAGCCAGACACTATGGGGACTCATCTTCCCAGCATGGGTCCCCAGTATTAGGGTGCCTGGTGTGGGGTCTGATTCTCTTGTGATGCCTGGCTGATTTATGGTTAGCCATATCGAGAGTTTGGTTCCCAACTGCATCTCTGGCCCTCCTTCCCTTTTATATGTGGTCTTCTCTCTATGACTAGATGTAAATGATCTCTTCTGCCTGTCTTCAGATAAGTTTTCAGAGTTTTTTGTATAGACGTATCTGTTGCCTGATACATTCATGGGATGAGGTGAGCTCAGGATCCTCCACTCTTCCATTTTCCAGACTCTTATTGTGGTTTTGATTTGCATTTCCCTAATGACTAATGAGATCAGGTATCTCATTTGTATATCTTCCTTGTGGAGATATCTGTGGTTTTTTATTTTTAATATTTGGTTCTTCTTAAGCTTCATCTATAAGAGGAGGTTGTAATGCCTAGTTGTTAATAGGATTAAATGGAATGGTACACATATACATTTAGCTTGTGTCTGGCTCTCAACTAATGATTCTAATTATTGTCATCATTCACATCTCTGAACCTCTGTTTCTTCATCTCTATTGTCCTGAAGTTCTGAAATTTTTTTCCTAATATACCAAAATTATAAAAGTAATCCCTAGTATTTAATATTAAACCATGTTCTCTGCCACATCCTAATGAAAAAAAGTATTTAATTTCTGCCAACTATGATCTTGATATTTGAGACTGACCCTTCCCAACCTGAAGCATTAACGAGAATGAAATTAAGGATATCCTGGGAATTCATTTGGAGGAACAGTGTGTAAACATCAGATTCTATAGGGTACAAGGATATTGTTAAAGACCTGTTACTAGAATGCCATACCAAGAAAGCTTAAGAGTTAAGTAGAACAAAATCCATGGTCATAGTTCTGGATGAAAAAACAGTGCCTAACTCAGCTAACTCTTGTAATAATAAGAACAATCACTTGCATAGCAGTTACTATGCGCCATGCCTTGTTATAAGCTCTCTCTACATATACTTATTTAATATGCACACAAAATATGGAATAAATGAAATTAACAAATACTGAGTGCCCACCATGTTCCAGGTTCTGTGTTATATGTTGGTGAGCCAAATGGTGAGCCAAAAGGACAAATTTCTACCTTTAGGGCCTGCATTGTAGAGAGGGAAGTGACATTGCTCAAATAATCCCACCAATGAATGCAAATTACAGTGGGATAGAAACCATGGGAGAATGGTCATAGTGCCATGCAGATGTATGCTGGAGGGGAATTGCCTTTCTGGGGAAATAATAACTGAACTGAGAGGTTAAAGGAGTGGTTTGGTTGAAGTAGAGGAGTGAGATGCCAGAGGGAATAGCATGAGCCAGTGTACTGACAGGAGGAAGCAAGGTGAGGCTGAGAAACTGAAAGATCAGGGTGGATGGAAGACAGCAAGTAAGCCGGTAATTGCAGTGAGGTGGGCAGGAGCCCTGTAAGCCTCAAGAAGGATTTTGGTCTTTATTTTGAGAACAATAGGAAATTATTAAAAGATTATAATTAGGGGGATAACATGACCAGATTTCTGTTACTGTGGCTACAGTGTAGGAAACAAAAGGGAGGGGCCTGAGGAGATTGGGGACACCAGTATAGACAAAGACTTAAGTGAGCAAATTGGAGAGGTTGAAGTTAATAAGGTGGATGACTCTGCTGGCCTGAGTCATTTTTGTAAGGCTTGGGTATTTGTCTTCCCAGTCATGCTGCAGGCTGTCTTCCAGGTGCCAGCCAGGAAAAATCAATTTCACAAACACATCTGCATATGATCCACAGATAGAACCTGGAGATACTGAGCCCATAGTAGATGCTATTCTGTTATAAATCTTAGAATGCCTGAAATATAGCTCCTCCTTCGTGCCATGTTAGCCCTAGGCATCCTGTAGGACTTAACTTTAAGTCCCTCTTGATTTCTTTTCCCAGCACTCCTCTAAATTTCTCTTGGGTTTTGTAATCTCTTTCTAGTTTGGGCTTTGCAAGATCAGAGCTTAGCGTCTTTACTGTGGTTGGACCTCCTGCTGTACCCAGGTGAGTATACCTTCTTATGACCTCATGTTTCCAACAGCTGGATTCTCCACAGGGAAGATTAACAGCAAAGGGGATAGCAGTATCCATCTCCCCTAAATGATACCCAGAACAATAGGCATTAAAATTACTTTTAAAAAAATGTTTATCTATTTGTGAGTGTGAGAGAAGAAAGCACAAGCAGGGGAGAGACAGAGAGAGAGAGAGGGAAACACAGAATTTGAAGCAGACTCCAGGCTCTGAGCTGTCAGCACAGAGCTCAACATGGGGCTTGAACCCATATAAACTATGAGATCATGACTTGAGCTGAGTCAGATGCTTAACTGACTGAGCCACCCAGGTGCCCCTAAAATTACTTTTATTAGAATTACTGCACATATATATTAGCTTATATGAATAATCATTGAATTTAAATAGGCAGTTACTACTACCATTGAGAGAGATGCTTTTTTTTGGTCTTTTGTTTTTTTTTTTTCTTTTTAATTTTTTTAGAGAGCGAGAGAGTGGGAGTGGGGGATGGGGCAGAGGGGGGGAGAGAGAGAGAGAGAGAGAGAGAGAGAGAGAGAGAGAAAATGAGAAATGAATGAGTGAATGAATGAATGAATCTTAAGCAGGCTTCACACTCAGCATGAAGTCTGATGTGGGGTCAATCCCACAACCCTGGGATCATGACCTGAGCTGAAATCAAGAGTCAGACACTCAACCAGTCTGTTCTTTCTTTTTTCTTTTCTTTTCTTTTCTTTTCTTTTCTTTTCTTTTCTTTTCTTTTCTTTTCTTTTCTTTTCTTTTCTTTTCTTTTCTTTTCTTTTCTTTCCTTTCCTTTCCTTTCCTTTCCTTTCCTTTCCTTTCCTTTCCTTTCCTTTCCTTTTCTTTTCTTTTCTCTTCTTCTTCTTCTTCTTCTTCTTCTTCTTCTTCTTCTTACTTTTTTAATGTTTATTTTTGGGATAGAGAGGGACAGCACGAACAGGGGAGGGACAGAAAGAGACGGAGACAGAATCTGACGCAGGGTCCAGGCTCCGAGCTGTCAGCACAGAGCCTCACACAGGGCTCAAATTTGCAAACTGTGAGATTATGACCTAAGCAGAAGTCAAACACTTTTAACTGCCCAAGCCACCCAGGCATCCCTTGGTCTGTTCTTAATGCTATAATCCAAAAGCCTAGAAAAGTGCCTGGCATATTGTAGTTGCTCAGTAGATGTTTGTTGGATGAATGGGTGGATGATGAATGAGTGAATGAATAGATGATTGGATGAATGGAAAACTTGGTACATGTCAAACACTATTCTAGGTGCTTAACTTGGATAATGTCACTTAATCCTTAACCCTAGAAGTTATTATTATTCTGTAAAGCAGGCAGTGTCCAACAGAAATATAATGTGAACCATGTATAAAAGGTCAAATTTTATAGCTACATTAAAAAAAAAGTAAAAAAAAAAAAGCAAGGTAAAGTTATTTTTATAGTATATCCTATTTAACTTAATGTATCTAAAATATTATAATTTTAACATGTAATCAATATAAAAATATTAGTAAGATATTTAACACGTTTTTTTGTACTAAATCTTTGAAACTCAGTGTATATTTCATAATTACAGTGTATCTCCACTCAGAGTAGCCACATTTCTAGTGCTCAGTAGCCACACATAGCTGCTGGCTACCATATTGCCCGACAGAGCTCTAGAACTTAGGATGGCTGATAGGCCCAAAGTCCTGAGTTAGCAAGCGGCAGACCTAGAATTCACTTCTGGGCCACTTGGTTCTAGAATTGTCGTCTTAACCACATGAGTGTTGTTTTTTAATAAGCTATACTTCAGGGCATATATAAGGAATTAAAAAATTAAAGACTTCTGCTGAATTTCTTCTTGGAGTCAGCCTCTTTGGGGCTTGCTGCTTGAGCCAGACTTTAGGTCAGCTTGTTGTTAAAGTTCTTCTAAGGAAATGCCTCAGGCACAGTTTCTTTCTGTGATAAGTACAAATGGTAAAAATGATCTGTTCATAGTGCTTAGACTGTTAGAAGAAAAGGAAAACATGGCCTTCGTCCTTCCTGGTCCTGACCACTGGGTCCCTGCTGGGTTCTTCTTGGCTCTGTGGTTATTTGCTGTATATTATGATCAAACTGGAAGGAGAAGAAAACTACACAGTTGCCTCATTGAGTGCCTCTTCCATCAGAAAGAAGTCTTTTCCTTTCACTTTGAATTTAGAGTTCTATCATTTCTGTATTTAAACTAAATAGTTCCTTATCAACTATTACAACCCTGGATACAATACTTTAGTTTTTTACAAAGGCTGCTTTTGAAAAGGGAGAATCTTTTTTTTTTTTTGATCTGTTATAAATTAGTGATAATATTTTGCAGATACGAGAAATAATTTACTCTTTCTACTATTTATTACTTGGTCATTGTTCAGCTTTCTATTGTTGTGAAACAACCCCAGAATTTGAGGCCTGGAACATTTGCAGTATTTAATTCATGATTTTGGGGGAATCATGGAACCTTAGAAGGGCTTAACTGGGCATTTCATCTCATGATTGGGGAAAGATCTACTTGCAAGAGAGCTTCTTCACTTACATATCTGGTACTTTTATTTTTGTACATTGTATCTCATTCTCCAGGGTTTCTCCAACATAGCTGGATATTCACAGAAGAGTGGTTTTGTAGTGATTGCTGTTCTTACATGGTGACTGGCTTCTAAGAGGTAGGAAGCAGAAGATACCAGGAAGTTAAGGGTTATACTTGGAACTGGCATTGTATCATTTCTGCCATACTATTGGTCAAAGCTGTCAGCAGGCCCAACCAGATATAAGGGTGTAGAAAATAGATTCCACCTATTCGTGAAGATATGTTAAGGTTGTACTGTATAAGAATATGTGGAATGATATACCTTGTTGTAGTCATTTTGGAAAATACAATCTGCCAGTTATATGCCATTTTTGATGATGTCCGTTTGTGTCCTATCTTTTTTGTCATTGAGAGTATAGGCATCTTTTTTTATAACTTCTCTCTTTTTTCCTTTTAAAAATTTTAATTAATTAATCAATTAATTAATTTTAAAGTAGGCTTCATGCCCAGCTCAGAGCCCAATGTGGGGCTTGAACTCACAACCCTGATATCAAGACCTGAACTGAGACCCAGAGTCGGATGCTTAACCAACTGAACCACCCAGATGCCCCCTCTGTTTTCTATAGAGGACAACAATCTCATAATAAATACTAATTAATGTTGATTTTCTGATAAAGCATCCAAAAATAAATTAGTAGTTGAAATTTTAGGAAAAAATATGAGTACCTAGTTATACCTTAATGGAAACTAGTTTTAGCCAGATGGTTTACTTAGTTGTGCAAATTTATTTTGTGCTTTTTTTTCTTACTGTACCTGTTCTTCTCATTACTTTCCACCTTTCTAAATCATCCTTCAAGGCTCATAGCCATCTCCTCCTGAAGATCTTCAACTAACTCAGCCTGCTGTGTTCTGTTCATTTTCTCTATTCTAGACATTTGTGCTGATTATGAAGGTATCTTCTCTTAGCTCCCAACCCACTCTTCTGTATCCTGCTTTGTGATACTGAGGCTGGCATCCTACAAACCAGATTTCTCTTTTTTAGCTGTATTCCTATAAGGTTCCAGCAATAGGACATAATAGAAGGAGACTAGAAGATAAGAGTGGGATGTTATAGACTTGGTTCTTCTTGTTTGCTTGCTCTTCCTTGCCTGGTCCTCAGCAATGGTTGTTCACCGTGGCAGCAGTAGCTAGTTCTAATTTCCAACTCAATTACCTACACTGTGACCCCTCAGAGGTACCAGTTCCAGTTCGACAGTATGTTCTCCTTGGGAATTTGTAATCTAGCTCCACCAGGCCATCCCTCCAAGTTCCTATTACCAGCACTGGCAGATAGTGCCACCTCTCCTGGAGGTCTGGGTCTCAGATACATAGGTCCTCTCCGCCAAGTTTCTAGGTCTGATAATCTGATATCCTAACTGCTTCCTTTTGTTTCCCAGTCCTAAGGATGGTAGTTGCTTCCTGCAGTTATTAGCTCTGTGTTACATCAGTATTCCCTTTTTGTTTTCACTATCCTCCAGCACCAATCTCTTATATTAAATTCTCTCTGTTGAAATACATAGAGTTCTCTCTGTGCCTGACTGGACCCTGACTGGTATACCATGCATAATCCTCATTTGATAATTGTTTACTGCTTTGTGACATGTTCTATAGCTGCCCTGAGCTGTTGCTTACATTTTAATTACTATTTTCCCATATTGTTCTTGCTTTTCCACTTTATATTTTAAACTCCTTGAGATAAGAGACCATGCTTCTTTATGTTTTGCATAACACTTTATAAGGTATTTTGTACTTATTATTCCTGTAATAAATGATTTATCAATTTTTTTAGTGGATTTGGCAATCAAGGATAGCAGATGTAAAATTCAAATCCTTCCTGAATGGTCAGGGCAACAGAACTGATTGCTCATGGAGATGGCGATGTTTTGCTACTGAGGTGTCATTAATTATGAGCTGATAGTGGATGGGACACAGTTACAGGATGCTTACCCCAGGGTTAGTTTGGGAGGTCACAGTCTGTGTTAGCTGAAATCCTTTAAACCAGTATTTGAAAATTTGAAGTAATTTTCCCTTCAAGTTGAGACAGTTCTTGTTGATGGAGTCCTAGGTACTGAAGTCCCACGTTTTATTTGTTCAGGTTAGTTTTGAAAGTAGCTTGTCTTGAGTACACACCTTACCTATGTTGTGAAAAGTGAACTTGTTTAAGTAAATTAAACTATTTAAATGTGGACTACTGAAGTGGATGCGGGTGATTTTTACTTTGACATTTGTGACATTGTCCTTATATGAACTTAAAGATTTAGGGAAAAACTTCTTTATATTTGTATTTAGTAGTCTTCTTTTAAGACAACATATGTGATTGTTTATGCTTCAGTATTTCATGGTAAAGTGGAGGTTACTTTGTTAAACTATGTGACTGGTTTCCATCTTTCCCCCCAGGCAGCCTAAAGCTTCCCTTTTGTCAGAGTTTAATTTCTCCATAATACTGCTTTCTTATGCTGAACTTTCAAAATTTGGTTTCTTAAGTTTCTCCTAGGCTCTCACATATTTAATGTAGTTGCTGAACAAGTAACTCCTACTTGATTCTTAGCTTTGCTCACCTGAATGTGAGTTTTAGTAGAAAACAAAAATCAGACATTTAGTCAGGTGTCAGTGTTTGGAATGGAGATTTCCAGAATATCTTTTACTTTCTTTTTGGTCAGACAAATGTTTTGATTAATCTGGCTTTTGGTTATAAGATAGAAATTATCAGAATGAACTTATCTTTTTTTTTATTCATTTTTTATTTTTTATTCTTAATGGGCTCCTCTCTGGACATATGTGTCATTTGGAGAAGGATTAATGGCCACAGTAGCATCAACACTAATTATGAGCGGGTCACCTGATGAGGTGCTTCTCTGCTGGGTATCATCAGAATAAGCAGATAAAATTAAAAACTCTAACTCACATGGCTTTCTTGGTATTAAAAAGTACGAAGTTAATTACACATTTCTTAAATTTGGCACTATTAAGAATCATGTTTTGTTTGTTTCATTTTGTTTTAATTACATTTTAACTTAAGGAATTATGTCCATGAAATGAAGTTGATTACTAGTTGTCATTATCCAATTTTATGCAGTTGACTACAAACCATCCCAGCACCTCTTCTGCTTGCCTGGAAAACTGATTCATTTTTTGTGTTCATTAATAATTTCTGTGCTTTAATAATGTTTGGTGCTTCTGGTTTTAGGGTGTGATTTAAAATAAATCTAATTTATTAAAAATTTAGGGTGCTTGCACAGTTGTTTGTGAATCAGGAATTAGTGTTTCCATGGAGGGATAAATCAAGGCATGGAAGGAAAGCCCATGGGCTATTTTAAAGTTAAGAAGGGATGCTTTTATAGCTTTCAAAACTGTTTGAAAATTAAATGTTTGATTTATAAGGGCTTGTGTGCACACAGGACTCAAATTATTCATGTATCATTTGGAAATGTAAAATGCTTAATGTTCTGACATTATGTGATAATTGCTATTCTAATATATAGTGTCTACTAAATCTTTTTGGGAGCTGGAGAGGGTGGCATTGATATACAGGAGCACATGCTTCATGTGCTAGTAAATCATTCTTTCATTGAATTAAGGCCAAGGAGGGAGCATTGAGTGGAACTTAAAGTGATATTATAGTATCTGGTGCTGTTCTAATCAAGAAGTATGTAGTAGTGCTAGTGAAAAATGGGCATAAACACACTAAGATCCACTAAGGAGAAAATGAAATCAGAAATTAATCAGTGATGTTTTTGGCAAAGTTTCCAGAAATCATGGTCATCACTAGATAGACTTGCTTTTCAAGGTTGATGCCATCTTAATTCTCCTTTGCATTGGTACTCCACTGAAGACATGCATTAGAATCTACTCCAGGGGGGTGCTTATTAAGGAGTGAATTAGAGTCCCTCTGGCTCTGTCATTAGCCAGGGAGTTGAACTTGGACTTGGCTTCACTGTCTAAGCTGCTGTTTCCATTATATTCATAGCTACCTCATAGAATTAATATGAGTAAATGAGATAATTCATGTCAAGCACCTGGCACAGGGTTTGGCACACAGTGATCACTTGATATTGCTGTTATCACTATTCACCTTCTGCAGATACCTGCCCACAATTATTTTGACAAAAAGTGAAAGGATACATTATAAAAGACATTAGGGAAAGAATTAAGGAGGGACTATAGAATTGGTGACTTTATCCCCACGATGCCAGTATATGCAAATGGAGCTCTCCAAGTAAACATAAGGATATAAGAGGCCTAAACCTAATGTACATAGAAACTAGTTGGCTAATTTCAGTTGTTTTTGAGTTGTAGAAAGGAGCTGCAGGCACACTTTTTTTTATATACTCTGGCCTGTATCAGGGAACTCAGTTTCTTCCCTTGACATTATAGAGCTCAGTACACAGGAGAAGGGGAAGTCCTCCTTAGCTACAGTTATTCTCTTTTCTGTCATGGAAGTCAGAAGCCAGGAAGACAGGCAGTACATCCCTTTTGAGGACAGTGGTATATAGATACATATTATGGGTGTAGGGGTAAAGAGAAAGAGGGAACAAATTAGGCTCAGTACTCTATGTCAATATTAGGATGGTGAGTTCATTAAGCATTTTCAAGAATCAAATCTATGAAGAGTGTTTACTCTATTAATTGCCAATATAGGAGAAAACTCAAAGATGGGGGAAAAAAGCATGGATCTCTTTTCTTGTGGATCTTACCACCTAATGGGTAGAGGTTCTCGGGTTCCAGAAGCATGAACATTTCCCACCCCCACACAGATGGAATGACCTACCTATGTATGGGGAAGGTTGTGACACTATTCACACCCATCTGGATTTCTTTGTGTTCCTTGTCTTTTCCTTGTCCTTTGGAACCAGGATTGTTGAGGCCCTGACTTGTTGGTCTTGGGCTGGTGCTAAGAGAGACCTGAGACTCCACTGAGCTAATGTTAGTAGCAGATCTTCTGAAATAGTGGTTCTCAAACTTTTTATCCTCAGGACCCATTTAAAGTTTTAAAATTTATGAAGGCCCTAAAGAGCTTTTGTTTATATCTTGTAAATATTGACATTTACCATCTTAGAAATTAAAATATTTATTAATTAACTTAAAATAGCACGAATAAGCTCATTACTTATGATATAAATAAATTTTTAACAAAAGTAATTACATTTTTCAAAACCAATTGAGAAGAGTAGCATTGTTCTACTTTTTCCCCCTCCAACTTTCTTTAATGTTGGTTTAATAGGAGACAGCTGGATTCTCAGATTGGCTTCTAAACTCACATTGCAATCTCACACATTAAGTTCTAGAAAGCTCTACTGTACACTTGTGAGATGAGTACAAAAAGCAAATAACATCTTAGTTTTTGTTTAAAAATATTTTTTTAAGTTTATTTTTTTGAGAGAGGCAGAGACAGCATGAGTGCAGGAGGGGCAGAGAGAGAGGGAGACAGAGAATCCCAAGCAGTCTCCATGTTGCTAGCGCAGAGCCTGATGCAGGGCTTGAAGTCATGAAACCATGAGATCATGACCTGAGCCAAAGCCAAGTTGAACACTTAACCGACTGAGCCACGCAGGTGACCCTTAAAAATAGTTTTGACCTCACAGACCTCCATGATAAAGGCTGGAAACACACTCCTTAAGTTAATTTTAAATGCAGGAAGAAGGGGATTATCACCTTATAGTTTGGGGACCATGGGAAAGCTGGCAGGTAGTGTCAGGAACTGGAAGTAGGGCCATGGTTCTACAATTAGAGCCCTACTTCCACCAGTTACTAGCTGTGCAAGCTTGGAAATGTTATTTATGCCTCAGTTTTTCCATCTTTAAGATGGAGTTCATAATAGGATCTGCCTCTAATGGCTTTTGTGAGGCTTAGTGAGATAATGCAGGCAAAGTGTTTAGCTAATAATAAGTGCTCAATATTAGCTTTGTTTCTTTGGTTCTTATTATTATCAAGGTGCCAATCCATTATCAACCTCAGTTTCCTCATCTACCAAATGAGACCTGTCTAGATGGTCCTGAAAGTCTTACCCAGCTCTAACATTCAGTGATTTTGCCCCAAAGTCTTCTTTTCTTACATTAGGCATGGGTAGTAGGGGGAAGGTACATACAATTCTAAGAAAAGCACTTATTTTTCTGCGTTTTTTGGTAATTAACCACCCTTCCATGTATGCCCCCCCCCCATAAATCTATTAAAAACTTTCAAAGGTTTTAAGAATAAAACCTGGTGAAAAAAATTGTTTCCTTGGGAAAAATTAAATTTAGCCTTTCCAATTGGAGCCAATATAGGTATCAGAGCAAAAAGAAATTTAAAAGTCTGTTTCCAGATCCCATGGTAGTTTCAAGTCAGAGTCATAATAAGGTTTATCTCATGTCTAAATTTAATTGAAAGGTAAATGAAACTATGTTTAAAAAATATTGCTGACTCCTCAGTTTACAAAATACACAGAGTAGGTAATAGCCTTTTAAATGGAAAAGGAAAGTAAAGACCTCGGATTCATGGAGACGGGATAGAGGAGAAATAACAGGTATGAAAAAGCATATTGAAAGGCAGATGTTAGTCCTGCAGTTTGATAGAGGACCCAGATCAAAAGAAATCAATATAAATGCTTTGGTTTATTTTTTTTCTCCATTTTCACTTAAGTAGTAGTCTCTAATACAATGAAAAGCAGCCACAAAGCATATTAGAAAGGAAATAAGACAAATGGTCTCAGAAGTAATAGGAAGTGCAGCACGTGTTGCAAAGTGCTTAGTTTAAATTTACTGGAGCCTTGTTACAAGAACCCTGTGGGAAAGCATGAAGATTTGCATATAAGGACTTTATTGGAAGAGGATTCTTTGAGGAAATCTTAAGAACACCACAGCTGAAGCATTATTGCTTGTCATGGCTCTCAAGGACAGTACAATAGTAAGGCTTGAATTTGGTGTGAAAATGTGCTAGAATCCAAATCACAGAAACTTATATTGATCGCAAGAAATAATATCATGATGACAAACATAATGGAATAATGCTAAAATCATATGCTTAAACATGGCTATCCAGATAGCAACTTTATAATTATAGATAGAATTATTTACCAGATATAAAATCATATTGGTAATTTTGACACTACTGATATTACTCGAGTGGTGCTTGGTGTCAACTTTTCCATCAAAAGCTGTTTGATGCAATAATGGAAAGCATGAGGTCTTGCTCATACTGAGCTCAGATTGAACGAGCAAACCACTTCTGAGAAAGAGGAATGTGTTTGGGCTCAAAAGAAAAGGATAATAGCTATAATCAGATAGATTAAGAACTCTTTTACTTGTAATCACTGAAAAAATGAGTAATTTTTTTCATCTTTTTAAAAAAATATATCGATATGAAGGAGACAAACTGATTTGTTGCCATTTGCAGCCTGCAATAATTATGTCCTATATGGAACTAGAAGTCAGCCACTTGAAATTTGTTTCCTTATCAAAGCTGTTATCTGCCTAAGTCTCTCATCTACCCAGAAAGTATATGGAAAGAGTCCTAACATGGCACAGGATCACAAATGCACAAATACATGGGTCCTTCTTTTTATACTGAGCAAATATGTTCCCACTTCTGGCCCCACACAGCACTCTTGAACTAGAGACACTACAACTCTGGCTGATACTTTCACGGAGCTGGGAAGTGGTTCTGTGGTTCTGTGGTACTATGGCAGATATGTGCACTGATACTATGTCTGGGAGCAGGCATCCAGACAGAGGTCCATCAAAAAGGCAAGGGGGAATGAGTAGTGAGAGAAGCAGTAACACCTTTCTCTCTGAAGGACTGGATGAGTAGATCTGTGGGCAGACAAACCTCTATTGATGCAATTAAAAGATTCCTAGAATCCTTTTGGGCACACCTTAGGTGCTTAGGTAACAGTTTGATTGAAGTCCTCAGACAGTACAACTGAGTGAGACACATACATGTAATATATTTCTCTGATGATTAATTGAAAGAAAAGACTACAAACTGGTTTCTTTTCTCTATACAGTAGGCAGTCTACTTCAGGAAGAAATGATGATGTTTAAATTCCAGTACTGTCTGTCCTTTATGATAACTGGCACTTGAGCAAAACTCTGCTGAAATAGGAAGTGTTGTAAGTGTATTCACCTCCTTAAAACTGCTGGAGAGAATTTCGAGAGCAGGGTTCCCATTATTGACTTTGGTATGGGTTTGTGAAAGTATCTTAACTTCTCTGTTACTCATTTCTCATCTTTGAAAATTAGATACGTTCCTCTGGGAGATATTTCCAATGCTCAGCTCACCCATGTCTAGATCTTTTCACCTTTTGGGTATGTGAAAGGTTTGCATTTCCCAACTTGTTTTACAGTTCGGTAAGTCCATGAGACCAATATTGGCCAATGAGTCAGGGTAGAAGTAGTGTGTGTCATTTACAACCAGAGAAATTCATTGCTAGTGGAAGACCTCCAATATTCTTTTGCCTGTGTTGCTGCAACCAGGAATGTTCCAGATGGAGCCTCCATAAGCCTGGGTACTAGTGAGAAGCTGTGGAGCAGAGCTACCTTCCACCATCACCTGCACCACCATTGGTACCAGCTGGACATATAATGTGAGCAAAGAAGAAAATTTTGTTTCAAGTCTCTGTCACCGCAGCATAACTTATTCTGACTGATAAGTGCTCCTTGCTTGATTCTTCAACTAAATGGTTACTTCATTAGTTTTTAATCCGTTTTCAACACACAGGCCTTTGGTTCCCACCAAAGACCTTTAGAATGCATCAGAATCACATCCTTTTTGTTCAGTTTGCAGGTTCCTAGGCCCTCTATAGGGTCAGAGCTGATATGTCTAGTGTCATTTCCAGGAATCTTCTTTTAAAAAACAAACAAACGAACAAACATAAGGCTTTTAAATGACTCCGATTTCAGGAGGAAAGACCACATTTCAAGAAATGTTGTAAATATGTATCATACTATAAAGACTCTGGATGTTATTTCTTAGGTTCTCCTAATCAGGCATGTTCAGATATTAGTAAACGGTTACAGGCATTTAGGGCAGGAGTTAGTGTAATGAATATAAAGTTCACCAACTCTCTTTCAAGGTTGCATGAAACAATGATAAAGTGAAGACACAGAAGTAGTGATTAATAGACCCAACTACTTTCTAAATGAGAATTTTAAAGATTATAAATCATTTGAAGATTGAAGCGATGATCTGGGAAACAAGTTAAAATTAAGAAATCTCAAGTAAGAAATGGGTTTGAAGAAGGGAAAGTAGAAAACATTGAGATAATTCCCTCATAGTTGATTTGGGAGGGAGGTGGAGAGCAGGAGCTGGAGGATGTTAGACTCTGTCAAAGGGCCAGAGAAGGCGGAAATTGTGTTTAGCTCCACTTCTGGGCTTTGTGCTATATCTAGAATTCTGAGGTTAACTCAATGCCTTGATACAGTACTACCATTTATAGTTGTAGTTTTTCTCTCAATCTAAGGAAGTGTTTTGGGGCCCTCTGGAGGTGAGTTTTGCTGAGTTCACAGAAGGAATTTCCTTCTCTAAATTTCTTTTCTTTTTTTTTTTTTTTTTTTTTTAAATATTTTTAATGTTTATTTGTTTTCGAGGAGAGACAGAGTGCGAACAGGGGAGGGGTAGAGAGAGATGGAGACACAGAATCTGAAGCAGGCTTCAGGCTCCGAGCTGTCAGCACAGAGCCTGATGTGGCGCTCGAACTTGTGAACTGTGAGATCATGCCCTGAGCTGAAGTCGGACGCTTAACTGACTGAGCCCCCCAGGTGCCGTTGCTCCTCTAAAATTCTAAATTAAACAGGCAGTAACCTCTTTGACCTAGGCTGCAGCAACTTTTTACTTGACGTGTCTCTGGAGGAAAGGGAAATAGAAACAAAAATGAACTGTTGAGAGACCTCATCAAAATAAAACGCTTCTGCACAGCAAAGGAAACAATCAACAAGAATAAAAGGCAACAGACAGAATGGGAGAAGATATTTGCAAATGATCAGATAAAGGACTAGTATCCAGAATCTATAAAGAGCTAGTATCCAACCTCGAAACTCAAAAACCAAATAATCCAGTGAAGAAATGAGCAGAAGACATGAATAGACACTTTTCCAAAGAAGACATCCACATAGCTAACAGACACATGAAAAGATGCTCAACATCACTCACCATCAGGGAAATACAAATCAAAACCACAATGATACATCACTTCACACCTGTCAGAATGGCTAAAATTAACAACCCAGGCAACAACAGATATTGGCAAGGATGCGGAGAAAGGGGAACCCTTTGCACTGTTGGTGGGAATGCAAACTGGTGCAGCCAATCTAGAAAACAGTATGGAGGTTCCTCAAAAAACTAAAAATAGCACTACCCTATGGCCCAGCAATTGCACTACTAGGTATTTATACAAAGGATACAAAAATACTGATTCAAAGGGGCACACACACCCCAATGTTTATAGCAGCACTATCAACAATAGGCAAATTATAGAAAGAGCCCAAATGTCCACTGACTGATGAATGGATAAAGAAGATGTGGTATGTGGTATATATATGTATACACACACACACACAAAATGGAATACTACTTGACAATGAAAAAATGAAATCTTACCATCTGCAGTAATATGGATAGAACTAGAGTTCTACTCTACACTAGAGTGTATTATGCTAAGTGAAATGAGTCAGTAGGAGAAAGACAGATCACATATTATTTCACTTATATTGGAATTTAAGAAACACAACAGATGAACATAGGGGAAGGGAAAGAAAAATAAGATAAAACAGAGAGGAAGGCAAATCACAAGAGACTCTTAGAGAATAAACTGAGGGTTGTTGGAGGGAAGGTGGGAGGGAGGGTGGGTTAAACGGGTGATGGGCATTAAGGAGGGTACTTTTCAGGATGAGCACTGGGTCATATGTATGAGATAAATTACTGGATTCTACTCCTGAAGCCAAGACTACAGGGTATATTAACTAACTTGAATTTAAATTACAAAAACAGATATTTTTGATACCTGCCTCCAGCTATCTATCATTTCTCATACCTACTATTATTTTAGATGTATAAATTTAGTAGCATGGCACAAATTCCATGAGTTATGCTTTTGGTGGGATAGAATCATTTAGGGATTCCTTCCTCTTGTAGTTTATCATGGGTTGTGGGTGACTACTTACAACTAATAAAAGTAGCTGTGGAGTCAGCAGCATGTTGTTTTCGGGAGATGAGTACATTTGAACCTGTGGAGTCTACTTCAGAAATATGTGTCTAGAGAAGAACCAACCACCCATAGCAGAGCCATCCATAAGAAATAGAGAGGGAGGAGCTTATCAGGGTTAGCTTAGAGGGAAGCAGGAGGCAGTACCCATCTGGGGCTTTTAACCAAGGAGACAGCCTAGCAAAACTGGAGGTGGTTCTGCCAGCCAATATTTGAAGTGTCCTGAAGTCATGGTCTTACACACTGAGCAATTAATCTTCTCTTTTCCTACTGTCTTCAAGGCAAATCATACAACTATCCACCTGTGCCCACCATTACTGATATGCTACTCAGTCTGTCCTTGAGTGATTTCTTTTCCCCTGTACGGCGGCCTTTGCTGTCCCTTATAAAGACATTTTATTTGTCTAAGCATCTGAGGATAGGGAGTAGAAGCAGTGGGCAGCAGGATTTGCTTGAGTTCCATACTGAATTTTGGCCTGGGTCTTTTACTCTACATCCCCTCCAACCTGAAGGAGTTCAGAGTATGTCACCCCAAATCCTTTGGCCTAGGATTTTTTGAGCTGAAGGCAGTTGAGAAAAAGCAGACACAAGATAAATGCTCTGCCCTCCTCCATTTGCCTTAAAGTGGAACATAAATTCCCCTTGTATGGGTA
Organism: Acinonyx jubatus; assembly: GCF_027475565.1. Taxonomy (NCBI): domain Eukaryota; kingdom Metazoa; phylum Chordata; class Mammalia; order Carnivora; family Felidae; genus Acinonyx; species Acinonyx jubatus. Next base: position 104,241,377 of record NC_069384.1, on the reverse strand, counting down.
TCGCCTTCACCCTCACTTCCCATACCAGAAAGAGGGTAATAGCCTTATCACTGGAGATGAGATGATATTAAAAAATATCAACACAAACTTTACTAACTGTCCCTTATTTTCTGTCAGTTTCTGCATATATTTGGCTTCCCATAATTTGCCACTCCAGAGGCTCAAAGTCTTTGTCTTTTCACTTTTCTAAAAAATTATTGGCCTTTGCTAAGATGCCCTATAGGCTCAAGTTCTAACCACCCCTTTGAGTTACTCATCACTGAGTGCTCCTGTGTATTATGAACAGTGCACATGTTAATAAACATATGTTTATTTTTTTCTTGTTAGTGTATCTTTTGCCATTCCACCTTATAGGGCCCCAGCTGGAGAGTGTAAAGTGGGTTTTTTTTTTCCCTCCCCTAAAACCCTATGTCCTATTTTTTTCATGCCATAATTTTAAAGATTTTTTTTTTAATATTTTTTTTTTCAACGTTTATTTATTTTGGGGACAGAGAGAGACAGAGCATGAACGGGGGAGGGGCAGAGAGAGAGAGGGAGACACAGAATCTGAAACAGGCTCCAGGCTCTGAGCCATCAGCCCAGAGCCTGACTCGGGGCTCGAACTCACAGACCGCGAGATCGTGACCTGGCTGAAGTTGGACGCTTAACCGACTGCGCCACCCAGGTGCCCCAAAAGATTTTTAACTCATGTAATTTAGAAGGAAAATTTTTGTTGCAAGGGAGAGGAATCCAAACTGACCTAGTATATGCAGGAAAAAAATATGAGTGCACATATATGCTGTGTGTGCATGCCTGTCTAAATGTCATATATCTGAAGAGTCCAGGAGTATCTGAGTTCAGTATGACTAGAGTTACATACTTACACAGTGTTGATGAATGTACACTTTCCTCAGTCCTGCTTTCTTCTTAGTTGTTTTTCTCAGTCATATTGTTCTTAAGAGATGGTAAATATTCTCTTCTTCTAGATTAGCTGAATCAGTGGAAGGAGAGTACCAATTTCTCTGGAATTCTAGCAGAAGTTCTTGGGTTGATGTCTGTTAGCTCTGATTGGCCTGTCTTGAGTCCTGTTCCATCCTTGAATCAGTTACTGTGAAATGTTCAGGTAGACTATGCTAATTGGCCAGGTCTTGGCTATGTACCCACCCCAGAAAATTGAAGATAGGGTAAATTTCACCTGAATCATATGAAAGGAGACAAGGATCGGAGTGGTTACCCAAAGGAAAATCAGAATATTCTTAACCAGAAAAGGGAGAAATAGCTGCTGGTAGACAGAACTTAAAACTATCCACAGCAGAAGGTATATGAAAGTCTCTTGGTTAAAAGTGAAAATTGAAGGTTTTAGATTCTAATAAATAGCCAAGAGAGGATGAGAATTGGATCTACTTCTTTCTCATTCACTTTATCAACCAGTCAGTACAGGAAGTAAAAAAAAAAAAAATCCAGTTCTCAGGAGTAACATCCTTTATTTGACCTGATTTAGGAATCATGAAAGAATTTGCAAAATAGGATTAACATTGCTTATTAGTGCCACATAGGCTGAAGCTCTTTAGGATTTCTATTATAAACTTCTGCTTTACTCTAATATATCTATAGGGAAGGAAAACTTTTTGCTTCCTCCTTTCTAGGGTCTTTGGCTTATCTGATAATTAAATTGACATGAGACAGGAGAAAAATTTAATTTCAAGTGTATGGGAATTCATAAAAATATGAGACTCAAAGAAGTGGCTAGGGAAGGCAACTTCTATACTTTTTAAAGAAACAATTACTTGTGAAGAGTTAACAAAGGGATTTCAATTTGGGATAGCAAATTAATGAAAAAGTAACAAGATTTGTTTATGCAGTCTTCTAGGATCTGAATTCCCTATCTTCACCAATAAGTATGCCTTCTATACTCCAGGTTCAAGGACAGCACCCTTCACATGGGGAATTTATTTCCTGCTTTTGGGAGGCAAAGGCGGGTCGGGGTGTCCTTCTTGTACCAGCTGTTTAAGTAACTTTAATTCAAAATGATCAACCTGCTAAAGTGGCGTATTTTGAGATGGCATATTGTGCTTCTCTTCATATCTAAACTTCTCAATTTGTTCATGAGATGTATAATGTCATATTCACAGTTCATTATGTCTTTCATTATTTTATGTCTGGTATAAGATTCTTCACTGCTTGTTATAGTGAAAGACAACTAGTTGTGAAACAAAGTTTACCTTTATACTGAGAAAATTTCACTAGGGATAAAAACTCTACAGGATTCCTCTGTGACAGAATCTTTTACATTCTTAAGTTTAGTATTAATAAAGTGGACTCTGGTCAAACCTGAATGAGCTGGGTGACCTTGGGCAATTACTTAGCCTCATTTGTAAAATGGGATAAGATGGGAACCTTTCTCTTTGTGTTGGATGAGGATTAAATAAGTGAATGCATGTAAAGACTTTAAAACGGTGTCTGGCACATTGTTAGGATTCAATAGATATTAAGTATTCTAACCTTTTAGATGGAGATGACCTGACTTGTTAATTCCTTTCACACATCTCTTTGATAATTTTATGTGCAAATTAAATGTAGGAACTGCTGGTTTGAGATTTGCAGCCTAAATCTGTCTTAAATCATTTTTAAAATAACTTTTTAAAGTTTATCTATTTTGTGAGAGACAGAGTGAACAGTGGAGGGGCAGACAGAGAGGGAGAAAGAGAATCCTAAGCAGGCTGCACTGTCAATGCAGAGCCCAATGCAGGGCTTGAACTCACAAACCATGAGATCATGACCTGAGCTGAAACCAAGAGTGATTCTGAACCGACTGAGCCACCCAGGCACCCCTCTTATCCCATTCTTTATTAAAAAATTCCACGCTGGGATTAAGTTTTAAGTGAAGCAAATCCCAACTTCTAACTAAATGGTTGTAGTTACCATAAAAAAGAGAAAAATAAAGTAACTATAAAAATTGTTTTTAAAAAAGCAGTTAATTCTTCATTATTGACAAAAGTAAATACCTAGGCATTTAAACACATAAGCAGTTCGAGAAACAAATTAATAAATATATTTAAGATACAAAACATTTGAAGGTATACATATTGTAAACCTCATATAAATAATTACTCTCAAGGGGGAAGAGGTGGAGGAGGAAAAAGGGGAGGAGAGACTATAGCATGCCAATTTGGTGCCTGGTGAAATCTATGCTGCTTGGTTTTAGTCACCCCAGATTCTTTTTGTTTAACAGTATTTATTGTCAAGTTAGCGAGCATACAGTGTATAGAGTGTGCACTTGCACTTGACTTCGGGAGTATATTCCTGTGATTCATCACTTACATACAACACTCAGTGCTCATCCTAACAAGTCTCCTCCTCAATGCCCATCACTCATTTGCCCCCCCCCCACATCAACCCTGTTTGTTCTCTGTATTTAAGAATCTCTTATTTTCTGATCCCAGTTTTGTGATCTGATGACTCCTTTCATGTCTCCCTTTTCCACCTTCATGGTGCTGAACTGCTTCTGAGTCTGATTTACTCTGACATAACACCTTGGGCATGCACCCCAAAGTGGGTGTTTCAACCTAGGATCCAGTCCTGCTGAAACAAAGAGCACATTTGGTCAGTTCAGAGGAGGAACAAACTCCTTTTCTAGTTGCTTAACTAAATTGAGCTTTCAATCTAAGAGAATGGTAGGCTTGGTATTTCTATTAGGAAATAATTTTATGTGACCAATAGAGTAGTGAAAATACTGCAATTTAAGAATTCATCTATCAGCGCAGCATCACAATTGATAGGACCATCCTTCAGTTGGTTGGTTTAATCAAAACAGTTGGACTGAGTGTTTAACAGAATTGGCCTGTGTGGTGTTTATCTCCCTCCCTCCCCCAAGATTTAATGCTTGAAATTTGTGGATTTTACCCAGGAGGAACATTTGATATGTTGGCATCAATGACCAAGTTACTACCAGATCTGTATAAAAGTAGAGCACAACCCAAATAATTTGTTAAAACAAAGCAAAATTATCAATGGGTCTCTAAATTTTTGGGTGGATAAATGATTCATAATATAGGGCAAAACTTAAAGAACTTTTCAATGGGCTTCAATTGTCATCTGTTCTTGCTTACTTTACCCTCATCTACCCAAATTGGCTTTAAAAGGAAGCTTTTAAAAGTCATTTTTAAGTTTTTTTTTTAAATGATAAAAGTCACAAATGTGGAACACTATGAAGCTGTTAGAAGCAACAGACAAGATTTGCACAAAATATTATAGATAGATCTTAATATAGTTCTGAGTGAAAAACAGTAAAAATTTAATGAAAGTAATATCATAATACTAGTTATGTAATTAAAAATACACATATCAAAGCAACAGTGCATATTTTACTGCACAGAAGCATGGTTTCCTGTGGGAAAGGAATGGGAGTAAAAGTTTAAAAAACAAGCAGAGAGAGGCCTTGTAAGGACAAATAATGGACTAATAAAAAAAATTAAGTAATAAATGTGAGAAGAAAGCCCACATACCCAATCAAAAGAGGGACGGGGTGACTCAGAACACAGTGAAGTGAGGCTTAATCAATGTTCTTGCAAGAGTGGGTGTTTGACAGGCAGGCACACTTGGGGCAGTTACAGCAGACAGTTGATGTCCTAGCATGCAAGTCCCTCCCCTGGTTCCTCATTGACTGAGTACTACAGAGGTTACAGCCTTACCCAGATGTCACCTATGCCCATGTAGGGCAAAAAGTAGTCTGATTGGAACAAATGTATATTCCCTGAGGTGATGCAGAGACTTTCAGTCACTCCTCCCTTTGTTGTCTGGTGCATGCTCATTGCAAAGCCCATGAAAATAAGCCGTTGAAATGGAGAGGGGGAAAAAAACCAGGGAGTGAATTGTCTAAGGGTTTGGGACTCCAGTGTGATTGGGGGGTGGTGGATCATACATATTTCCAATAGGTTGTAAACCTACTGTTAACTAGATAGCATAGTTTTTACTTAGTATGTCTGAAAATGAATCATCTCCCTTCTCATAATAAATACTATAAAAGGTAAATAAAAACATATTCATTAATTCTGCTCTATAAAGAGAATTGGCATTGGCATTTTAATCTATCCATTTATAGCCTTCTAATTTTTTTAAAGACAAAATTCTTTAAGGCTTTTTATATGGTTTTCTGAAGGACAAAAAGATATAGACTTGTTCATGGCAATTTGAAATTTGTGCTTCATTCTATTACCTGTTTTCAGGTAACGCATACAAGACTTTACTGTATTACCTGTCTTCATCCCTTCCTAATTTACCATTTTCCCTTTTCTGTCTTCATTCAGAAATTTTAATGAATGGTTGGAAATATGGTTCAGAACTCAAGGGAAGGGCCTGGGTGATGATAATGATGTGGGTGGTATCAGCTTTAAAATGCCATTCATTTGTCAGACAGAGAAAGACAAATACCAGGAGTTCACTCATATGTAGAATTTAAGAAACAAACAAAACAAAACCCCAAAGAAAACAAAGTAAACAAACAAACAAAAAAACCAGACTCCTAAATACAGATAACAAACGACAGTTGCCAGAGGGGAGGTGGGTGGGAGGATGGGTGAAATAGATAAAGGTGATTAAGAGGTACAGACTTCCAGTTGTAAGATAAATAAGTCATGGAGATGGAAAGTACAGCATATGGAATATAGTCAGTAAGATTGTAATAATGTTATTTGGTAACAGATGGTGACTATACTTAACCTTGGTGAACACTGAGTAATGGATAGAATGATTTTATTTTATTTGTTTTTGAGTATAGTTGACATACAATATAACCTTAGTTTCAGGTATATAACAGTGATTCGGCTAATTTATACATTATGCTAAGTTCACCATAAGTGTAGCTAGAGTCTGTCACCATACATTGCTATTACAATATCATTGACTATATTCCTTATGCTGTGCCTTATATTCCATGAAGTATTCATTCATAACTGGAAGCCTATGTATCCTACTCCCTTTTACCCATTTTGCATGTACACACACACACACACACACACAGACATATACCACTTTTTATCCATTCATCTATTGATGGACACTTAGGCTGCTTTCATATCTTGGCTATTGTAAATAATGCTGCAGTAAACATAGGGGTCCATATTTCTTTTGAATTAGCATTTTCATATCTTTGGGTAGATACCCAATAGTGGAATTACTGGATCATGTGGCATTTCTCTTTTTAAACATTGAGGAACCTCATGCTGTTTTCCACAGCAGCTGCACTAATTTAAATTGCCACCAGCAGTGTTCAAGGGTTCCTTTTTCCCCACATCCTAGCCAACACTTGTTATTTCTTGTGGTTTTGATTTTAGCTATCTGACCGGTGTGAGGTGATATCTCATTGTGGCTTTGATTTGCATTTTTCTGATGATTAGTGATGTTGAGCATCTTTTCCATGTATGTGTTGGCCATCTATATGTCTTCTTTGGAAAAAGAAGTGTATTCAGGTGTATTCAGGTTCTCTGCCCATTTTTAACTGGATTTTTTTTTTTTTTTGGTGCCAAATTGCATAAGTTCTTTATATATTTTGGGTATTAATCCTTATCATATATATTATTTGCAAATATCTTCTTCTATCAGTAGGTTACATTGTTGTTTGTTGATGGTTTCCTTCACTGGACAAAAGCTTTGTATTCCAATAGTTAATTTTTGTTTTGGTTTCTCTTGCCTTGGGAGGCATATCTAGAAAAATGTTGCTACAGTTGATGTCAGAGAGATTACCTCTGTGTTCTCTTACAGGAATTTTATGTTTCAGTTCTAATATTTAAGTATTTAATCCATTTTGAGTTTATTTTTGTGTACAATGTTAAAAAGTTGTTCAGTTTCATTCTTTTACTTGTAGCTGTACAGTTTTCCTAATACCATTTATTGAAATGATTGTTCTTTCTCCATTGTATATTCTTTCCTCCTTTGTCGTAGATTAATTGACCATATAATTCTGGGTATATTTCTGGGCTGGTCTATTCTGTTCCATTGATCTATGTATCTGTTTTTGTACCAGTACCATACTGTTTTGGATTGCTTAGTTTTATAGTTTATCTTGAAATCTGGGATTGTGATACCTTCAGCTTTGTTTTTCTTTCTCAAGATTGCTTTGAGTATTTCAGATCTCTTGTGGTCCTATATACATTTTAGGATTATTTGTTGTAGGTTTGTGAACAATGCTGTTGGTATTTTGATAGGGATTGCTTGAAATCTGTAGATTGCTTTGGGTAATATAGACATTTTAACAGTACTAAATCTTCCAGTCCATGAGCGTTGAATATCTTCCCATTTGTTTGTGTCATCTTTAATTACTTCCATCAGTGTTAATGTTTGTCAGAGTACTGGTCTTTCACCTCTTTGGTTAAGTTTATTCCTAGGTAGCTTATTCTTTTTGGTGCAATTTTAAATGATGTTTTAAAATTATCATTCTGCTACTTTGTTATTGCTGTGTAGAAATGCTACTGATTTCTGGTATAATTTTGTATCTTGCCACTTTACTGAATTCATTCATTACTTCTGGTAGTTTTTTTGGTGAAGGTTTTAGTGTCATGTCTTTTGCAACTAGTGACAGTTTAACTTCTTTACAAATATGGATGCCTAGTTTCTTTTTCTTGTCTGCTGTGGCTGGGACTTCCAATACTGTGTTGAATGAAAGTGGCCAGAGGGGACTTCCTTGTCTTGTTCACGATTTTGTCTCATTTTTTCCTCCATTGAGTGAGACTTAGCTGTGAAGTTTCGTATGTGGGTTTTATTATGTTGAGGTATGTTCCTTTTAAGTCTAGTTCATTGAGAGTTTTTATCATGAATAGATGCTGAATTTTGTCAACTGCTTTTTCTGCATCTGTTGAGATACGATTTTTTATCTTTCCTTTAAAAAAATTTTTTTTGTTTATTTATTTTTGAGAGAGAGAGCACAAGCAGTGGAAGGGACAAAGAGAAAGGGAGACACAGAATCTGAAGCAGGATCCAGGCTCTGAGCTGTCAGCACAGAGCCTGACATGGGACTCAAACTCATGAACCATGATATCATGACCTGAGCTGAAGTTGGACGCTCAACTGGCTGAGCCACCCAGGTGTCCCTATCCTTTTTGTTGTTGCAGTGTATGATGTTGATTGATTTGTGAATATTGAACCATCCTTGCGTCTCTGGAATAAATCCCACTTGATCATGGAGAAGGACCCTTTAAACATATTGTTGAATATGGTTTGCTAATATTTTGTCAAGGACATATGCTTCTTTGTTCATCAGGGATATCTGCCTGTAATATTCTTTTTTTTGTGTGGTATTTTTGGTTTTAGTATCAGGATGATACTGGCCTCATAGAATGTATTTGAAGCTTTTCTTCTATTTTTTTTGGTATAGTTTGAGAAGAAGAGGTTATTGTCTCTTCTTTTAATGTTTGGTAGAATTCACTTATGAATCCATTTGGTCTGGGACTTTTATTTTTTGGTAGTTTTTTGATTACCAATTCCATTTTATTACTTGTAATTGGCCTGTTAGGATTTTCTATTTCTTCCTGATTCAGTTTTGTAAGATTGTATGTTTCTAGGAATTTGTCCATTTCTTCTAGTTTTCTCATTTTTTTGGCATACAATTTTTCATAGTGTTATCCTATAATCCTTTGTATTTCTGTGGTGTCAGTTATTACTTCTCTCTCATTTCTGATTTTATTTGAGGTTTTTTCTCCTTTTTTCTTTGATGAATCTGGCTATAGATTTAGGAATTTAGTTTATCTTTTCAAAGAACCAAATCTTGGTGTCATGTCATTGGTTTTTTTTTTTTTTTTTTTTTTCTGTTTTTGGTCTCTGTCATTTATTTCTGCTCTGGTCTTTATTATTCCTTCTTTCTGTTCATCTTGGGCTTTGTTTGTTTTTTCTTCTAGCTTCTTTAGGGGTAAGGTTAGATTGTTTATTTGAGCTTTTTGTTATTTCTTGATATAGGCCTATATTGCTGTATATTTCCTTCTAGAACTGCTTTTACTTCTCAAAGATTTTGGACCATTGTGTTTTTATTTTCATCTGGCTCCATGTACTTTTTGATTTCTTTTTTTGGTTACTTCATTGGTCCATTGGTTTAGAATTATTTGTTTAGCCTCCACGTGTTTGTGTTTTTTCCAGTTTTTTTTCTTGTGACTTATTTTTAGTTTCATTCCATTGCAATCAGAAAAAATGCATGGTAGATTTCAGTTTTCTGAAATTTGTGGCCTAATATGTGATCTATTCTGGAGAATGTTCCATGTGCACTTGAAAAGAATGTGTATCCTGTTGTTTTAGGATGGAATATTCTATATGTTTGTTAGGTCCATCCGGTCCAATGTGTCATTCAAAGACAGTGTTCAAAGAGACTGTTAATTTTCTGCTGGATGATCTATCCATTGATGTAAGTGAGGGTATTAACGTCCCTACTATTACTGTATTGCCATCAATTGCTTCATTGTTGAGTGAATGGATATTTACAGTTGTTATCTCCTCTTATTTAATTGGACCCTTTCTCATTATGTAATTCCCTTTTTTTGTCTCTTTTTACGCCTTTGTTTTAAAGTGTATTTTGGCATTTTTTTCACTTCCTTTTGCATGGTAAATGTTTTTTCCATTCCTTTTCCATTCCTGTATGTGCCTTAGGGGCTGAAGTGAGTCTCTTATAGGCAGCATATAGATAGTTCTTTTCTCTTTAATCAATTCTACTGCCTTGTCTCTATTGATTTAAGCATTTAGTCTATTTAATTTTGAGAGGTATGCACTTATTGCCATTTTGTTATTTGTTTTCTGCTTGTTTTTGTTGTTCTTTTCCTTTCTTCGTCTCTTGCTTTTTCTTTGTGATTGATGAATTTCTGTCATGTTTGGCTTTCTTTCTTTTTATTTATTTATTTTTTGTGTATCTATTTCAGTTTTGGGTTTTTGGTTACCAGGAGGTTCATATATAACATTCTAAGTAAATTGCAGTCCATATTAATTTTATGATCATTTAAGTTTAAACACATTCTAAAGAAAAAAAGAAAAAGAAAAAAACATTTAATAAGTTATAAAATAACTTTTTTCTTTTTCCTCTTTTTTTTCAAAAAATTTTAATGTTTATTTTAGAGAGAGAGAGGGACAGAGTGTGAGCAGGGGAGGGACAGAGAGGGATATCTGAAGGTAGGCTCCAGGCTCTGAGCTGTCAGCACAGAGCTTGATGTGGGGCTTGAACTCAAACTATGAGACCATGACCTGAGCCAAGGTTAAATGCTTAACCGACTGAGCCACCCAGGTGCCCTTTCCTCTTCTTTTTTTTTTGCTCCCTCCTCCATGTTTTATGTATAGGTTATCATATTTTACATATTTTTATCCAGAATTTTCTTATGTCTTATTATGGCCATTTCTTTTCCACTTAAAGAAGTCCCTTTAACATTTCTTGTAAAGCTGATTTAGTGGTGATAAATTCCTTTATCTTTTGTTTGTCTGGGAAACTCTATCTCTCCTTCAAATCTGAATGATAGCCTTGCTGAGTAGAATATTCTTGGTTGTGTGTTTTTTCTTTTCAGGACTTTGAATATATCATGCCACTCCATTCTGGCCCACAAAGTTTCTTCTGAAAAATTAGCTGATTGCCTTATAGTTTTCCCCTTATGGGTAACTTTTGTTTCTCTCTTGCTGCTTTTAAAATTCTCTCTTTATCTTTAACCTTTGACATTTTAATTATTCTGTGTATTTGGTGTGTGCCTCCTTTAATTCATTTGTTTGGAACTCTCTGTGTTTCTTGAACCTAGATGTCTATTTCCTTCCCTAGGTTAGGGAAGTTTTCGGCTATTCTTTCTTTAAATAAGTTTTCTAACCCCCACCTCTCTTTTTCTGACACCCCTGTAATTCAGATATTTTTGCTTGGTGTTGTCCAAGAGATCCCTTAATCTATACTCATTTTAAAAATTCTTTTCTCTTTTTGCTGTTCAGCTTTGATGCTTTCCATTACGCTGTCTCCCAGATTGGTGATTTGTTCTTCTGTATCTTTTCTACTGTTGACTTCCTCTAGTGTATTTTTAATTTTTGTTATTGTATTCATTAATTGTTTTTTTAAGTTTTATTTGTTTTGAGAGAGACAGTGCAAGCAGGAAAGGGATGGGGAGAGAGGGAGAGAGGGAGAGAGGGCGAGAGAGAATCCCAAGCAGGCTCTGTACTTCTAGCACAAAGCCAGACATGGGGCTCAAACTCACGAAACTGTGAGATCATGACTTTAACTGAAACCAGGAGTCAGACACTTAACAACTGAGCCACCCAGGAACTGCACTGATTGGTTCTTTCTTATGTTTTCTATCTTTTAATTGAAGGGCTTACTGAGTTCTTCCACTCTTCTCTCCAGCCTGGTGAGTATCTTTATGATCATTACTTTAAATTAATTATGAGGCATATTGCTTATCTCTATTTCATTTAGTTCTTTTTCTGAGGTTTTTTTTTTTTTCATTTCTTTTGGGGCATATTCCTCTATGTCCCCGTTTTGCTTTACTTTCTGTTTTTGTGTGGATCAGGCAGGACAGCTACTTCTCCTAAACCTGAAGGAATGGTCTTGTGTGTGGTCATCCCTTATATAGACTGTGTGGTTGGTGACTTTTTGCTGGCTGCCTGGAGCTGTGGCTGATGTGGACTGGGGGTCCTGGGACTTTCCATGTAGCTGTTATCCTATTAGGACAGCTAAAGCTGAAGTGGATACAGGCTGGCATGTACTGGGGTTCTATGCACTGAGGGTGCTCTAGCAGGACAGCTAAGGCTGAATATGCACTGAGGGTACCCTACCCTAGCAGGACAGATAAAGATGAAATAGGTGAAAACTGAGGTGTCCTAGGGCACTCTGAGCAAGGAGTCCCTTGGCAGGGAAGCTGGAGCTGATGTGATGTGTGGACCAAGAGGACCCAGAGCTCTCTGTGCAGAAGTTGCCCAGGCAGGATAGCTGAAACTAAAGTAGGTACATGCCAGTATAACCTGGGGCTCTATACAAAGAGGTCATCTTGGCAGAATAGCTGAAGATGAAGTATGTAAGCCAGGGTATTTTAGGACTCTCTACACAGAGGGTGCTCTGAAGGAGCAGCTGGCACAGAAGTGGGGTTCAGGGTAGGAGGTCTTGGGGTGCTTTGGGCAGGGTGCTCCCTGGCAGGACAGCTAAAGCTAAATGGGCATGGGGTGGTGTGGTCCTTGGGCTCTGTACACAAAATGTGCCCTACAGGATAGCTGAGCTGAAGTGATTATAAGTCGGATTGTCTTAGGGTTCTCCACACTGAGAGCAATGTGGTGGGACAGGTGAAGCTGAATTGGGTACAATCCAGGGTGTCTCAAAAGTGTTCAGTGCAAGGTGTGCCCTGGTCAGACAATTGGAGCCTAGGCCAGTGCTAGGGGGAGTGTTCTGGGGTGCTCCACACAGGTGGTGCCCTGATGCTGTGTCTGAAACTGATGCAGAACACAGTTCTTGGGTTCTTGGGGTACTCCACACAGGGGCATCCTGGAAGGGTGGCTGGATCTGAAGCAGATGTCATCCACAAATTTCTGGAGCACTCTGCACTGCAGGTGCCCTAGTAAGCCATCTGAAGCCAAAATAGTGTGGGCCTGGAGTGTTCTGGGGTTCTTTGCACCCATGTCACCTTAGCATGAAGGCTGGGGCTATAGTGAGCAGTGGCCAGGGGTGTCCTGGTGTGTATCACCCTCTGGTCATCTTGGTTGGGTAGCTGCAGCTGGTGTAGGGTAGGGGCCCAGGGCTCACTAAGTCAGCAGGCCAGTTAGGGCACCCAGAATATGCATTGGTCTGTGATTTCAAGGTGGAGGGGGAGGTGGATGTCAACCCTTTCAATCCTGAGAGTGTTCTGGCAGCTCCCCTTATTGTTTGGTGTGGTTCTTGGGATCTTTTATATGAGTTGCTCTTTTAAACTGTGGCTTTTTGATGAAAAACAAAAAACAAAAAAAGAAAAGCATAAAAGAAGAAAAAAAGAAAAGAAAAAAGAGGAAAGAAAAAAAGAAGAAAGAAAGAGGGGGGAAAAAATCCAAGGCTTATTTTCTGTGTCCCAGAGTGACTGGGGCTGGTGTGAACTTGGGAACCTAGGGCTTGCTAAGGCAGCAAGCTAATTATAGAGACCCAGCCCTGCTCCTATCTGCTTTTAAGGTGTAGAGGAAGCAGAAACCATGTCACTCTTTAACCTCTCTGTCCCAGAAAGCATTCCTGTAGTTCCTTGGGCCTTTTAAACTGCATCTTTCTGTGCCTCAGTGCAGCCAGAGCTGGTGTGGGCTTGTGGACCCAGGGTTTTCTGAGGCATCAAGCCACTTATGATGGATGCCCAAACCCTGTTCTGGTCTGGGCTTTTAAGGTATAGAGGGGAATGTAAACTGGGCTCTCCAGTCCCTCTGACCTGGAGAAGGTTCTGCTGCTCCTCCTGTTGCCACTGCTATTTGGTGGAATTCTAGTGTGGTCTCTTTTATATTCTAGTTGCTCTTTAAACTGTGGCTCTTTTTCTGCGCTGAAGGACAGAAGAATCTATTTCTGGTCTCTCAGTATTGTCCTTCCCCATTGTAGATTGCAGCATTGATTGCAGCAAAGGTGGGAGTTCCCTTTGTTACCATGTCTTTGTCTCTCTTGCTGTTCTCTTTTGCCCATTCTCTCTGTCTTTGGTTGTGCAGAAGCTGTTTAGTCAGCCTTAAGTTCTTCTTCAGGAGAAATTGTTCTAAATATGGGAATAATTTGGTGTGTTCCAGGGAGGATCTTTCAGGGTCTTTCTACATCTCCATCTTGGACCAGATGTATGCCTGAAGCTAATACAACAGTGTATGTTAATTACACTTTCATAATAATAATAATAATAATAATAATAAAAACCTTTGGGCACCTTGCTGGCTCAGTTGGTGGAGCATGAAATTCTTGATCTCGGGGTTGTGAGTTCAAGTCCTACGTTGGGTGCAGAGATTACTTAAAAATAAAATCTTAAAAAATTTTTTTCCTAATTCCATGTATGAAAAAATAAAGGAAGGCCATTCATTTAGCACATGGTTATTAAGCACTGAATTTATTAATTGAAACAGTTAATTCTACAGTTGGTTATTGAGAGCCAACTATGTACCAAGTACTGACCTAGTAGAGGGAAATAGGAGAGGATTAACAATCCTGTAATCGGTTGATTCTTTCTAAGTATTTACCGTGTGATTGCCAGGTGTATAGCCCCTTAACTTGCAATTTTTAAGGTAACTTGCAATTTGTAAAGATAAAGTATTTTTGAGTAAAGTAAATATTAAACAAGTCTTTTGCCAGGAGGGCATGTTTTCTGGTGCAGTAGTAACCTTCTGAATCCTAAAACACTTCAGTCTATAGGTGGGCCATAAGAATTCCCTTAAGAAGCCTATGTAGACTTTCAGCTTTGGTCCAATTCTGAAGAAAAATTTATGTGAGAAAAAATTGCCCTGTATACAAGATTGTGAGGGAATGTTTAAAACTACTTAAGGACATTTTTATGTGTCCTTTTATTATGTTTTTTGCTGTGTGAAAATATGTGTAACATGAAAATTATTATTTTAACCTTTTGCAAGTGTATAGTTCAGGAGCATTAAGTGCATTGACATTGTTGACCGTCCATAACCATTATGATCATCCTCTATGTCTAGAGCTTTTTCATTTTCCTAAATACATTTCATATTCATTAAATAAAATCTTTCCATTCCTCCCTCCCCCTAATTCCTGGCAATCATTACGCTACTTTTTGTCTCTATGGTTTTGGTTATCCCAGTGCTACAGACTGAAGCTTTTGTCTCTCCAAAATTCGTATATTGAGACTTAATCCCCATTGTGATGGGATTTGGAATTGAGGGCTTTGGGAGGTGAATTAGATCAAGAAGGTGGAACCTCCATGAATGGGATTGAGGCCCTTATAAAAGAGACCCCAGAGAAGGAGCCCTGTGAGGACATGATAAAAAGACAGTTGTCTGTGAACCAGGAAGTGGGATCTCACCAGCTGCCAGATCTGCTAATGCCTTGATCTTGGACTTTCTAGCCTCCAAAGCTGTGAAAAATAAATATTTGTTGTTTATAAGTGACCTAGTCTATGGTATTTTGTTATAGTAGCCTGAAGAGACTAAGATAACTAGGTACTTTACATAAATGGGATCATACAACATTTGTCTCTGTGACTGGTTTATTTCACTTAGCATTTCACTTAACATTTTGTTGTATGTATATACATTTTATTTATTCATTTATTTATTCATTCATCTATTGATGGACATTTAATTGCTTCCACCTTTTGGCTATTGTGAATAATGTTGCTATGAACATGGGTATTCAAATATCTGTTTGAGTGCCTGCTCTCTGTTCTTTTGGGTATATACCCAGAAGTGGAATTGCTGGATCATATGGTAATTCTATGTTTAATTTTTTCAGAAACCACCATACTGTTTTTTCACAGTGGCTGTATCATTTTTACATTCCTATCAGCAATGCACAAACGTTCTAATTTCTCCTTGCCAACACTTGTTGTTAGTATTATTTTTTTATTTTTAACTTTTTTGTTGGTATTTTTGATAATAGCTATTTTTAAAAAAAAATTTTTTTTTTAATTTATTTTTGGGACAGAGAGAGACAGAGCATGAACGGGGGAGGGGCAGAGAGAGAGGGAGACACAGAATTGGAAACAGGCTCCAAGCTCTGAGCCATCAGCCCAGAGCCCGACGCGGGGCTCGAACTCACGGACTGCGAGATCGTGACCTGGCTGAAGTCGGACGCTTAACCGACTGCGCCACCCAGGCGCCCCTGATAATAGCTATTTTAATGAGTATGCAATGGTATTTTATTGTAGTTTTGATTTGTACTTTCCTAATGATTAGTGATATTGAACATCTTTTTGTGTACTTATTGGCCATTTATATATTTTCTTTGGAGAAACATCTATTCAAGTCCTTTGTTCACTTTATTTATTTATTTATTTATTTATTTATTTATTTATTTATTTATTTTAATGTTTATTTATGTTAGAACGAGAGAGAGAGCGAGAGAGAGCGAGCATGAGCGGGGGAGGGGCAGAGAGAGAGGGAGACACAGGATCCGAAGCAGGCTCTAGGCTCTGAGCTGTCAGCACAGAGCCCGACGCGGGGCTCAAACTCACGGACCACGAGATCATGACCTGAGCTGAAGTCGGACGCTCAACCGACTGAGCCATCCAGGCGTCCCCCTTTGTTCACTTTTAAATTAGGTTGTTTAGTTTTTTGTTGTTGAGTTGTAGAAGTTTTTTATTCTAGATATGAATCTCTTATAAGATATGATTTGAAAATATTTTCCTGCATTCTGTAGGTTGCCATTTCATTTGCACATCTTTCAAGAATCTTTAATACAGCTTAGAGGCATGTATTTACATAGAAGTATGTGACATTCATAGAGACACACAGGCAGGATAAAGGAAGCTTTTGCCTTGCAAGTTCTCATAATCAAGTTGGAGGAGGAAACTAATAAACATAATTAGAAAGCAATGTAATAGGGAACATCAAGGGCTAAAAGAGCACAAAGAAAAGAACTCTGCTACATTAAGTGTGAAGTGTTTATATCTATTCATTAAAGATGTTACCCCAAAGACCTGCACTCGATTTCTCATCTAACCCAGGGTGTTTGTTGATACCATATGGATGGCCTATTAGGAAGATGAAAACCCAATTTCCTTTTCTAGACTGAACATCTTTTCGTAGATATCTTGCAAGTATGTCATAATCTTGTTCTGGCCAGTGAATTTTGTTTTATCAAAAAGTATAATGATTCACCTTTTCATCAAATTCTGACTGAATTTATTTTCTTTAAAAAAATCACTGAATTTTTCACTTTCAAGGTCATTTTTGTACCAAGATGATGCTTAGATAATACAGAATACATAAAAAGAAGTAATTTTCAGTTCACTTTGTCACTGTTATATTTTAAAAGTTTGATTGAATGTAAAACATTATTCATACATGATATTTAGTATTTCAGCAAGAAGGTTAGTATAAATTTCCTACAACTTCAAGTGATTGCTTTTAATATTCTAGAAAGATTTTGATAGAGTAAATATTTCACTATTTTAAAAGGTGGCACGAGCTGTTGATCAGAAAGAAAACAACGTATGTAACTCCATTCTAAAGCTACACTAAATTTTTAATCTTATCTTTAATTTTATTTACTCATTGAACGTTCATTTTGCTCATCCATTTAATAATTGATTTTGGATAGCATTATTCTTCCAAAGAGAGCAAAACAGACTAGATAAGTCAGATTTTTCCAGTGCATAAGTGCTTTCCTATGAATATATTAGATGCTCAGAAACTATACAAATACTTTGTGTAAGGCTGCTGCTTATTATTCATAGATGATAATAAAAATGATGACTAACAGTTACGTGTTTTTTATAGTTTATAAAGTGCTTTTGCATGTATTTTCTCATTTTATCCTCATAGAAGGTTTGTGAAATAGGTGTTATTGTCAGCACTTCTACATTATAAGTGAGGAAATAAAGGCAGGGAGAATTTAAGCAGCTTGCTCAAGGTTACTGGACAAGAGCTTGGCTCAAACCCAAGCCTGCTAAATACAGATTGTGTTCCCTTTCCATCAGTTTCCACATCTCCTCTCATCTCTTTTGGTTCATGAGTTTGCTTTTCTTCAAAGTTTTCAGGAGCCACTACTGAAATCCCTTGTGAGAGCCTTCAAAGATGTCTCATATGAAGAGGTTGAACCATGTTACTCATAGGAGAAATTTGGTTATTATTGTAGAAGGAATGAAATCTTAATTCACCAGCTGAGTTATTTAATTTCTAGTTCATAGTCACACGTTGCCTAATGTTTTCTAATGGGTAAAACTCAATCAATCAGGACAATCTATTACTTTGTTTTCTCAGTCAATTCAAGATTTTCTTCCACCATCATCGTTCTTATGAAGCCTGCTTCTAATTCCCAGAGACTTCCCACAGACTTTGCAGACTCAGGGCATCTAGGGCAAGTGGGGGAAGCATTAGATCTTTGGGTTTCATTTGTCCAGGTTGGCATCTGCTAAACGGTACATTGGCCCATCTGGTCCCTGAGCATCATCTCTTTCTGCGAGCATCTGCTGAAATGTCTGAATTCCCAGCTGGCCTCTGGTAATCAGCCTCCTTTGGCATCTATTGTGATGTCCTTCTTATTCTTATAACAAGGTTCTTCAGATCTGCTGGCCTTCAGTGCTGTATCTTCCTGGCTCTTCGCCATAATGGGCAAAGGTCTTCTGCTCCTTAGATCCTGCTCAAAGGCTGTGAACCCCTGTATGCTCTCTGCAGACATAGCTATGCAACTGTTCACCAGCTCTGCAATGCAAGGGAGCTTCTCTACAAGGCTTGCGCCTTTCTAAGCTGTGTTTGGAAAAAGTGTTGCCTTACCTAGTATTTCCTCCCCTGTTTCCACGATAGGCCATGTCTGGGGGTGAGCAGTGTACAGGGGTGTTTTCCAAGGAACACTCACCATTAGCCATCTATCTTGCATCCCTAAGACTCTCTATTCCATTCTCCATTCCAAGGATTTATTTTTTCATATGTGATTTCCTTGAATGTTTAACTCTGTTTGTTTATTTATTTATTTTTAATGTTTATTTAATTTTGAGAGAGAAAGCATATGAGCTGGGGAGGGTCAGAGAGAGAGGAAGACAGAGAACCCAAGCAGGCTCTGTGGTGTCAGCGCAAAGGCTGAGGTGGGGTTCAAACCCACAAACTGTGAGATCATGACCTGAGCTGAAATCCAACGCACAACTGACTGAGCCACCCAGTCACCCCTGTTTAACTCAGTTTAATTCTTACTTAAGTATTAATTGTCAACTACCTACTTACTAAATTACTTAATGAATAATTTTCTTTTATCCTCATGACCTGTTCTCTCTCCTCCTTACTTATGGACAACCATTTCACCCTATTTAATGTGTAAGTTTTTGTTCGTATGTCTTCTTAAGTATGCATATTTTAAGTGCATTCATTTAATTTACATAAATTAACATTATTTATATAATAATACATAGTAATAACAATAACATTACAACTAATATTAAAATATTACCCTTATCTGTTTTGTCTTCATAGTAGGCAGGTACTGATGGACGATTGGCACAAGAAGCAGACTGTTTCATTTTTGTATGTGTGAATATTGGAAATATTTTCACTTATTTGGATAATTTATTAATTTTTAAACGGATGTTGAGGGCTTCACATTAGCTGGACAATGTGGAAAAACAAATGCTGCCACCTTTCAACAGCTTCTAGTCTTGAGGGCTTCATTGCAAGTGGGTGTCATGTTGAACCTCTGTGAGAAAAGCTGCATGGCCTGTGTCAGATCTCATTTCCAGAGGTGAGAGAGAAGCCAGGAAAGTGTTGATTAGTTAGGCTGAGATGCGATGCCATCACGGCAGTATCTGCAGACCCTCTCCCCGCAGAGCCCTTGTGACTTGGTTGGTGTCAGAGCTGCTGCTACTGCCAGGTAAGGAAGCCAGCTAGTCCTGGAGTGACTTAGTCCTGGCTTACGTGAAAGAAAAGTATTCCAGGAATCAGCAAGAAATCTAAAAACGCGTATTGTAGATAAAAAATTTTCACCACACTCAAGCTTTATAAATACTAACTCCAAACTTGAAATCCATGTGCTTTTAGGTTGAGTGTATTCTTTTTCTGCTGCTGTGAATGACACTCCAAGGCCAAAAGTGAGTGTGCGGTTATTTAAGTGTTGTGATGATTAACCATTTTAGCTTCATTTTCTGGCTGCCAATACAGTGGGGGTCAACATATGGCTCTTCTGTCTCTATTAACGTTAACCTTCAGCACAAAGATGGCCAGGCCAGAGAGCCAGAGAGGACAAATTCTTGTAAAATCCAAACATGTACATATGCACAGCCTAATAAGACAGAGGTTTGGGATTGGAACAGGGTCCATATGGGGTGGGGGTGATGAAGAGGTGGTGAAAAGAGGCAAGAATTGCTATAGTTTCATCCGAAGTCAATCTAGCTTCAGTCCTCTGGTCTTGGAAGTGTTTATTTTTCATTATTTCTTATCCTTGCTTCCTGGGTACTCCCATGCCACCCGACCCTCTGTGCCCCTCCCAGAATTTTGTGTGCCTGCATTCAGGAAGCACTTAAAAACACATGTAGACCATGTCTTATAAAAATCGTATTATTCCTTTTCTCCTTCTAGGAGGTTTTACATTGTTATCTTAGGAAATGGGGATGCAGAGGCCTTGTTCTATAGTGATTTGATTTGCATAAAACTCAATCGCTTAGACATTTCTGAGATATTATGCTCTGGTAAAAAAGAATAGTCTCTATTTGGGAGTGCAGGGTGGTTCCTGTAATATGTTTCTAAATTTCTTGAGAAATCCAATTGTGAGGCCATCTGGTTCAGGGGTTTATGTCCTTGTCTTGAGATAATTGTATTATCTATACATCAGCAGTGATATCCTCCTTAGCTAACTGAGTCATCTCACAATTGCTGAAAATATTTTGATTTGATCTTTACTTTCGATTAAGGACTGGAGCAATGTAACCTTATCAAAGAATGTTCACAAAAGAGATTGAATATAGTATTTTTCTTGCTTAACTCTTTAAGTGGAGCTAAGGGGGATTTCTTTTGTTTTTGTTGTCCCTTCCCTTCCCTAATTATAATCCTTCAGAAAATTTTACTAGGGCATAGCAGAAATGCAAAGTGGTAATTATTGACCATAGGTAAAATGATCATAGGTAAAAAAAATGTATAGACGAGTGTGGTGATAGGGAAAGGGTAGAAGAAGGTAAGGGGGTTTGCAATTCAGGCATTTAGTGAATTATGACTAAAAGAAAAGAGACAAATGCGTGTATGTGTGCTGAGGTGACGAATGAATCACAGTGGACAGACCTGGATAAAGGAGAAGTAACGTGGAGGGTTAGGTGACTAAGGAAAAGACGGAGCAGAGTGAAAGTGAGGAGAGGTTAATATGAGAAGCTTGAGCCTAAACCATAAGGGAAAAATACCCCACAATGATTATAATGAAAATTTCAGTTCAGTGTTTGTAATTAAAACATTAATTTAACAAAAAGGTATGAAAAAGGAATGAGCTTGAGAAGGAAGTCAGCTAGAGGAGAATAAGTCGCCATAGCGATAGTCTAGTTATTTATTTATTTTTTTATTGGAAACACTGCTGTGGACCTGGTTGATGTGAAAACTAGTGACCTAGAGTCTACCATTGTATCCAATTAGCAGTTTTTTAGTCATCTTAAAGAAAACCTGAAGTGCAAATGAATATGATACACAATAGCCTGGAACGATGAACTGAATGGGAAACTGAATGAGAAATCTGACCTGTTGAAATGAAAAAGCAGGTACCTCATCTGTTTTTCTTGAGAGGTTTAAAATTTGGCATGAGAAATGTGAATGTTGTCTGGATAAGTTGTTTGGGTAATGGTTTTGAGTTCTGTTCTCCCACAGAGTTTCAAAGAGTTTTACTTCTCACTCCTCCTCTGCTATCCTTCCAGTGTGACTTTTAAGTTTTGCAAGCATTATCAATAAATATAAAAGTTTTAGCAATTAATTTCCTAGGATTTTATGTATTGACAAACTAGCACATACAGGCAAACATGTATGTCTAACCTTGCAGCATTACCTGTAATATCACAAGAAAGAAATATGTAAGTGTCCATCTGAGTAAAAGGGTAATGTTGAGAAAATTATTACTGTGTTTCTTTCTCTTTCTTCTTTTTGAGCCCATGAGCGTCACAGTTATTCTGAGAAGCGTTTCAGCCTGGAAAAGGAGAATAATCAGTTTCTGACATGCAAAGTAGATCATGCAGCAAGGTGATAGCCTGGAAAGCCAGGCAATTGTCTTAAGAGAGGATTTTGCAAATATCAGTTTCTCTCCTTTGACATGGAAGCAACCAGAGATGATCCACCTGCCTATGACAGCAAAGTGATAGGGCTCTTTTCCATATCTTTAATGGTGGAAGGAACAAGGGAAATTGAGAAAATCCTGGCCATTTTCTACCCTGGGATATTTAGGGAAAAAGAGAGAAGGGAAGGAAGTCAGTGGAATAGAAGATATGCGTCCCAGTGTTCGCCCTTCCTGATTTTTGCAGATGGGGAGTGGGACATTCTACAAGGGAGTTTAACACTGAGGTGAAAGGAAAGGTAGGATCTAGAGAGATTTACTGTGGGCCATGCCCGCATGCACCTGGGTGAGACCACATCACTTTGATAGCTCATCTTCAAATGCTACATGGTTCAGCAAACAGGATGAAAATAACTGAAGTTTTGCTTTGTTTTGTTTTGTTTTTAAAGAATGCCTTAGTGAAAGTAAACAGAATTTGATGCTATCATTCTTATCTAAAAGCATTGTGCCCTGTGGCCAAATGAAGCTGAACTTGGGTAACTGACCACTGATGTGAGATTTCAGAAAGAAACAGCAACCCTCCAGTCCTTATTAATGACGGTCAAGGCTCTTTACCTATGATTAAAAGGATTATCAAAGAGATATGGATGAAGTGCCTTCTTTTATCCTTTGGGATGGGGTGGGATGGGGTGTGCAGTAGTGATTCCAAAACATTTGGACTACTAATCCTTTTTCTCAGCTTCAGTTTGTCCTGAGGATAGCTGCCCTTAACCAGGACTCCTCCCCCCCTACTCTCCCACAGCAGGCTGCACTGACATTGCTCCATGTCAGGGGAATGAAGATAAGTCACCACTTAGAACATTCCAGCTATTTAGAGCATCACCATTCTGAGTAACTAAAAGGTTTACACTTAGAAATAAATGTGGTTTATCTTCTTTTTTTTCTGCTGTGGGATGGTCCCGGCACACAGGCCCAACAGCAGCTGCTCTCCAAATGCCTGTACCCAGGAGTCTCTGAGAGCTGGGCTCAGTGCCCAAAAAAGTACAAGCATGAAAAATGAAAATACACACTGAAGAAAGTTGGGCAGAAAACAACCCTGGCTTGGAATTAATGAGCCCCAGAAAATCCCTTTACTAACAGGAAATTTTCATGTCTTCTGTGTCTAGAGGTCTATTTTGTTTTAAAATAAAATTCTGATTCATTTTTAGAAGGGCTTAGAGATATGTATAATATGCGTGATATTTCTGAGTCTGGTGGCAAATTCTGGTTCTTTACTCTCTTTTTCTTATTTTTAATCAAATTCTTGAAATAGAGGAAAAGCACCTATCTCCCCTCTCACCCTGAGTTGAAACAGAAATATATTTTACTATACATAGTATAATATAATGCTATTACTTAATATATATACATATATATTAAAGTGAGCACTTCATTGATAAATTGACTGAGATTCTATTTGCGGATTTCCCGTTATCTAGCTCTGTGACCTTGAGCAAGCCACTTAATCTCTGTGGGCTTCAGTTGCCTCAGCTGAGAAATGGGCATGGGTTTTAATGAACTTACTCCAAGATGCCTACTAGCCCTAAGAACCTTGGGATCCATGCACATTCCCCACTTCCCCTTTCTATGAACTTCTCCACCCTCTGAGGTGCCTTCTTATCTTTCCGGACATTCGGTAACCTTAGGCTTGGAAGCTGCACAGACCCCTGCCCTTCCCACCTCCATAGTTTTTTCTGTTCTCTATCCCCTCCCTTCCCACCTGATCTCAGTTGGCTACAGAGGCCAGAAAGCATCTGAATGTAGATGACTCCTTATAGTATTAGTACTTACCTATTTCATTTTCCTTCATTGCAGTTTTTGCCATGGCCACCAACTGTAATCCTCTGTTTTTGTGACTGTGTACTTAATTACTGCTCACCTCCCTCATAGATAGTAGGCCTAATGCAGGCAGACAGCATGTGTCTTTAGCTTGCTCTGGCCCTGTATCCCTAGTGCCCAGCACAATGTGTGGTACACAGTTGTGGTTCAGTATATATTTGTGTGAATAAATGAATGGGTCCTATTGAGGCAGCACATCTTAAATTGCATTTAGCAGGCAGCTTAAGGTGGACCTTATTGAAATCCTTGTTTGTTTATGTAGGTCCATCCTGAGCTCCTATCTAAAGTAGTCACCAGCTTTTCTCCCTCCCACCGACCCACCCACCCTTGGACTTTCTCCATTCTTTTATCCTACCTTATTTCATTTCTAGCACTGGATACTACCTGAATTTATGTATTCCTAGCTTTATTATCTGTCTCTTCTACTGTAATGTAAGATTTGTGAGGGCCAGGACCATCTTCACCTTATTCAAGGTTGTATCTTCAGCACCTGGAGTAGTGCCAGCACATAGTAGGCTTTTAATAAATGTGTGTTGGCTAAATAAATGAAAAATGACTTACTGTCTGTAGCCTATTCAAATGATAAGGACTCCCTCTAGTTCTATATCAGTTAGAAACCTCTGCCTTGCGTTGTCCCAGGCTGTTACCAGGTACTATTCTTCTCTCTGCTGACAAGCCAACATGCTCTTGACGTATTTTTGTCATGTCCCCTATGAGGCCCAGAGCAGAAGCCATGTTCTTCAGTGACAGTTCAGAATAGACCGTTTTATCCTTAACTTGCTTTAACCTCTTTGCCTTTATTTAAAAATTTTCAGAACTGTGAAAAGAAAGAGAACAAGAGACTTGAACAGAGTATACTAACTCCTCAATCGAATAATGTTTCCTTCACTAGGCAGGCAGGCATGCGTGGTACCCACGCCTCTCTGGTGAATGGGAAACATCTGCCCTAACTAAGCCTGATGTCTTGCAAAACACTCAAGGCTCCTAGTGGCTTCAAGCACAGTACCCAAGGTGCCCTGCCTGCTGTTACTGCTGCCTATTTGATGGTTGCTTTTTTCTTTCTTTGTGCCTTTGGGTGTATGTTTTTTGTTGTTATCTACAGAACCTCTGAGCTTTCTTATTGCAAAAGCCAAAAGAGGAGTTGGAATAACAGATGTTTTTGTTTTGCTGTATAGAGAATTAATAACTTCCTTTCAATAAAGGCCATTTTCATACTGCTAAATATCTTGCTTAATTATGCTTTAAAACTGAATATGTGTGTGTGTGTGTGTGTGTGTGTGTGTGTGTGTGTGTGTGTATGCATGCGTGCAGGACAGAGGTGTTAGGGTGGGGACAGGGGCAGTGGAACTTTTGAAATGATTTTTCTTTTTTTGAGAGAGAAGGAGAGACAGAGCACGAGTATGTGTAGGAGAGAGGGGCAGAAGGAGAGAGAGAGAGAGAGAGAGAGAGAGAGAGAGAGAGAGAGAATCTTAAGCAGGCTCCATGCTCAGCACAGAGTCTGATGCGGGGCTTGATCTCATGACTGTGAGATCATGACCTGATCTGAAATCAGAGTTGGACCCTCAAATGACTGAGGCATTTAGGTGCCCCCAATTGAAATCATTTCTAAAGGAAAGACTTCCTGGCTTCTAAAAATATAAACACTTTTCTTCATTCTTCTAGTAAACTAATGTCTGTCTGTGTGGCAGGTACAGATGAACTTGAATTTAGCCCAAAGTGATTGACCCATGCTGCTCCTTAAAGTTTGATAAAAATTTCTAAACATCAGGCGAGTAAGAGAATAGATTAGGAAAAAGAAAATGTTTATATTGTAAACTGTTTCTCTATAATGAGTTTGATAGAATTAGGAGTCCTGCACTGACTGCTCTTCTTATTATGCTGGCCTTTAGAACTGGCTTTCTAGGGTTAAAGGAAGCTTTAGTTTGTAAAAACATTCTATTTATAAAGTATACTTAATTTCCATGAATGCTTAACTTTCTCAAAATGGGTGATTTTTCTTAACAATAAAGTAAATATTGGAAACAGTTTCTCACTAATATGATGTGGATTTCATGAAAAAGGCATTGTTTCTGTAGACAATTTACTAACTACTTAAAAAAAACCTTTAACCTGTTTACTCACTTGCTCTGTATTGGAATAGTAGCATATAAATTATTCCTACCAAGGATGTGCTGTTTTATATGACTTCATTGTTAGCCTTCTCCTTCAGATTTCTTCTATAGCTAATTTAGCAAAACTGCATTTAAATTAGTCCCCGATGAGAGGACCTGGAGTTCACATTTTTGCTTTTAATAGACACATTAGTCTTCCTACATGGTAAGATTTCATAAATGGCTTCTTATTCTTTTCTTGGGAGATAGCTATTATATATCACTCAGTGCATTTCTGGTCTTACCTTAGGGAATTTACAGGGCTTGTCATTGCTTTGGCTTCAGCTGAAACGCAAGATGTTTTAAATTAGATCTTGTATTTGTGTTCAGGATTGATAAAACTCTTCATGTACATTTTAACAAGAGTCCTGTAAAGGTTATGTTGGCTAAGCTAATTTGAATAACCAAATATTACTTTAATACTTAGTTCTTTGAAGGTTGTTTATCCTTTCCCCCAGTAAGGAGACTACTGGCAGGGTTCTTTGCATATTGGCATTGGGGCATAGAAGCTGTGGGAAGCCATGAGTGGGGTATTATCCTGCTAGGTGAGAAGTTAGAGTAGATTTTTAAACATTACACAGTGTAATTCACATTCATATTAGAACTACAGATAATACAAATCAACAAAACTGAGAAAAAAGATCATTCATAATCTTTCCATCCAGAAATAACTACTGTTAAAATGTTGTGTATATCCTTTTTATGCTTTTTAAAAATGTTTGTTTGTCTTTTATGTTTTAACCACAAAAACGGGATCTTGTGATTAGTTAGTAAAGTGTTAGTGAAGTGTTCTCAGTTAAAAATCTATACCCTTTATCTACTGCTTGTTAAATAACCCTTGCCATGTGCCACATAATACACATAGTGTTTACAAAAAGAAGAATAATGTGGCCACCACCCTCAGTCACCAGCTTCTCAATTGACTGATTTGAGATGAATTGGTAGAGTATATGGAAACAGAGTCTTCAGGAGAGAGAGCAACACCATGTGAAAGCTGCCTCAGTGAAGCCTTTAGTAAAAATGAAAACAGAAAGTCCTGGTTGTGCATGTTCAGAAGTCACAAAGCAGGACTGGGACATTTGCATGAAGACTCATACACAAAATGGGGGAATGGACATCACAGGATCTGTAACCCTTACCTACTTGCCATTTGTCAGGATTTAGAAAGTGTCTGAGATTTGATCCTACTTGCCAGCTGGTGAATTAGCCTCCTACAGCTTCATGGATGCTGCCAGAAGGTACAAGATACCTGGATCAGAGGCAAAGGACTTTGGCACAGACTTTTACTTATGGCACAGAAAGAAGCATGAGCTTAATGTTCATGTCAGTTTTCCTTGTCCCTGCAGTCTTATGACACAGAGAGGCCCAGGTGGGTGTCATCTATAAAAATCAGGCAACTCTTGGTTTGCACACCATGGGTGTCTCTTAAAACTATGCCTTACTCCTCCCCACCCCTCCGTCTCTGTACACCTTCACACATATTCTCTCCTAGTAGAATTTTCCCTACCCTGATAAAATTTTAGCTATCCCTTAAAAAAAAAGTATTGTTAAAATGTAGTTGCTGCTTTTCAAAACAGCTATCAGTTTTGAAGGACAGCTTTCCTAAACATCAGTGAATGCAAATAAAACTGGGCAAGTTCTTTCCTTGTTAAAAAAGAATGTGCTATGTATCAGATTTTGGGCCTCCTGCAGACTTTAGGGGCCTATTTCAGGCCTCACTTGGGGAGAATCAGTGATTAGGTTACTACTTAACAGGATACCAGATCATTAAGTCTCAGAGGAGACCTGGGTATTTTACATTTTAGGCTAACTGCTCCTTTTATGACTTTAGATGGCATCTAATTTGGAGAATAAACACCTTTGTAATTAGCTTAGAGGCATGGAAAGGTATTTGATGTTTGCACCTTTGTTACCAGGATTGGCTCTGCCAGCCACAGTAAGTTTTAAAACCCTGAAAGTAAAGCCTGTATATATTTAGGAAGCTCTACTAGGACATCTAGTAATTAGGATTAATTTCCATCTTGGGTGTCCAATTAATATAATTAATATAGTATATTGTAACTTGGTCTGAAGGTATGAATTGCAGTGTTTCTTATTTCACAGTGTGAATTTGGGGGATCATGTGGGTTTGGGTGGGGCTTGGGAGGTGTGATTTCAGGCCTGGGGATATCCATGAGTTTGACTGGGAATCATTAAACAAAATTGCTATTCAGGGCACCTGGGTGGCTTAGTCAATTGAGTGTCTGACTCTTGGTTTCAGCTCAGGTCATGATCTCACAGTTCGAGAGATCTAGCCCCATATAGGGCTTTGCACTGATAGCATTGAACCTGCTTGGGATTCTCTCCCTCTCCCTCCCGGTCCCTCCCCCCACCTCTCTCTCTCTCAAAATAAATAAATAAACTTTAAAAAATTGCTATTAAGCTCTAGTCATAACCTTCTTTCCCAGCCTTATATAAGTTCATTATTTCCAGTGGAAGGATTTGCTCACCCAGGCTGTCTATTCTCTGGCTACAAAGAATCGGTCATTCCCACCTTCACAGCTTCATCCATAACCTTTCCTTCCCCTCCTTTATGGAGGTAATTCTAATAAAGCCCAGTGAATTCCTGATCCTTTATAAACCTTCTTTTATTCACATTCCCTTTTCTTAAATCCAAAAGCATCTATTGTCTTTACTACTTTATTCACTCATTCATTCATGCCACAAGTATTTTGAGTCTGTTGTATCTAGGGAATAAGACAGATGCTAGTTCTATTTCTTTTATGGAGTTTATTTTCTAGTGGGAAAGATGGACTCTTAAAAAAATAAATATGGAAATAATTATTTTTGTCATAACTCTGAAAAGGAGAAAAACTGGACATAAGATCCTACTCATTTGGCACTTATTTGATAGTATCTTTAGGGAAAGAAGATAGGCACTAGGCACATATTATGTCATCCCATCCCCCCAGTAGCCTTATGCATGAGACCGTGTTACCATTTTTCAGAAGAGGAGTCAGGGGCTAACCAAATACAGGACTGTCATCTTGCTAATAAATAGTGGAACTGAAATTTGACTATTGCTTTTCAAAGCATATGTACCTGTTTGTTATTCTTGTAGGTTAGTTTCTTAATTCCCTCAACTAAAGAGTATAAAGTTTGAATACAGGAACTTCACCTTGTACCTTGCTTAACACACTGCCTTACTAATAAGATCTCAGTGACCAACTGGCTACTTGACTGAATTAAATCATGAAATGAAATAATAGTGTATAGCAGCTTGAGGGATTTAGGGGGTAATCTAGCAAAAAAGATATGACCACAAAAGGGATTTAGGGGCTGATTTAGAAAAAGATACAACACAAGCTTTATTGGTGCTTGGATAGGGTTGCAGGAGAAGGAAAGTCCTCATATCCAGAGGTTTATGTGAGGGAGGAGGAAAAAGTAAATTCTCAGGGAGAGGGGAATCAGAGAGAGGGCTTGAACATCTACATGATGTCCATCAGCAGTACAGTTTGGGAAATTTCTGGGTCAGAGAGCTCTGTAGGTCAGAGAGCGGTTGTTTGGGGTACTATATATAGAAGGCCCTGTCCTATCACAAGGTAACATTTATTCAGTGAGGTTTTGTGGGGTGTGCAAATCAGACAGGCTCTGAATGCTAAAAACTTGCTAGTTTGGGCTATTTTCAAAATAACTGAAAGTGTTAAAATTTGAGCTTGGCACTGGTGGGCTTTTGAGCTAATGGGTCTCAGATGGCAGGGAAGAAATAAACAGCCTAGTAGCCAATACACAAGACTTAAACTCCTTTATATAACATAGTAAAATGTGGCCCACATATCATTCTGAAACTCAGATTTAGGCTAATTTGGTGGATGGTTTTGTGAGAGGAGTTACTCCTACTGTTTCATCTGCCAATAGCACCCAAAATTGTATTTTTATTTTTAAATTTTTAATTTATTTTTAATAAATTTTTTTTGAGAGATAGAGAGCATGCGCCCTTGCGTGAGTGTGAGCAGGGAGGGGCAAACGGAGAGGGAGAGAGAGAGAATTTAAATAGGCTCTATGCCCAGCGCAGAGCCCCATGTGGGACTGGAACATCATGACCTGAACTGAAATAAAGAGTCGGATGCTTAACTGACTGACCCACTCAGGTACCCCCCAGAAAATGTATTTTATAAACATACAAACCTGAGCAAAGGCTTTGGCAGTTATGAACTGGTTCCTGGACTTGCTGTCTTTTATGATTACTCACTGGAGACTAAATGAAGGAAGAAGTGGGGTCGTTGTGGGCTCTGAAGGAAACATCTGCTCTTGAGGTGTGAGTGGGTCAGTACAGTCCTAGTAGTGGTAACTGTGGGTGGCCCTGCTGTTACGATAGGCAGAGTACAACAAGGTTTGGTTGTAAAAGATTACTCTTCAGGTTGTTACCTATTTGATTTCTGGGCTTCTACACACTTTTCTCTCTTTCAGGAGCTTGAGTAGGATAATACATTTGGCTTTAAAACTATAACCTCCTACCTTTTCAAACTCTTCTTCCTCAATCTTCTTTCTAGAATGTTAAGGTATTCTTGTTTTAGACGTTGCATTAAGAAATCTTCCCAATCTTTATCTTGTGTTTCTTCTGAGAGACGTTAGAACTCAAGATAATAGTGAAGCATTAATAACTTATCACTCTGTGTTGAAATAGTCATTGGTTCTTTAAACAGAAGCATTAACTGAGTGCTCATCATTTCAGTCTTATTCCTCACTACTCTAAGAATTCCTAAGGATCTATACCTACCCCTAAAAAAAAGTTAGGTGAAAGAATTTAATTTGTATGAACTTGCTAAACTACTGATAAACAAATATCATTTCCTCATATTAAAGGCAGTGGGCCTAATCCTATTGCTGAACAAGAACTAAAATGCTCACCATTTGGAAATTAATTAATTCTTCATGTCATTAGTTTTTCTAATGTTATATCAAAATGTTATCTTTCGGGTATCATTTCATACACTATTCATTTTGGAAATAAGACTAGACTAGTAGTTCTTAGAAAAGTTTGGAGGTGATGTTGTATGGCTCAGCCATGTGGCTTGAGTAGGCAAAGAGGTCTTCTTTTCTCTCAAATTTATCATTTTGTACTCATCAAGCATATTTCATTTTCTTCCTATTCAGCCCAAACCTCTTTTCATCTGCTTTCCCCTCCTTTTTCTCTCCTTTTCATATGAACTTCCTTCTTCCTAGTCGTCTTCTGTGCTGTAATTCACATAATCTCAAAATTAGTAGTTCAACTTCTAAAGGAAGAGAATGGTTAGTCCTTGTCCTTTCAGTATACCAAAGTGACAAGGGGTAGAGGCTACTGGGGAGGTTGGAGTAGAAGAGGGTGACCCCCCCTTCCTTTCCAACACTTAGATATTTTAGGAGATATCTTATAATGGCTCTCAAGGATGGCTGCCATCAGCCAGGTGGAGGAATGGGCTGGGAAGACTTGTCAAGGGCATGTGTGGACCCTTGGCAGAACCTTTTCAGCTAATTATCATCTCAACTGAGCTCTGCCTTCCGTCAGCACCACAGTCTACTGAATTTTGACTTAAATTCCTATATTTGTGGATTAAAATGTCTTTGAAAAGGATGAGACTGTGAGGTAGCATTGAATTCAAACATTGTTACATACAAGAAGTTGCTTATGCTAAGACAGTCAGTGACATTGAGGGCTGTGGAAATGGCCAAATCTCCAATTCTGGGTTGCAGATTTTCAAAGTGAGGAGTCTGGGGAGATGGTTTATACTCCTAAACACCTATCCGGTAAGAACGTCTCTCTGGCTTTCAAGGGAAGCTGTTTAGCATTACATTAAATATACTCTTAAAAATGAAATCAAAATAGCATACCTTATTCATATTTGGCACTCTTCCTACATAGAGGTTCTGAATTACTTTTAGCCATTTTCTAAGTTATATTTAGACTCAGCAAGACATGCTAATTTTTGTAAGCTAAGCCCAAGATTGCGATTTCTTCATCACATGAAAAGTTTAGCATTTAGTTTTTTCATAGTCTTTTCTATACAATGACATTTGTATAGCTAATATTTGTTAAAGATTTATCAAACTTTACTTTTTAATTTAGGT
Source organism: Acinonyx jubatus (assembly GCF_027475565.1). Lineage (NCBI taxonomy): Eukaryota > Metazoa > Chordata > Mammalia > Carnivora > Felidae > Acinonyx > Acinonyx jubatus. The sequence continues at coordinate 104,209,466 of NC_069384.1, read as the reverse complement.
ATAATTTACATATAGCAAATGACACAAACCTTATACATAGCTGACAATTTATTCGTATGCAAATACATACGTAACCACATAAGATCAAGTTATAGAACATTTTTGGCACCCCAGAAAACTCCCCACAGAGTAATTACTATTCTGATTTTTTACCACCACAGGTTAATTGTGGCTATATAAATTTAAGGATACGTGGTTTCCAGTTTTGTATGTAAAGAGCTTGAAAGTTGCCACTGCATCCTAACATTATGTAAAAAGCTGAACAGACTGAAGAACTAACAACTTTTATAGGATTTGTAAGAGAAGTGAGGTCACAGGCAAACTGCTGCCCTAAGATTAGAGAGATAAACAGAGGAATACAGGAAATCATGGTTTATCAGAACAGAGACTCATGAGTGGAGACTGTAGTGGGACCAGTGCTGGGGTAGAAAAACCTAAGGTGTAATGGACAAATTAGTGGACACACAGTATGGACATCTCTGAGAGTGTACTCCAGAGGGGGCCAGATATAGGGGGCTGCCATAATATTGTGAATTTTATCTCTAGCTCCATCAGGTTCTGGTAGTAAATATCAGAGAAAATCCCCTTACGCTTTTTGCAGGGGAGGGGAAGAGTAACTATTTTGAAATATTCCAGAGTATTCTATTCTTTTTTTTTATTGAATACAAAACTTTAATTAATTAATTAATTATTTTTTAAATATGAAATTTATTGTCAAATTGATTTCCATACAACACCCAGTGCTCATCCCAACACGTGCCCTTCTCAATGCCCATCACCCACTTTCCCCTCCCTCCCACCCCCCCCATCAACCCTCAGTTTATTCTCAGTTTTTAAGAACCTCTTATGGTTTGCCTTCCTCCCTCTCTTTTTTTCCCCTTCCCCTCCCCCATGGTCTTCTATTAAGTTTCTCAGGATCCACATAGGAGTGAAAACATATAGTATCTGTCTTTCTCTGTATGACTTCACTTAGCATAACACTCTCCAGTTCCATCCACGTTGCTACAAAAGGCCATATTTCATTCTTTCTCATTGCCACGTAGTATTCCATTGTGTGTATAAACCACAACTTTATCAATTTATCAGTTGATTGACATTTAGGCTCTTTCCATAATTTGGCTATTGTTGAAAGTGCTGCTATAAACATTGGGGTACAAGTGCCCCTATGCATCAGCACTCCTGTATCCCTTGGGTAAATTCCTAGCAGTGCTATTGCTGGGTCATAGGGTAGATCTATTTTTAATTTTTTGAGGAACCTCCACACTGTTTTCCAGAGTGGCTGCACCAGTTTGCATTCCCACCAACAGTGCAAGAGGGTTCCTGTTTCTTCACATCCTCTCCAGCATCTAGTCTCCTGATTTTTTCATTTTAGCTACTCTGACTGGCATGAGGTGATATCTGAGTGTGGTTTTGATTTGTATTTCCCTGATGAGGAGTGACGTTGAGCATCTTTTCATGTGCCTGTTGGCCATCTGGATGTCTTCTTTAGAGAAGTGTCTATTCATGTATTCTGCCCATTTCTTCACTGGACTATTTGTTTTTCGGGTGTGGAGTTTGGTGAGTTTTTTATAGAGTATTCTGTTGTTAACAAGACTTGACCTTAAGACAAACTATTTTACCAGAACCTAACTTTCTGGATTGTTATCAGAGCCTAATTGACCTGGGAGTAGGGAAATACTGAATGCTAGCCCATTATGCTCATCCTGTCTCACCTAAAGGGGAAGAAAAATATCTGAGGAACATTTGTGAAGTTTACAGTCCAGAGGTATAGGCTTGCTAAGAGACTGAGACCTAATTATATGGCTGTACAATTCTTGCCTCCCAGCGCCTCACCACCACATTACTGAAGCTATTTGTAGTGGTTCCTTTTGCCCAGTACATTATATCTGGCTATTAAGGAAAGAATTACAAGGCATACCAAAAAGCACAATTTAAAGAGACAGAGCAAGCATCAGAACCAGTCATGGAAGGAATATTGGAATTATGAGACTGAGAATTTAAAACAATTACGATTGGGGTGCCTGGGTGGCTCAGTCAATTTCAGCTCAGGTCATGATATCATGGTTTGTGAGATTGAGCCGCATGTTGGGCTCTTTACTGACAGTGCAGAGCCTGCTTTGGACTCTCTCTCTGCCTCTCTCTCTGCCCCTCTCCCACTTGTGTGCCCTCTCGCTCTCTCAAAAATAAATAAACATTTATTTGAAAAAAAGAATAAGAAAAGTAAAATTTTCAATTTTACTTTCAGTTATTCCTTCTTCAAAGCTCTTCCTTTATGTAGATCAGCATTTCTAAACTTTATCATTTTTCTTCCCTCTGCAGAATTTCTTTTAATTTTTTACAAGGCAGGTCTACTGGCAACAAATTATCAATATTTGTTTGACTAAGAAAGTATTTCTTCTTCACTTCTCTATTTTTTAGTTTTTTTATTTTTGTTTTTTTTTAATATTTATTTTTCAGAGAGAGAGAGAGCTAGCAAGCAGGGGAAGGACAGAGAGAGAAAGAGAGAGAGAGGGAGACACAGAATCTGAAGCAGGCTCCCGACTTCAAGCTGTCAGCACAGAGTCTGACATGAGGCTTGAACTCACGGACTGCGAGATCATGACCTGAGCCGAAGTCAGATGCTTAACCGACTGAGCCACCCAGGCACCCCTCTTCTTCACTTTTGAAGCATAATCTTGCAGAGTACAGAGCTCTAGATTGGTGATTTTTTTTCTCTTAATATTTTAAACATTTCACCCACTCTCTTCTTGCTTGCATGTTTTCTGAGAAGTTGGATGTAATTCTCATCTTTTTTCCTCTATAGGCAAGGGATTTTTTTCTCCCTTTTGGCTTCTTTCAGGAGTTTTTATCTTTAGTTTTCTATAGTTGAAAATAATATTCTTAGGTACAGTTTTTTTGGGGAATTTATACTGCTTGGTGCTCTCTGAATGTCCTGAATCTGTGGTTTGATGTCTTACATTAATTTGGAGAAATTCTCAGTCATTTTTTCAAGTATTTCTTCTATTCCTTTTTCTCTTTCTTCTCCTTCTGGTATTCTAGAAGTCAGATGCTTAACTCACTGAGCCAGCCAGTTGCCTCTATTTTTCTTAATTCATCTAACAGGTAACAAGGTAACCTTTGGGAATAATAATAGCAACAATATATTTGATTATATACTCTTATCTATATATCTTATGTATTTATAAATGCATGTGTATGCTTATATATAGGTGAAATGAGTGATAATAATGAAACAGAAAGGGAGGGAGGAATTAAAAGTACTTTTATTATAATATACACTACCTGTGAAGTGGTAGGGTATTACTTGGGCTTGGATTAGTTATAAGTGTATATTACAAACTCTGAGAACCACTAAAAAAATTAAAAGAGGTAGAACTGATATGCTAAGAAAGAAGAGAAAATGAAATCATATAAAATTCTCATTTAAAATTTTTTTAAAAAGCTAAGTACTGCAACTATTCAGAAATTAGCTCAGAAAATAAATAATTCTTCTGTTCCTATACACAAAATGTCTCTCAGCCCAAGGAAGGAAGCAAAAGGGAGAGCACATATCTCTATAAAGACATCACCCTCTAACCTGACCAGGAGCCAACAGCATATGGCCTAGTACCAGCAGAGCCCTGGACAACCTGGGCTTGATGTCCCTCTCCAGGAAAAAACAGACAGAACAGATACACCAGCTACCAACTGAATTATTTTCATAAAAACAAATAAATGGCACTCTCATGTTTATGTTCAAAAGAGTAAAACCACAAAAAGCAGAAAAAGAGTAGAAGACAAAAATCAAAACAAAGAACAAGGGCAGTCTATCAAAAAAGTAACAAATAGGGTATATATTAATCCACCTAGTCAATAATCACTTTGAACATCAATGGTCTAAATGTACCAATTAAAAGAGATTGTTAAAGTGGATCAAAAAACGAGCCCCAAATGTATGTTGTCTACAAAACCCCACCTTAAATATAAGACACCTGTAGATTAAAAGTAAATGGATAAATATATCACGCAAACATTAATTTAAAAAAAAAACAACTAGGAGTAACTATTAATGTCAGACAAAGCAGACTTCAAAGCAAGGAAACTTACCAGGAATAAAGAATGACATTACATAACGATAATGGAGTCGAGTCTCTGAGAAGACATAAAAATCCTTAATGTGTATGCACTTAACAGCATCAAACTACATGAGGCAAAAACTGTTAGTAAGTAACTGCAGGGAGTAATAGATGAATTAATATTCTCTATCACAGCTGGAGACTTCAACACCTCTGTAATAGAAATGGAAAGACACATTGGGACAGATCCAGGTGATCAGTAAGGACATAGTTGAATTCAACAACACCATCAATCAACTGGGTATAATTGACATCAATAGACTACTTCGTTTAACAATGGCAGGATACACACTCTTCTCAATTTCACATGGAACGTTCACCAAGATAGACCACATTCTGGGCCATTGAACACACCTTAACACATTTAAAAGAACAGAAATAATGCAATGTCTGCTCTCAGGCCACAATGGAATTACACTAGAAATCAGTAACAGAAGCATTACTGGAAAATCCCCAAATAAGTGGAGATTAAATAATACATTTCTAAATAACACATGGGTCAAAGAAGAAATCTCAAGAAAAATAAAAAAAAATTTTGAATTAAATGAAAATGAAGACACAATCCATCAAACTTTGTGGGATGCAGCAAAAGCAGTGTTAGAGGAAATTTATAGCATCCAGTGCATATATTAGAAAAGAAGTAAGATTTAAAATCAATAATCTAAGTTTCTTTAGAAACCTTGGGAAACTAGAAAAAAGAGTAAATTAAATCCAAAGTAAGCAAAAAAAAATATGAAGGAAACAATAAAAAAAAGCCTACTCAATAGAAGATATTTGCAAATGACATATCTGATAAAGGGTTAGTATCCAAAGTGTATAAAGAACTTATAAAACTCAACACCCAAACCCAAATAATCCAATTAAAAATGAGCAGAAGACATGAATAGACATTTTTTTCCAAAGAAGACACACAGATGGCCAACAGACACATGAAAAGATGCTCAACATCACTAAACATCAGGGAAACACAAGTCAAAACTACAGTGAGATATTAATTCACACTTGTCAGAATGGATAAAATGAACAACACAAGAAACAACAGATGTTGGCAAGGATGTGGGTAAAGGGGAACCCTCTTGCCTGTTGGTGGGAATGTGAACTGGTACAGCCACTCTGAAAAAGTTAAAAATAGAATACCCTATGACCCAGCAATTGCACTACTAGGCATTTACCCAAAGAATACACAAAAAATACTAATTCAAAGGGATACATGCAGCATTATCTATGATAGCCAAATTATGGAAACAGTTCAAGTGTCCAATGACTCATGAATGGATGAAGAAGATGTGGTATGTATACACAATGGAATATTACTCAGCCATAAAAAGAATGGAATCTTGACATTTGCAACAACATGGATGGAGCTAGAGAATATTATGTTAAGTGAAATAAGTCAGAGAAAGATAAATACCATATGACTTCACTTATATGTGAAATTTAAGAAACAGAACCAATGAGCAAAGGGCAAAAAGAGAGAGAGAGAGGCAAACCAAGAAACAGACTCAACTATAGAGAACAAACTGGTGGTTACCAGAGAGAAAGTGCATGGAGGGATGGGTTAAATAGTTGATGGGGATTAAGAAGAGCACTGGGTTTTGTATGGAAGTGTTGAATCACTATATTGTACACTGGAAACTAATATTATACTGTATATTAACTAACTGGAATTCAAGTAAAAATTTAAAAACAAAAACAAAAGTAACCCCACAAGGTAAGGAAAAGAAAAAAAAAAAAGAGAACTAGAGCAGAAACCAATTTAATTGAAACCAGGAAATTAATACAGAAAATCAACAAAACCAAAAGCTGGTTCCTTGAAAAGATTAATAAAATCAATAAGCCTCTAGCCAGGGTAACAAAGGAAAAAGAGGACACAAGTTTTTGGTTTAAGGATATCAAATAAAAAATAATACCAAAAAACAACCAAGTTTTCATGTACTCCTTGGTTGACTATGTTCATGGTTCTTTAAGATGTCCGTCCATATGATAGCTTCTATTTCCATCCCAACTTCCCCTGTTCACTCAGTCTAGGTGGAAGGCAAAGGCAGGTAGTGTTTATGTTTAGAGAGTTTAGGGGGTTGCTTCAGCTGTGGAGTTTTCCTGCCTTTCATTATTTGATGCCTGGTATCACTGCAATGAAGTTTCCTTCTTTCAACTGAGTGAGTTGTGTCTGGAGGGTAGTGGTATCAGATTATTAGTATAAAGCAGCCTCTTCAGATTCTGTCTTTTAGAGAAGCCAGTCAACAGGCTTTGATAGTGAAGAAGTGAGGGAAAGTTGGGTGTTTAGCAAGGGCGATCTGGAAGGGAAGTGTTTCAGAAAGAGGAGAGAAGTTGAGATCGAAGCTCGTCAATAGCTGACCATGGGCCGCCCCTCCTCCTAGTCAGGCCTCCTTGGCTTCCATCTCTGAGGATGCTGCCACAGGCCACCCTCCTCATGATCTTGCCTCCCTGTCTCTCCTTAGGCACCAAGCTCCTTCTGTTTTTGATGTCAGAGTAGCCTCATGAGCCGTCCAATGCCCAAGGCTCCTGTGCTCAGCTACTCAGGGTTGAAATGACTCAACACTACTAATCATGACCATGAAGATTGTGGCTGGTGACTTGTGATGCTTCTATCCACAGCATCTGTCAGAACCACTGGGATGGGGAGATGGTTGGGGTGTTTCTGCCACAGAGTGAAGTGATTTGAGATGACTTGTTTTGCTCTTCAGCTAAATGGATCTACCCTATTTATAGAGGATGCCTTAGTGCTCTTTCTGATCCACGTTTTGTCTTACGGTATGTAGAGAAATGTCCCTCTTTTCTGGCTCATATCACTGGACATTTTGGGACAGTTGAACTGTAGTTATGGCTATCCTTGGCTGAAAAGAAGAGTTAGGAAAATTCAGAGTACACCCCTGCCTACTCTTCTCCCCCTTCCACTCATTTCCTTTCATAGTTTTATTTTTGTGAGAGCATATTAAAACCAAATGTAAAGGAAACAAAAACAAACAAAAAACCAAATGTGAACTGGAGGGGGTAAAGGATACCTCAGAAAGGTGTCAGACAGCCTAGTGTCTCACACTGCATGTGAGAGGAAAGAGAAGGGGCTATTCAACCTCCTCAGCACTCTTCTTGCTTGATTATGGAACATGAGCACCTCAAATCTTGCTCTTTAGGGAGACACAGAATCTGAAGTAGGCTCCAGGCTGTATGCTTTTAGCACAGAGCCCGATGTGGGGCTTGAGCCCAAGAACCTCAAGATCATGACCTGAAGTCAGATGCTTAACTGACTGAGCCACCTAGGTGCCCTGAATCTTACTCTAAATGCAGTGAAAGATTCCTGGAGAGTTTTAAGCAGGGAACAGATGTAATTTGATTTGGGTATTTTATAAGATCATTCTGATTATTGTATGGTGAATGGGTTAAGGATGAATGAGTAGAAGCAGGGAGATTAGTTAAAACTCATTGTAATAGTCTAAGATTAGAGGGTGTCTTAGACCAGAGTGGTGTGGTAGAAATGGAGTGAAGTAGAACAGTTTGGATATATTTTGGATGTGGGTCCCCAAGGTTGGTCATAGATGGAATGTGGGAGAAGATGGAAAAGGAGGAATCAATGGAAACTCTAATATTTTGGCTTGAGCAACAACTGGGTGGGTGCTAGTTAAGATAGAGAAAACAAAATTTTGGAGGGGAGAGGAGACTATAGGTACAGTCTATGGAAATAAGGAGTGCTGCTTTAATAATAAATATGTGACATTAAACACCTATGTGGAAATGTCATGTAGGCAGTTGGATATAGGATTTTGTGCTCAGTGATATCAAGATTGATGGTAGATATTTGTGAGTCATTGGTATATAGGTGGAATTTAAAGCCTCAGAAATGGATGTGGTCTTGTAGGAAGAAAAGAGGGCTGAGATCTGAGCTCCAGCAATCTAGAGGTGAAGCAGAAGAGAAGAAAAGTAAGAACACTCAGCCGGAGAGGTAAATCAAGTGCTTAATCCACATCTTGGCATGTAGTAATGGTAGGTACTATTTCAACCACTACTACTGCCACTGCTTTTATAGAGCTAAAGTATATAAAATCTCTAATTTCACTTTTCCTTGTAGACATTATCTTTGATTATACAGTGCCAGCATTTCATGCATGTTCTTTAATTTTCTTATTTGCCTTCACAGTTGAAGACACAGGCAACTGGCTTGAGTCCAGTGAGCTTCCAATTGAGCCTAAAGATTCACTGTGTTAAGCACGTAGTGATTTCCAAGTTTGTATCAATTATATTAACTTTATAAGAATTGTACTTCCTGTCACTAGTATCAACACTTTCATTTCTATATTTCACACTCACTTCATAAAACAAAAAAGACAAAATGTAATAAAGTATTCACATAGTTGCACAAATTGCTGTATGAAGATGGTGACTGCCAAAATGGAACTGGTTGCAAGCAGACAGTGCCGTAGTGTGATAGATTTAAATATTTACTACTCAGCTGAGGTATGAAAATATGCATATGAAGGTAGTTTTTTGGGTGCCTATATATTATCTGCAAATGCATTTTTCTGCCAAAAGTCACATATATAAAAGACAAGACATGTTTGTATTTGTTCATCACCAGGCAGACCAACTTTTTTTCATACACCACTTTAGCCCCTTTCTTCACAGAAGACAAGGATCAAGAAATATGGCCTCCATATGTAGCAATGGTGCTTGATTCAGTAATCAATAGCTCAAAATATCATTTAGTTGAATAGTCCTCTTGCTTAATAAGGAGTTAGAGATTGGCTAACAAAAGACATCACAGATGGTAAGCAACAGACTTAAAGGGAGCCATGCCAGCCACTAATTACTAAGACATACTTGGAGAGCATTGGTACTTATCTTAACCCACAAGTGAGAACTTCCACTGCTTCAGACTTCCTTCCATTTCCAGCAGTGTTTAAAGCATGGTTTCAAATCAAATGCTTTAGCAATTGGCTTGGTTTTCCAAATGTCAGGCTCATTTTAATAAAAAAAAAAAAAGAATCTTTCTTATTCCACAGAGATTAAAGAATTTTAATTTCTCTAAGAATTCTCCCCTCTCCCAATACATATCCCAAAACAGTGGTTGCTTACTGATTTTATTCAGTGCATATTTTCTTTGGAATCTTTACATTGATAAAACAAACAAACAAAAAACCATGTTTATCTTTGTGACCCATTTGTGAAGGCTGACCATTGATCAGGTTTATCCCATTTTACAAAATTTGCTGGATATTGCAGTATTTACTTACATCTAGAATGAGGAGATAACACCTTAAAAACTTTTTAAAAAGTATCACATATATTATATATATATATATACATATATATATATGTATATATATATATATATATATATATATATATCTTGTTTTGCTAGCTGTGTCATCTTTATATTGTCAGAGCACACAACACTTTCATACTATTCTTTTGCTCCATCATCATCTTTTAACCTTAGTCTACAGTTAGATGTATTCAGTGTTCGATTCATTTTTTATATGCTGAAGTTTTCTCAGTAGTTTATTTGTCTGAAGCTCATTTTCCAGTAGAATACTCAGGAATACTCAGGAATACTCAGGAAAACTTATAGAATTAGTATCTCTGAGTACTTACATATTCATAATTGGTTGAGGCATTCATGCTTTAGAGATGGATGTAAAATCTGGCTTATAGTTTCTTTCTCAGAATAGCTTTTAAAATGTTGTTCCATTGTTCTCACCAGAAAATGTTGCTTTTGAGAAGTCTGATGTCAGTTTTATTTTCTCTCCTCATATGTGACCTGGTGTTTTGTTTGGATACCCAAATAATTTTTTCCTTTTCTTTAAGTTTAGTAGTTTCACTAGAATATATCTTGGTGTTAACTACTGTGGGGTAATTTCCTTGGGCACATGGTAGGCCTTTCTTTGAATGAATATTTAAGTCTTTTATTTCAGGCATATTTTCTTAAATTATTATTTCAATTTTTTTTATTTAGTTTTCTTTTTGGGGGCTCAAATTATATGCAAGCTGCAAGTTTGAGCATTTTTTTGCCCATCATTACTTTCTTGGATCTTTGTTACACTGCTTTCTCTATTTTCATGTGATTTTATTTATATTTTCTATGGGGTCTATCTTCTTTTGTGTTCCTTTTGATTAATTTTTTTCTAAACCTATCTGATTTCTTTTTTTACATTTCTAATAACAAATACTCTTGAATTTTGTATTTTTATGTAATGCTATTGCCTTTTTTTTTTTTTTTTTTTTTTACTTTTTCAAAAATGTTTATTTTTGAGAGAGGGAGAGAGACAGAGTGTGAGTGGGGGAGGGTCAGAGAGAGAGGGAGACACAGAATCCGAAGCAGGCTCCAAGATCTGAGCTGTCAGCACAGAGCTCGATGTGAGGCTCAAACTCACAAACTGTGAGATCATGACCTGAGCTGAAGTTGGCCACTTAACAGACTAAGCCACCCAGGTGCCCCATAATGTTATTGTTTTAAAGATAATTTGTCAATTGTACAATAAGATATAATTTGATTTTTAGTTCTTTGTAAGTATTTTTTTGTGTAAGTCACAAATTAGGAAAAAATTTTATTGAGTCATTTGTTCTGTTGGTAGGGTTATTAGACAAGACAAAAGTTAGGTTGCTGGGGAAATTTAGTTTTTACACCACTTTATGTTAAGCTGTGCTAGAGAGTTCTTTTTCTTCTTCTTCCTCCTCTTCTCCTCCTCTTCCTCTTCCTGCTTCTTCCCTTTCCCCTTCCCCCTTTCCTCCCTTCTCCTTCTTCTTCTTCATCTTCTTTTGTTTTGTTCCCTCAACCTCTAAAACCTTGGGTACAATATGGAATCTGTAAAGACTTTGGGTAATTCAACCATGGAAGTATGGCTTATGTCTATAAAACTGTATAAAATTTGCCAAACTATTTCTTTCCAAAGTAAGGGATGGATCAAAAAAGCACAGATTCCCAATCTATTGTATTTTAGCTTTTGACCCCCTTCACTCGTGTTTTCTACCCACACCCCTTGCCTCTAGCAACGCATAATCTTGTTCTGTACCTGAGAGTTTGGCTTTGAGATCTGTCTCTATATGTATGTATACACACACACACACGTATGTTTTTATATATACACATATATATGTTTTTAGATTCCACATATAAGAGATCATATGGTATTTGTTTCTCTCTGTCTTATTTCACTTAGCATAATGCCCTTGAGGTCCATCCATGTTGTCACAAATGGCAAGATTCCATTCTTTTTTTAAAAATTTTTCATTCTTTTTTATGGCTGAATAACAGCCCATTGTATATATGTATCAGAGTTTCCTTACCCATTTATCCATTAATGGGCACTTAGGTTGTTTCCATATCTTGTCTCTGTATATAGTGCTTTAATGAACATAGGGGTGTAGTTATCATTTTGAGTTAGTGTTTTTGTTTTTGGATAAATTCCCGGAAGTGGAATTGCTGGTCATATGGTATTTATATTTTTAATTTTTTGAGGAACCGCCATACTAGAGGTTTTCCATAGTGGCTGAACCACTTTACATTCCCACTTCCAGTGCACAGGGTTTCCTTCTCTCCAGATCTTTTTCAACACTTGTTATTTCTTATCTTTTTGGTGCTAACCATTTTGACAAGTATGAGGTGATATTTCATTGTGGTTTTGATTCGCATTTTCCTGATGATTAATGATGTTGAGCATCTTTTCATGCACTGTTGACCATCTGTATGTCATCTTTGGAAAGATATCTATTCAGATCTTCTGCCCATTTTTTAATGGAATTGTTTGTGTTTTTACCATTGAGTTCTTTATACATTTTGAATTCTTAATATATTTTGAGTAATAACTCTTAATCAGATATATGATTTGCAAATATTTTCTCCTATGCAGTAGGTTGCCTTTTCATTTTGGTTTCCTTTGCTGTGCTGAAGCTTTTTAGTTTGTTGTAGTCCCACTTGTTTATTTTGCTTTTGTTGCTTTTACTCTTGGTGTCAGACTAAAAAAAATGTTTGCCAAGACCTATGTCACAGACCTCATCATCCATGTTTTCTTCTGGAAATTTTATGGTTTCAGGTCTTATGTTCATGTCTTTAATCCATTTTGAATTGATATTTGCTGTATGAGGTACGATAGTGGTCCAGTTTCATTCTTTAGCATGTGGATGTCCAGTTTTCCCAATATTATTTATTGAAGAGACTGTCCTTTTCCTATTGTGTATTCTTGCCTTCTGTGTCATAAATTAATTGGTCATATATGTGTGGTTTATTTCTAGGCTCTCTATTCTGTTTCATTGATCTATATGTCTGATTTTCTGCTGATACCATCCTGTTTTAATTACCGTAGCTTGGTTATAGAGTTTGAAATCAGAGAATGTGACACATCCAGGTTTTTTCTTCTTTCTCAAGATTGATTTGGTTGTTCAGGGTCTTTTGTGGTTCCATACAGATTTTAAGATAGCTGGTTGTACTTCTGTGAGAAATGCCATTGGAATTTTGATAGGGAATACAAAGCAATCTGTAGATTGCTTTGGGTAGTATGGACATTTTAACAATATTAATTCTTCCAATACATGAGCACAGAATATCTTTTCATTTATTTTTGTATTCTTTAGTTTTTTCCTTAATGTCTTATAATTTCTGACATACAGTCTTTCTCCTCCTTGGTTAAATGTATTCCTAGGTATTTTATTATTGTTGTTATTTATTTATTTATTTATTTACTTATTAATTAATTAATTAATGAGAGAGACCACAAGTGGGGGAGAGGGGCAGAGGGAGAGAGAGAACGAGGATCCCAAGCAGACTCTGTGCGGAGTGTAGAGCCCCACATGGGCTTGATCCCATGAACCTGGGATTATGACCTGAGCCAAAATCAAGATTTGGATGCTCAACTGACTGAGCCACCCAGGTGCCCCTTATCACTTTTGATGCAATTGTAAATTGGATGGTTTTTTTAATTTCTCTTTCTAATAGTTTGTTATTAGTGTATAGGAAAGCAACAGATTTTGGGAGCACCTGGGGAGCTCAGTTGGTTGAGTGTCTGACTCTTGATTTCAGCTCAGGTCATGATTTCACAGTTTGTGAGACAGGACCCCACATCAGGCTCTGTGCTGACAGTGTGGAGCCTGCTTGGGATTCTCTCTCTCCCTTCCTCTCTGCCCCTCCCTGTCTGTGCACACTTGCGTGTGCGCACTCTCTCTCTCAAAATAAATAAACTTAAAAAAAAAAAGAAGCAGATTATTGTGTATTCACTTTGTATCTTGTAACATTTCTGTTCTGATTTTGGATGATTTTCACATTTCATTCTCTTCTTTGCTAGCCATTTTGTTTCTGATATATGCTGTATTTTTTAAATTATGTTTTCTGTATTTCTTTTAGCTCATTTGGACATATAATAGTTTTCATCTGTTTTGAGTCTAAATTTCTCTTGTTTGTTGTCATTGTGTGTTGGGATACTTTATAATTAATTTTATTCTGTTTTTCTGGCAGTAATTTAGTATGGAATTAGAGAGTATATTCCTTTCATACTTCAGTGAGATGGGTTTTCTTGGGCTATGAGGAGAAGGCTTCAGAGTGATGTGGGGATTGTCCAAAGTAGCCTTCAGAACTTTATAGCTTAAACGCTTTCTTTTATATTGTTACTATAAGAGATTTAAGTATTCACTTTTTCTGCACAACTATTGCAGGACAAAATCTAGTTCAGGAAGGTTTTCTGCTCCTAGCCCTGATTTTCCTGAGCTTTAAAGACCTTGTCTTCAAAGGAAGGGCTCTAACCTTTAGATGTGGTATTTTGCTCTTCACTATTTCTTGAGTTCTGCTTCCCTGGACTCTTCCTCACTATATAGTATTTGAAATAATCTTCCTCCATGGCCTTCAGGATCCTACCTTGCTAACATTTTTTTTTTTTCATTTCTACCAATTTTTTTCTTGGATGAGACTCTGTCTTTCTAGGAGAGAATTTCATATATATATATGTACATATATACATATATATACACATATATGTACATATGTATGTATATATGTATACATACATATGTATATATATGTATGTATACATACATATGTATATTTCATATATATATACATATATATGTATATATATATATATAGAGAGAGAGAGAGAGAGGGAGAGGGAGAGAGAGAGAATACCTTTTGTCTTAAAAGTCTCTCTCTCTTTTTAAACTGGTATTTATATAGCTACCTCAGCTTTTTCTTCGTTAGTACTTCCTTGATATATCTTATTTTATACTCTATTCATCCTTATCCACAGGGATACGTTCCAAGACCCCCAGTGGATGCTCACAACCATGGATAGAACTGAACTCTTTATATATTATGTTTTCTTCCCTATATATACATATCTATGATAAAGTTATATATTAAGCACAGTAAGATTTTAACAATGATAAATAAAAACTATATACATTGTGATAAAAGTTATGTGAATGTAGTCTGTATCTCTTAGAATATCTTGTTGCATTATATTTACCCTTCTTGTGATGACATGAGATGATAAAATGCCTGTATGATGAGATGAAGAAAAGTGAATGACATGGGCATTGTGACGCAGTGTTAGGCTACTAGACCTACTGTTGGTAAGACATACAGAAGGAGAAGCATCTGCTTCTAGATCCCAGTTGACCAAGGGTAACTGAAACCTCAAAAGTGAAACTGGGGATGAAGGAAGGACTGATGTACTTTTATTTCAACCTTTCTGTAGCCTTCTCTTTTACGTAAGTATCTTATAAACAGGATATAGTTCCTTTTTTTTCCAGTTAGACAACTTGTTTTTGTAATTGCCAAATTAATTTTATTTACATTATTTTATTACTGATAATGTCTGGAACTGTTTCAACTGTCTTACTTGGTATTTATGTATGTACAATGTTTACTTTTTCCCCTCCTGTTTCTTTTTATGTTTTATTTTCCTTTTACAAATTTCCCCCTCCACAGGTTTGAATTTATATACTGTATATTTTCAGTATTTTTTTTGTTTGAAATCTTATCATGTATATTTAACAATCCAACGAAGTCTAAAGATCATTAGTATGTCAGACCCCCTCCCAAGATAAAAAAACTACATATGCACAAAGATGGAATCTGGTCATTCCTCTCCTGACTGATTCCCATGCTAACATTGCCCATTATGTTATTTTTAATTTTTTGCTGTTAAACTGGACTTTACCTTCATATGTTTTTGTTAGTTTCATAGCTGTTGATAACTATCATTGTATCATTTATGTTTCTACTTTCTTCATTTACCATTCCTTCTTGTGACTTAGACCTTCTACTCAGATTGTTTTGTTATGCAGCAATAGATAACTTCACAGTATTTTTTATCAGTTATGGAAACTCTCAACCATTATTTCTTTAAATATTTATTTTACATTCTCTATATTCTTCTTCTTTGGGACTCCAATTAAATGCATCTTATATGATCTTTATCTGTCCAAATGTCTTCTTTATATTTTTGACCATTAAATATTCAAGCTGTATTCTGTACTGTCTGCTTATCAATTATACTTCTCTCTTTAGCTTATCTTATCTACTATATAACTTATCTATTAAGTTTTTAATTTCAAAATCAGTTATTACTCAGAAGTTTTTGTGGTTTTTTAAATATCCTTAGTCATTTTGGTACTCTTATTCCTTGCTAGTTTTGTTATTCAAAATTTTAAAGCATTTTATACTCAAATATTTATTCTATATATGGTATCTAATAATTTCAACTTCAGATGTTCTTAGAGATCTATTTTTTTTTTTTCAATCTCTTGACTCTGACTGATGAAGGCTTGTTTTCTTGTGTGTTTGGTGAGTTTTGATTGTGAACTCATATGGTGCTGAACTTATACTGTGGAAATTTTGAGGGCCTAAATTTTAGTTATTTTTCTGCAGAGAATATTTCCAATTGCATCTGGTAATATCTAGGAGGTGTTGCCAACTTGGAAAGATTTAGCTCCTTTTAAGAGTCCTTGCTTAATGTGGGCATTCAGGTTCAGCTCTTTCACATTGTGAAGGACAGATTCCTACGATCTTATCATCATTGGCTCTGGGAAAATCCTATGGCTTTGCTTCTTCATTAGTGTTAACTGACGGGCATTGTGCAAGATTCAGCTCTTTATTTTTCTTTTTTTGGTTCTTGAGGATATCTCCTAAGCCTCAAAATGCTTTATAAAATATATTTAAGTTAATCTGATTTTGTTATATTTCTTTGGAATATCTACTTTTGGAACTGGATGTCACGATTACTGATCACTCACTTTTCTCCAAAGCAAATAATTTCTCCTATATGTAGTACTTTAAATATGTAAAACTTCGAGGGCAAAGATATGATCTTTTCTATTAATAAACAAAGACCTAATGTTAGGTCTTCAAAAGAAACCCTACAAATCAGCTCATAACATTATTTGGTCCTCTCTTCCAGTATTCTTCCATGGATGCTAATAATCATATAAATATGTAATAATATATAGTAAGATATAATTTTCAATTAGCTATAAATTATAGTTTCTGTGTAGTTTATTAAATAAACTTCTTTTGGTGTTACATCTGGGCATCATTCTATAAAAGCATCTATTTTCTAAATTTTTTGAAAATGTATTTTCAAATTCATCAAAGCAATAATACATGACAGAAAGTTTGGGGAAAACCACTGCAACTCTGCCTCTTCAGCTTTCAGCTGAGAAATCCAGAAAGCACAGGTAGAGATGAGCTAATAAGCCCTGAAGCAAGGATTCCCCCGATCACAGATAAGTCTGCTGGGGCAAGTGTATGAGAGAATCCATGAAGCCAGGTAGAAGACAGAGCCAGAAGGGAACAAAGGAAAACCTTTCCCTTGACCCATGGGGACCAAGAATGTCAGAATGTCTATTCCCGAATCCTGTCCCAGACTCCACCAACCAAGATCTGAATTTCTGACAAACTCTCAGAATGACAAATTGTTTACAATTAAATTTTAGAATCAGTGGCCTAAAGCTTCCCACCGATTTTTTAGCAAGAAGAAATTAGATGTTGACATTAGACTCCTGACAGCTTTTGGTTGTTCTAATTATCTATGCTCAAGTTAATATGGGGTAGACATTATATATTTCTCATTTCAGATTGTGGGTTCAGCCATCCTTAAAAACATTGCTTGATACATTATTAAGTGTTATAATTTTCATTTAAGTGTCATCTGTAATTACAAAATGATATAACAAGGGAAATAAATAATAATTTACTTATGTTGTACATTTAATCCATTTCCAACTTTTGGCTATAATATTTAATATTGTAATAAAACTTGAAGTGCAAAGACCTTTTTAAAGCCTTATTTCTTTGAACTTAGATATTTAGATTTGGAGTTACTGGAAGTAAAAACATTAACACACTTAAGACTCTTGGTGAGGATTGCCAAACTGCTTTCCAAAAGGTTATACCAGTTCTAACTGCTGCTGGCAATGTAAGAATATATTTTGTAGCACTCTGGCCAGCATTGGACATTATCATTTATCTATTAGGCAATTAGTGTTCTTATTGATTTTTAATTTTCAGCTGTTGGAGTCCATGGAGTCTACTTAATGAGTCTTCAGAAAGGGTTGGGCTGAGTGATGAGTGAAGAGATGTAGGGCAGAGGGCATCCCAGTTGTTTGGACATTCATCATAGAATCTAACCATATCTGTTTCCTCTTGGTCTACCAAAATTCAGGTTACTTCTTTTCTTTCAACTTCTGTTTTTTCATTCATGAAATAAAGGGGTGGGGCTGGCTACCTCCAAGATCCCACTTGGGTTCAAGATTCTGATCCACCTCTTGGTGTGAACTTCTAATTTCAAATCTGTGCAAATTTTTCTGGTTGTCTTGTCAGTTGCTGCACAGATCTGTCTGTCCACCATCCATATTATTTTCTTTACTTTGGTGTCCTCAGTAGAGTGTATTTTAAATTTTGTTCCTCCTCTGCTTCCCTTTCCAGTTTTGAAAATTTCAATAATAAAAAAAAAAGAATGCAAATATGGTATATGAATATTTAAAATGTGATTTGCATTTAACAAATTACACATGATCACATAATTCCCAATGTGATTTTGCATCAGGGAAAGTGAGAATATGTATTTTATATTAAATGCATAGCATTTAAATACGTTAATACAAACAAACTGCATTTGAATATTAATCTTTCCAAAAAAGACCTTGCCAGGCGCATTAAATATTTAAAACTTTTCCTTAATACAAAGTTCTGGAACCCCTTGAACATTTTCATTTTTCTGTATTATTTGTAAGTTTGGAGAATCTTATTTTTTTATGCATTTATTGTCAAATTTGAATCTCTACTTGTGAAGTTTTTTCTCTACAAGGACAAAGGTAAATTAACAGGCTAAGAATCCCTCAGGGTAGAGAGTGTTAAAACTATTATGCTAAATGCAGCAGTGAGAGCTGACTGTGTGAAGGGGAAGGAAATTATTTCATAATAAGATGTTCTGCATAAAAAAGATAGAAACATTGATTCTTAATATTGCACATGACCTTAGAAGTCATCAAGTTGAATAATCTATCTAATGCAGAATCCATGTACCATATCTCCAGGTGGTTGGTCAGCTAGTTACTTCTTGAATATACATCTTCTGTGTTTGGGAGCTCATCACCTCACAGCCCAGCCCTGTCTTATACTATAATTGGACAGTGTTTGGGAAATCTCTTATTTGAGTTTAATTCTACCTCTAAATGAGCTACTGATTTTAGTTTATTCCTCTAGAGCAATTACATGTGATTAGGTAATTCCCTAAGTGATTTTGTACAAGATAATATTCTGCAAGCATGTTCACTGTTCTTAATGATTAAGAATAAGTTTCACAAAAAGGGATGATTTGTCAATTATTCACTGAGGAAATTGAACTCAAGAACAAATTAGGTGATCTTTTAGATTTTGCACCCAAAGCAAAGACAACAAAAGCAAAAATAAACAGATGGGACTACAACAAACTTAAAACCTTCTGCAGAGCAAAGGAAACCATCAACAAAATAAAAAGGCAACCAACTGGGAGAAAATATTTGTAAATCATATCATTATCAAAAAGACAAAGAGTTAACAAGTGCTGGAGAGGATGTGGAGAAAAGGGAATCTTTGTACACTGTTGTTGGAAATGTAAATTGGTACAACAACTGCAGAAAATAGTATGGAGCTTCCTCAAGCAATTAAAAATTGAACTGCCATATGACTCAGCAATTCTACTTCTGGGTGTATATCCAAAGGAAATGAAATTACTGTTTTGAAGAGATATCTGTATCCTCATGTTCACAGCAGCATTATTCACGATAGTCTAGACATGGCCACAACCATCAATGGATGAATGGGTAAAGAAAATGTGGTATATATGCACAATGGAATATTGTTCAGCCTTAAAAAGAAGGAAACCCTGCCATTTGCAACAACATGGGTGGGCATTGAGGGCATTATGCTAAGTGAAATAGAGAAAGTACTTTATAATCTCATTATATGTGGAATTAAAAAATAGAACTCATAGAAATAGAGACAGCTCTGTGGTTGTCAAAGGCAGATGGGTGTGGGAGTGTGGGGGCAACGGATAAAGGTGGTCAAAGTGTACATACTTCCAGTTATAAGATAAATAATTCTAGGGATGTAATGGTGACTAGTTAATAATGTGTATGTGAAAGTTGCTAAGAGAGTAGATCTTAAAAGTTTTCATCGCAAGAAAAACTGTTATAACTATGAGGTGATGGATGTTAACTAAATTTATTATAACAATTTCACAATATAAACAATATCCAATAACTATTTTGTATGGTTGAAACTAATACAGTGTTATATGTGAAACACTGTGGGGGAAAAAGATCAGAAGTCAATAAAGATATCTTTAAATCGGTGATCACAACATACTTATAACCGCCAGCGGTTTGTTAGCTGTTTACAAGCACAGTACTTTATCATAAATAAATACTTATTTGGTTTATTTAAAAAAAAAAACTAGTTAAGACTTAATATTGGTAACAACAACAAACATTTAGCACATAGTGTTTCTTCTGTGCCAGGCAATACTCTTAAGTACTTTACATATTTATTTACATATTTATTGAATCTTTACAGCCATCTATGAGGTATGTAGTGTCATCTCCATTTTACAGATGAGGAAACTGAGACATAAAGTAGTTAGATTTCCCAAGTTATAAATGACAGTGATTGGTTTTTAACCACTTTGATGCAGTTTGTCTTATTATGCTACACTTAGACCATATAATTTATCCTTCAAATCAAGACACTTCTGAGAGTGAAAGAGGGCACTAATAATAACTACTCCTAGACAACACCACAGCTATACTGCTTTCCATTGACAGTCTAAGAACATATTGAAAATTCTCTAAATAACCATGAGGGGCATATCCAAGTTTTCTGGAGCCTGGATGTTATGCAATTTTGAGCATCCTCCTTCAAAAAAAAAAAAAACAAAACATGATGGCTATGAATACATTAGATATCAAAGTGAATTTTTTTTAATGAGAAGGAAATCACAGCAAATCAGTGGAATCTTGGGGATTCAGATCTCTTTCTTCTGAGATCTGTTTGAAAAATTTACCAGAAGCTCTTGATTTCAACTTGGCTTCCCTCCCTGCCTCGAACATTCTACAACTTCCAGATTTCATGGGGATAGTACAAATCAGACTTCTGCATTAGGTTCATGGTAGGTCTGTCTCTGTTCACCATTTTCAGGTCACTTAGAAAATAAGTTGGGCACCTAGAATGTTTGTGGTGCTTACAACTTGGTAAGATAAAATAGTATTTTAAAATACATGTCCAAGAGTGATCACAGACATGTCAGAGTGGCCACTTTATAGTTACATGATCCCAATAATGCACCATTTAGATCCTCTGGAACCTATGAGAACAGGTCCTGCCTAGGCAGGTAGTGGGGTGACTTTTGGTGAATGGGTTAAGCTACTGGTTAAGAGTTTCTGGTATGGGTTCAGGCTAGCCAGTGTATTATTTTGACTTGACCTCCCATCTCCCTCTCTCTATTGATATCTTTGACCCTGTCTCCCGGGTCAGGGATGACTTCATAATCTTGAGTTTCCAGCCTTAGAATACCCATTTTGTAAAGAAAACTTGAGTGATTCTGCAAGGTCTGGTGCCCCTTATATCTAGAAATCTCATAGTGCCATATACATTAGCAACATTAGATTATCAGTAATAAAGGATAAGAAAGGCAAGTACTCATTTATTTGTAGTCATGTATATTTATATCTGCTCTCAGATATAAATTAAATTCTTATTTATGTTCTATGTGGCGCCACCTCCATTCTCATTCTTTTCCTCTTCTCCTCCTTTATCTGTTCTCTCCTTTACCCATTGTCCCTTAATCTTCTAAGATAGCCAGTGTGGAAATTTGGGTTAGGAAAGAAAGAAAACCTATTTCAGTTGTTTTTTTTTTTTTTTTTTCTTTTTTGCGGTGAGGGGAGAGGTAATGGCTGTCTCGTCTTACATAATTTTTTCCCCCATTGTTTCCTTGCAAAAACGATTATTAGAAATAGGAATTGAAAAAGTTCCTTCTTACTATCCTAGTAAAGGACAGGAAGTCTGAAATCTGAAGCCAGCTACTGCCTGTCAGGCTAAGTTGTTCATTATATTCTTGTTTGTCTTGTTTAGATTATACATCCCCTGGGCAAGAGGCCGGGTGGTTTTATTACAGTACCCATCGGTCTGTCAACACCATCTAAATTAAAGCAAACACTCTACTCAAATGGTGCTTTTTGATCATGTCTCCCTATGTCTCAGACTGCTGAGGACTGAGAGCTTTGAGTTAGCTATGACACCATTAAAATGGACTGAACCCAAAATGACGGGGCTGTTCTTGAGAAAACTCATTTTCTCATCCTGACATGGACTGCAGAAGACACATTGAAGCTGTAAAACACAGCTTAGAAATGACTAGACTAATTTTAGAACCCGTTTACACAGCTGCTCCACTGAAAAGCTGACTTTCATTGTAATTCTTGCTCTGGGAGGGCTTGCCTTTTATTTAATTAAAAATGATCGGCAAGGCAGGCTTTTGATATAGTACTGTCCAGAGTAAAACTGCAAGGTGAGTGTGGCTGCAGTAGCTCTCTAACATTCTGCTTTATTAGGTGTCAGCTTATAATTAAAAGTTTGAGTGGCAGAACTCTGGGTACCCAGCAAAATGGTTTTGAGGATCTTAATTATTTCCAACCATCTTACTAGCAAATATATGAGACTGTGAGATACAGCATGGAGGGAGACGTTTGGCATTTCCCAAATACTCCCTTTGAAAAATGCAGAAATAGGAAATGCTCTAGGGTTTAGGGCCTAGGAGAGGAAAATTCACATTTTGAAATGCAATTGAAATCATCCCCTGCTAGGTGAAAGAGTTACATGTTTGAAGCAATAGATATTAGAAGCAAAACAAAGGGAGTCAAATATCCTAGGGAAAGACATCAGTCTTGGTTATGAAGTTAATTAGAAAAATAAAAGTGCTTTTCCCTTCCAGTTATGCTTGTTATTACTTATGCCATGATATTCATTTTATGGGAATGCTTTTTAGAAATACCTAAATTTTACTGAAAAAAGGTTTTGAGTTTTTTTTCCATTTGGAAAACTAATATAACAATACACTAAACTTTGGGACTCATCAAATGCTCTTTTATTTTGTGACACCGAGGTGCCTAGAACTGAATCACAGTCATCAAATGTTCTTCTCATAAGGGCTATTTATATATCTGAAACTTCACACTTCATAAGTGAGCCAGTTAGGAATTTCTGGGGAACCAACCAACTCAAGTGTTAATCTTATTAGCAAATTACATAATGTAATAGTCACATGTACTTTATATTAATATACTCAAGGCTACTTGCAATTTACTTCTAACCTTGCTATGTTCAATACTACCACATTTTAAAGATCAAGTAGGTTTAGCAATCAGACTGTCAGCAAGGTTGCAGTTGAATCTGTTAAGGCTGTTTTAGTGGGTCAAAGTTAGGTTTGTAGACATCATTACTACTTGTTAGTTAGTACTATTTAATAAAGGGACTTATTAATTGATAAGCAGAAACAACGTAAAGAGAGATTACATGTTCCAAATGACAGTAGGTCTGTTTTGATGGTGGGGAGTCTTTGTTTACATCCCTGTTTTTTAGAAGGAAATAGTAGCAAGCAAAAAGAAAACATCCATTTTCTGTTGCTATCGCATTAACAAGTCGCTGAAATTTCTGAAAACTAAATTTTAAAACCAAGTTCAGAAAATATTTAGCCATATTAGTTTCTAAAAACCTCAAATTAGAAGATTTTTAGAACTGTCTGCTAATTTAAATGTGAGAGGTGAATTACAGATTTAAATGAAGTACATGTGGTGTTTGGAGATGACTTTTTTAGTATGCAAGTTCTCCACTAATTAGCTCCCAGGAGGTGAATGAGAATTTTTGTTGTTTTTCTAGGTTCAGCTTTAAGCAAAGTGACCCAGCAAAGTTAGCCACCCACAGGCACTTAAAGTATTGTTTGAAATACCATAACTTCTCATCCCTCCAAAAGAGAGAATGTTATATAGGAGATAAACTAACTTTGGTTTACAAAATGTACTTTAAAAATATTGTGTTTATTATAGCATCTTCTTAAAATCATGATCTCATTTTCAGAATCATGAAGTTATATAATGTATATATTTTTAAGTCTGATGGGGCCTTTCAAAATACTTTCAGTAAGGGGTAATTTTAAGTTGCACCATGTTTTGGGAAACAACCTATGTGAATCTGAGGTGAAGGCATTATGAAGGCTGAAGAGACTATTAAATATGTTGATAGAGAATGTCTCAGCTGGCTGTTGGAGAACAATGTTCCTCATCAAGTCCTTATCCAAATTCTGTATTGTCCTAGCCAGCCTGGCTAAGTCCTTCTCCTCAGGTTAATTAGTAGTGTTGAGAAAAATAAAGAGCTATTGAAGAAATTATTTATTTTCTACAGTGTGTGTATGAAAGATCAGATTCAGGGCTTTAAAATTCTTGGCACAAATCGATAATGTTCTATGCAATCCCTCACTCTTTCTTTTTGGTTTTGTTTTTTCTTGATACACAGAATGTGTTTTATTTTTCTTAATTTATTAAACAAACTTTTAAAAATGTTTTATTTATTTTTGAGAGAGTATGAGTGGAGAAGGGGCAGAGAGGGGGAGACACAGAATCGGAAGCAGGCTCCAGGCTCTGAGCTGTAGCACAGAGCCTGACGCAGGGCTTGAAACCATGAGCCACGAGATGATGACCTGAGCTGAAGTTGGCTCCTTACCCGACTGAGCCACCCAGGCACCCCGACATAGTATGTGCTTTTAAGTTTCCTTGAGTTCCATAAAATAAGGCTCAAACCCTATTGGGATGAGTTAAGCCTTTTCCTTCCTCTTATAATTTTAATGACCACATGTGGTAGTGTATCCTTTAAAGTAGTTGGGCTGTATATTGATGAGAATCATTATAGTAGTATTGGTCTGCTAATAAATTCATTCAAGGAGAGTGTTAAGGTCCAACTATGTGTTATGAATTGTTCAAGGTTCTGGAAATAAGAGTGAATAACACACAGTGCATTTTAAGGGAACAGTGAGTCAGGGAGAGACCTGAAAATAGATGAAGACAATCCAATGTAGGAGTGCTACAAATGATAGACAGGAAAGGACATGTATTATGCTAAACGGACTACTATAGGCACTTACATGTATTAATGTTAGTATAGTCCCCAGAAAAGCCCAGTGAATCAGGTACTATTATTAACCCCATTTTATAGCTGAGGAAAGTGAAGGAAAAGAGGCTAACCAACTTAACCAATGTCACACACTCAGTAAGTAGCTGACCCAGGAAGCCTGGCACATGAATTACTTTATTTCTGCTCAGGATGACAATGCCTCCATTTTGAACCCCATAATTTTTGGTGCTTCAGCTTCTCCCTACTCCCCACCCCAACACATGCAACAAGCCATCATTCTGTAAGACCCATAGGAGTGTGTAGTTCCTGTACTTTCATGACTTTTCTTGTATGGCCTGGCTTTTGGATGTCCCCATCCGTTTTTCCTTTCAACTGATTTTGTATCATAAGAACCAGGTTGGCAGATTAGAAGTATGGATATCTACCTTTTATACCTTCTCTATTGGATGAAGAGAATTCATGCCAGTAATATAATTTTGAGTTACAGGTTTGAGCTTTCAAATAGTATTGGAATGCATGGTTTTGGAGGAACTTGAGATCTGAGACAGTGACTGAAAGATTTATGTTTCTAACATTCCCAAGGGTAATCTATAAATGGGGGAACAACCATTTATTCTGATTTAAATTTAAGGTTCTCTTTAGGTCCAGAAAATCCTTATATAAGAGAAAGAAGAATCCATTTATACGTTCTGTATACATTAATGAGATACATTTTTCCTGGCTTTGAACAATTTATTATTTCTTTTGGGGAAACAAGACATATATACTTAATTCAATAATAGAACAATTCCAAGACTTAACTTAGCAACTAAATGGAATAGTGTTTCAAAGTTTGCCTTGACAGTGGAGGCAAGGTTTCTGATCATTGGCTTATAGTTAGAATGGGAAAGGATCCTAGAAATAATTTAATTCACCATTTCTCCATTCTGTGTAATTAGTACCTATATATTATTTAGTTAATATTTTTCCTTAAATCAACTTCCTGTTTTTATTTAAATATATTGTAAATGAAATCAGTTTTATATGCCATATATTTTAATGCAATAAGGGCAAAAAAAATTTTAATTCTAACTAAAAACTGCCTTTGCAAGACTCTAAATTTAAGGTGTACCCTTTGTTAAAAAAGGAGATTTGCTTGTTTTAGGGAAGTGTCAAAGCTATACTAGCATGAAGCTAAGACTTTCTCCTTGATCTTGTTAGAAAAGTTAAAAAGAGAATTGAAAGGAAAATAACTTTCTTACTTTGGGATTCAAAATTATTTAGTACTTTTAACTAACTCATCTATTATTTCCACTAATTTAGATCCCAAACTTTGGGACACATTAATTTAGTTGCATCTTCTTAATTTTCAAACCAGAAAGCCTAGATTCACAAAGAGAAATTGTAGGCCAAGTCAACACTGGAACCTGGGTCTCCTGATCCACAATCTTTTCCCTGCCTCATCTCCCTGCAATTAAAAAAAAATGGTTTGGTTTTTAGAGGTGACCTGTCAACTTTGGGCATGAAGTCTCTTGTAACTAGTTATGGTTGCTGCTTTTAGTAATGAAGCGATCATTGTTTTTCTGCCTTCTTTAAGTAGATGTACTATTCACTTTACATATCTGCTTGCTTGTTTGTATATACTTATTTATATTTAAACACATGTATATGTGGAAGTTGAATTTTGGAGTTTCTCGAAATTAAGAAACTGGATTAAATTCAACCTCAGCAAGATCCTCTCCTCCCCTGCTGCCCCACTATATTGCCTGTGATGAAGTGATGAACAGCTGGAATTTTGCTATTACCCTGGGAACAGTTTATTTTGACCTTGTCACAGTCTACCTGCTTGCTATTCCTAGTATAGTACCTCTTCTCATTAGAGAACTGGAAACAAACATTGTATTATGCTTTTTAAAATTCAGCCTGAAGTAGGGCTTAGGAAAACACCGAAGCAATACACTTGGGGGCGGGTGGTGCTAAGGCACATTATTTTCTCTAAGACACATTTCATCACATTTTTCTTAATATATTTTACACTTTACACCTCACTGTGAAAGAAAATGAACTCCTAAACTGTCCAAAAAGGGCAGATTTAAAATCACATAAATGTTTTTAAGTTTTAGGGTTTTTTCCCCCGAAAATGAATACTATCCTATTCAGGTCTTCTTGTTATTATTACTTTTGTCGTTCTTGGTTTTAGTTCACTTGTTTTATTGATGCTGAAACTAATTTTTTAAAAGCATATATTTTGTTTCCTTTTTTAAGTGAACTTGAGATTAATATCAAATAAATAGTATAGACATTTTAAATGTTTGGCCTTTGTATATTGAGATATTGCTGCTACAAAAAGTTATCACAATCTTGATGTGTTAAAACAACACAAATTTATTACCTTACATTTCTGGAGGTCAGAAGTCTGACACACATCTCACTGGCTAAAATCTAGATGTCAGCAGACCCACATTTCTTTTTGAAGCTGTAGGGAAGAATCCATTTTCTAGCTTTGACAGCTTCTAGAGACTGCTTGCATTCCTTGGCTCATGGCCCTTTGCCTCTATCTTCAAAGCCAGCAGTGGCTGGTGACATCTTTCTCACATTGTATCATGTTGACACTAATTCTTCCTCCTCTTCCACTTTTAAGGACCTTTGTGATTGCATTGGATCCACCTGGATAATCCAGGAAACACTCCCTATCTTAAGGTCAATTGATTAACAAACTTAAATGCATCAGCAACCTTAATTCTCCTTTGTCATTTAGTTGCAGTTTCAAGAATGTAGACATCTTTGGGAGACCATTCATGCAGTCTTTTCTTGCAAGTTATCTCCTTTTTCTTTCTTTCCTTCCTTCCTTCCTCCCTCCCTCCCTCCCTCCCTCCCTCCCTCCCTCCTTCCTTCCTTCCTTCCTTCCTTCCTTCCTTCCTTCCTTCCTTCCTTCCTTCCTTCCTTTGTTTCTTGTTTTTTTTAATGTTTATTTCTGAGACAGAGAGAGACAGAGCTTGAGTGGAGGAGGGGGAGAGAGAGAGAGGGAGACACAGAATCAGAAGCAGGCTCCAGGCTCTGAGCTGTCAGCACAGAGCCTGATGCGGGGCTCGAACTCACAAACTGTGAGATCATGACCTGAGCCAAAGTCAGTCGCTCAACCGACTGAGCCACCCAGGTGCTCCTCCTTATACTTTAAAAAATAAAAATATATCTTGAGCAAAATATGAATCTCTTATAAGTTGATTATTAATTCATTTTAAAATCAAATATACCTCATCACATAGATTAACATTTCCTGGAGACATATATTTTAAAGGTTTAAATTAGGGGCACCTGGGTGGCTCAGTTGGTTAAGCTCTCAATTCTTGGTTTTTGCTCAGGTCATGATCTCACAGTTCCTGAACCCTCACTGGGCTCTATGCTGACAGCATGGAGCCTGCTTGGGATTCATTCTCTCTCTCTCTCTCTCTCTCTCTCTCTCTCTCTCTCTCTCTCTCTCTCTCCCTCCCTCCCTCCCTCCCCTGCTCACAATCTCTCTCTCTCTCTCTCTCTCTCTCAAAATAAATAAATAACAATAAATAAAGGTTTAAATTCATCATGAGATCTTTAGTTTTTTGCAATTAGCGTGGTATCATTAAAAGTTTAAAAGTCCCAAATGACCATTCAATCTTTCTGTTTGTTTTTTTTTTATTAGAGAGTGAGGAAGAAGGGCAGAGGGAGCGAGACAAAGAATCTTAAGCAGGCTCCATGCTCAACACAGAGCCTGACGTGGGACAATCCCTAAGACCCTGGAATCATGACCTGAGCTGAAATCGAGTCAGATACTCAACCTACTGAGCCACACGGGTGCCCCATAATAACCATTCAATATTTGTGTATGTGTGTATGTGTGTGTGTGTGTTTATTTTTTAGAGAGAGAGTGCAAGTTGGGGGAGGAACAGAGAAAGAGAGGGAGACAGAGAATCCAAAGTAGGTTCTGTGGTGCTGTCAGCACAGAGCCCTACGTGGGGCTTGAATGCATGAACCATGAGATCATAACCTGAGCTGAAGTCGGAAGCTTAAGCAAAGAGCCACCTAGGCACCCCTGACCATTCAGTCTTAAACTTTTATATGTTTTTGGCATTTGGATGTGAAGTTTACAGAGATATTAGTCAACTCTTTGGTAGATAGATTTTTTGAAGTTTGGTTGTGATGTGCTTTTCAACCCACTGGTGTTTCTTTCTCTCCCTTAGTCCATTCTCTCCACATTATCCCTGTATTTCCTTCTACTGAAAGCTTGTCCAATAATTACTGATAAAAATCAACCTCAACACTTCCAACTTCAGATCCTCAGTTATAGAGAGAAGACTATGTTCTGTGGATTTACTTTTAATTTGTTTTGGCCTAATCTAAAAAAGATTCAAGGATTCTGAATTTATTTGTTACTATAATATAATATTATAATTTGGCACCTACAAAAGTGTGCAAAGTGCTTTTAAAAAAATTAAACCATATATATGTTTTCTGTTCTCAGAGTGCAAGGTGAAGAAATTAAACTAGAATAAGAATAATATATTAATACAGATTGACAAGACAAGAAATGTTACAGGCAGCACACGATCAATGATTAATTGGCAAATCAGTGGACAGGAAATAAATATAATGAGTTCTGAGAAAGGTAACTCTCTGCATAGTGTGTGTACCCCATGCCCATATATTACCCATTACCACTTAATTAACTACATCAAGCTTTTGCCCCGAAGTCACAGCAATTCTCCATATTGTCATTAACCTGTCCTTGGAAAAGGAAAAATCTTGGTACTGTGTGCAAGTTGTAAAGCTCATGCCCAGATGTGCAGAAATTGTGACTGTTTTCAGATATCTGGGGTTCATAGGGTTATTTGCAGGAGGTTTTCAGAATAAAGTACTCATGGTGAATGCTCAGCAAATATTTATTAAAATAAAATTATATGAGTCAGATCTTATTATTTTTTCAAGTTGATAGACACTTTACTGAATTTTTGCCTTGTATTATTTTAATCTTTTCATGACTTTCATTTAACATTTATTTTGGGAGGATTTTTCAGTTATTATCTATACTACCCAATTAAAAATCCATGGTGAATTTAATTTACATGGTATTTTCTGGTCATTAATGAGTATTAAAATCCAGCCTAATATCATTTTAAGTAATATTTTCTGTCAAAGGACCACTTTTGTTCATCTCAAATCTTGAGATATTATCCATGTTATGTTTTTCCATGCTTTTGATATTATTGCAGATATTTGTATGGGATGGTTGCATTTGATGTTAATCATATAATTCAGTCCTATCCTAAGAAATTTAAAACTATAGAAGAATATTTCTATAAAAAAGGCATTTCTAAAAAGCATTTTTGCCTTGTTAATTCAAGATAAGGGTAGAGTTTTCACACCATAGATTTTTTTCATTAGTGATTATTTACATACTGATTCTCTGGTAATCATGGTTGTCATAGATAGATATTACTTTTGAACATTTTGATTGGACTGTTTTTGCTTTTGAAAAAGATTTTTTCCAGAGTAATCCAATTCTATTGTATGACTCTAATTTCTAGCCTCCCTGACACGGATATTTTCTTTCTGTTATTTGTAATTGCATTATATATAAGGGGGAGGGGGAGAGGGAGATGGGGGCCATGACAAGGATGTGGATACAGGAATGGGGAAGTATTGGAGCCAATAATTTAATCTATCACAATTGCTACGGATTATATTAATACATAGCCCTGAGAGATGTATATATCAACAATGTGTCCAAGTTAAACAATTGGCTTCAATAAATTAACAGCATTATGTGCTGTCTATCCAGAGTACATTAAAAAGACCTCTATCTAGTTATATAATTGCATTTTATAACAACAGTAATACCTAAATTTTATTTTTGCATATATAATCTCCACATGATCCTCACAATGCTCTTGCTGATGTGAGATGCTGGAGTGAGAAAATTCAGAGAGCAACTGGTTCCTGGCTTGCAGCTGGAGCTTGTGAACCAGTGGAGGCAGATGAAGTGGGGTTATGATATGATTTTCTATCAATGCAATCTTCATTCCTCCTCATAACACATCTCTATTTGATCCTTCACTCCATTGTAGGTATCTTTCTTTCTCTTGTATTCCCATCTCTGTAAGATTAAACTACTTGACAGTAGAATGTGTTTTGGCTGGCAGCAGATAACTAGGAATTATATCTCCTGTCTTATAGTATTGTTAGTGCCAACTCTGACTAATATAAAGACCACTTTATAGAGAGCATTATTTTCATGTACACATATGCAAAGGAAGAAAACATAGGTCTAAAAGGAAGGTGACTTGGCTTGGTAGAGCCTCACTAGCTGCTCACCACATCCCCTGTCCTCATATTCCTGCTGAACTACGTTTCTCATTCTCCTGTGTAGTAGGTGATAGGTGACTAAACTGTAGTCAGTGAGTGTGAGCAGAATTCATGTGTGCCACTTCCAGGCTTGGCCTAATTTATTATAAGCTTCTTAAATGTGATCCTCCATAATGTCTCCATGTCAGATACACTGAAGATTTTGAAGATGGCAAAGACACAATATGGAAGGAGCCTGGGTCCCTGAGTCACTGCTCAGACAGTGCCCTGCTACTCTTGTAACAGGATTCTCACACACACAGTCGTGACACAAGGCTTTTCTTTCCAGAAAGCAACTTTATTCCTGCCAGCGTGGCTCAGTTGGGTTCGTATCTGAAGAACTGAGCCCCGAACACCATGTGGCATACTTTTTATATATTTTCCACTTCTTTGTCTCCCATGTATGGTAACACACAGACATGTAGTCTGATTAAGTGGTCTTATGTTACAAGGTCGTGAGGGATGTTGTCATGTACTCATATAACCAGGTTGCCTTGAGGTTTTTGTTTTGTTTTTTTCTTTCCTTAGGGAGGGTACCCTACCACACTCTGGTATACTGGTATTGTAAACAAGACGTATACTTCTCTTTCATTTGAGTATATGTTCATTTTGTTACAGCAGCTAAAATTAACTTAACTGATATACTTTGGTTTTCCAAAGTTATTTCTCTAGGCCTCAGTCTCCTTTTTTATAAAATGAAGGAATTTGCTAGACTGACCTTCTTGCCTTTCCCCAAACACACAGAACATTTGGGACTTCTGCACTTGCTGTTTCCTCTGCCTGAAAACTCTTCTCAGAAATTCACACTGCTTGCACCTTCAATCCTCAGTTCAGCCTAAATGTGACCTTATCAGTGAGGCCCCCTGGGCACTCCAAGTGTTATAACATTTCTCCTTCTCCATTACTCTTTTCTTCTCTTGCTGCAGTTTTCCTTATAACACAAGCACCAAAGAATTATTTATTTATTTGGCACCTAGTAAAATATTTGTTGAAGAATTGTGTGACATGCTCTCCAAGGTGCCAAAGAACTATAAAAGATTATGTTTTCTATATTCAAGAATTTGTGATCTAAGGGGGGAAATAAAATGTAATTAAAAATCAATTTTAGGGGCGCCTGAGCGGCCCAGTTGGTTAAGCGTTTGACTCTTGGTTTCGGCTCAGGTCATGATCTCACGGTTTGTGAGTTCAAGCCCCACATCAGGTTCTGTGCTGATGGCACAGAGACTTCTTGGGATTCTGTGTCTCTATCTTTCTCTCTGTTTCTTCTCCACTTGTGCTCTCCCTCCCTCTCTCAAAATAAAGAAATAAACTTAAAAAAATGTTTTTTAAAAAGTCAATTTTAAATACACAAAAGGCATGTACACTTTTCTTCATTATATTGCCAAATATGTAAGGGAAGATAGGAATTATAAAAATTATTAAGTACTTACTGAAATTTTAAAGACATTATTTTGTTTGGTGACTCTGCAAAATTAGCATTATTTTACCCATCTCATAGATGAGGAAACAGGGTAAGAGGGTTGAAATGGGAGCTTCGTAAGAGTAGGATCACATCTGTATTATTCTCTGGCATTTAGCAAAGCTTCTAACAGATAGCAAGAAATAATTTTTTTTTTAACAGAAAATGGGTTGCATAACTTGTCCATGGTGGATCAGTTGAGATTAGAACAGGTATTTGCCTAAAAATAAAGTCCCTGCTTTTTTCCACACTCCTAGGATGGCAGTTATGTTTCACTCTGATCTAATTCCTGACTCTGGGCTGCAGCTTTTTCTGTTTCCTCTCATGAAAGACTGTTCCCTTAGTAACCACATGTCTGAGTTGTTTCCATTTGTCAGGCCTCTGCCCAGCCATCACCTCAGTGGAAAGGCTTTTCAAGCCCCACCCAGGCCTACTGTATCAGAACTTGCATTTTAACAAGATCCCCAGATGATTCCTGTACATATCAAAGTATGAGAAACCTGACTTTAGGAATATAGATAATACCAATCAATTAGCCTTGGCAAATAATAGGAACCCTCTTTACCATCTCTGTACTTCTCTGTTAAATTCATCTAGAGCTAGAACCCTAACTTTGGCATTATTATATATTATCTAGAATGCGTAGGGCTGAGTGGAAATGATGTGGAAATATTTTGAAAAGATGATCTTCAGGTGTTTAAAAATAAAAAAGGTATTTGGTTTGCTAAAACAGGGAGAGATGCATTCTGGATCACAGGAAATTGAACAAGTACTTTTGGGATCAGTTCACTATGGCAATAGGTAAACATCTATGTACAGAATTGGAAGGATACTTGGTCTAGAGCAGTACTTACCTTTAATGAATGGATATAGGATGAAGGGAAATTAAAGTAGTGGCAGAAGAAACAGATGAAAGTAGCATTAAAAGGGCACAAGGATAGAACAAGGCTAGATAGGGTCTAGGTGAAGGATGATGTTAGCAGCTAAAAGCAAGAGGAGAGAAAAAAAACTGCCAGGGAGAATTAAATTTGGTAAGATGAAAATTATGAGTGTTCTTACAGAAAATAATTATACTAGGTAGTGAGGACAAAGGTTATAATGTGAGAAGTTGAAAAATCAAAGGCTTTAATAAAAAAGAGGCTGATGAAAAAGTGAACCATGAATATAGATCATTTATTTATCAAATTTACCATTTAAGGAATCACAGAAAGAAGAGAGTTTATTTTTTTTTATTTTTTATTTTTGAAGTTTATTGCCAAATTGGTTTCCATACAACACCCAGTGCTTATCCCAAAAGGTGCCCTCCTCAATATCCATCACCCACCCTCCCCTCCCTCCCACCCCCCATCAACCCTCAGTTTGTTCTCAGTTTTTAAGAGTCTCTTATGCTTTGGCTCTCTCCCACTTTAACCTCTTATTTTTTTTTTCTCCTTCCCCTCCCCCATGGGTTTCTGTTAAGTTTCTCAGGATCCACATAAGAGTGAAACAATATGGTATCTGTCTTTCTCTGTATGGCTTATTTCACTTAGCATCACACTCTCCAGTTCCATCCACGTTGCTACAAAGGGCCATATTTCATTTTTTCTCATTGCCACGTAGTACTCCATTGTGTATATAAACCACAATTTCTTTATCCATTCATCAGTTGATGGACATTTAGCCTCTTTCCACAATTTGACTATTGTTGAGAGTGCTGCTATAAACATTGGGGTACAAGTGCCCCTATGCATCAGTACTCCTGTATCCCTTGGGTAGATTCCTAGCAGTGCTGTTGCTGTGCCATAGGGTAGGTCTATTTTTAATTTTTTGAGGAACCTCCACACTGTTTTCCAGAGTGGCTGCACCAATTTGCATTCCCACCAACAGCGCAAGAGGGTTCCTGTTTCTCCACATCCTCGCCAGCATCTATAGTCTCCTGATTTGTTCATTTTGACCACTCTGACTGGCATGAGGTAATATCTGAGTGTGGTTTTGATTTGTATTTCCCTGATGAGGAGCGATGTTGAGCATCTTTTCATGTGCCTGTTGGCCATCTGGATGTCTTCTTTAGGGAAGTGTCTATTCATATTTTCTGCCCATTTCTTCACTGGATTATTTGTTTTTCAGGTGTGGAGTTTGGTGAGCTAGAAAGAAGAGAGTTTAGATGGAAGGGTGATCGGTTCAAGAATTACCTCCTGAGGCCTGGACAATCAGGGTCCCTGTGCTGAGCCCTGTATCTTAGCCTAGCTTGTATCCTTCTCTAGCTTGCCCTTTCCCATTAGGTCAAGGATCAAGGAACCCAGGAGACCGCTCCCCTGGTTTCTCTTGCCTCCACTTGAGAGCGTGGTCTCAGATTCCAGAAGTGCCTACCTAAATGACTCCAGAGTCATTTCCAGGACCCTTGAAGACCTCTTTCTTTGGTCTAAAATCTGGAGGGCACACTGCCTAACTAACGTGCAAATATCCAACAAGGGCTATGCAGTGGGGGTGTTTGTAGCCATGGGTTGGGAGTGATCTGAACAGAGCTTGCACTTGTCTTCTGGGTTGTCCATACACATGCCTATGAGGCCCCACATATTGCTTAATGGAGGTGGGGATGTGAACAGAAAGGGTCTAAGGCAAGGGGTGGGGGTGGTAGTTTTCAACTGCATTATTGCCCCAGGCTGGTGTTGGATTCGAGTGAAGCTTTCACTCAGTTCTCCCACAGTTTCCCTGTAGGAGAAAAGATGCCTTCATAATTTAGAAATTTAATTAATTTTGATTGAATCATCAATTAAGGGAGTTGAGTGATACACAGCTGAATGCAGTTATATTTACTGATTCTTCAGACATTCAGAAAGCATCAATATGGTGACTTCAATAAATAATTCCACTCTCAGTGCAGATGTGGGACTAATCAGAGTGCTATAGGGGAAAATATAGATTGGATTCAGCCCCTATTAGTAATGCACTTCCATTTTTAGAAAAGATCTTTTATCCTGAGAGCCATTCCTACTATACTAAAATTAACTACCATGTGATTGTAGCATTTACTGTAACATCATGCTTGTGTCTGGCATCTGTGTTTGTCTCCCTGTTAATTCCTCAACCTTTCCATTTATTTTTCATGTTCACAAAGGTTAATTGACATCGACTACTGTTTATATGAGGAATTCCTTGGTGAATCTTAGTGGTGGTCACTTTGTGAGGTTTCAGTTCAGTTGAGCAAGAATTTTGATAGTCAATCTACAAGGCTGTCTGGAAGCCTAGCACTTAATTGAAGTGCATTACCCCTGACTGGGCTGAATTGTTAGGCATGGGTGGCCGGGGGAGGGGGGGGAGTTTGATTTTCTTATCTCTTTCTTATGGCATAATCCTCTATACACTGACCCCCTCTTAGGGTTTTTATAGGTGCTTGCTCCCTTTGCTAAGACATTATGTAGCTAGAACAGTAATTATTTATTAGTGATACTCTGATGCCTTGGGCTGAGGTAGGGCAGTAAGACCACAATACATTTGTATGCTCGTTTGGATTGGTATACAGATGGGTCTACTTGGTGTTGTGTTCCATACCTCAACACTATCAAGTAGCCTGGGCAGACATAATCCCAGCTATACTGATGGGAGATCTGCGGCTCAGGTCACAGTGCTCAGTGATGGAGCAGCAAGTGAGATTCTGAATCTTCTGACTCCTGGTCCAGTGCTTGTCCCCTGTACCACATGGCACATGGGCCCATTTAATTTGAAGTGATGATCAATTGTGCTTGCTGTGGAAGCCCTTCATACTCTGTACATTTTGAGAATCAGTGCATAGATGTCACCTCTTGATTTTGAGTTGGCAATTGACTCCTCATCACTCACTTTCCATTTTTGGATTTCTGTGGGTGATGCTTACACACTGTTCTCATTTTGTTCCACTGGCTGGCCTTTCAGGGCTTGAAAGATTGTCATCTGCTGTTTTCACTTAAAGAATATGATAACAAATATATAACAATATAACAATAAATATAGAATTATATGTGTGTGTATTATATTATCTCATGATTTTATATCTACTATCACCAGATGGAATCAATGTAAAAAGCTTGGTTGGGGCTAATTTAGCCTAATCATTGATGCTTTACCAGAGGGGGAAATCATGTCAATTTTCCCTTAGGTAAATTAATTTTTAGGGTTCATCTGTGTATCTAGTGTGGCAATGTCTATATCCTCTCATAAAATCACTTCCTGTCCTTTGCCATTTGGGCCCAGAGAAGTAACACCCATAATGTCAGGGAAAAGTGGCTAATATCACCACCCAAGCTTTCTGTTCCAGTCCAGTAATGGCAACCGGCCAGCACCTTGGCTGATGCTTCACACAGACCCATGGCGGTCTGCCTCTCAGTTGTCTGTGCAGGGCACCATCTGTGGTTGCTGGCCCCATGGCAGTGCTATGCCTCTGGAGATGGGTAGACACCAGAAGCTCCAGGCTTGAAGCTTCCAAGCCTCTGGCCCTTCTGTTGAGATGGTCTTCCAGCTCCTACCAAGTCTTCCACTAATGCCTCAATTTTATAGGATCTAGGGACCCCTAGGTGGCCCCAAAATGAATATGGGTGCATTGTTGCCTGCACTGCAGTGGGTATAGGCAGGTTTGTGGAGACAGCTGGGTGGCTTTGAAGCTCCCTTTCTTTAGCTTCTGACTGGCTTGATGTGTGGGAATTATCAGGGATTTTCCAAGCAGTAAGCATGAATTTACAAAAACATAACTCATAGGTAGAATAATTTGCCAAACTGTCACCTAGGATGCTGTCATCTTGTTTTATTTTAAATTCCTTTACCTGTGAGTATGAGTGGCATGGAAGTGCACTATCCCACATGGTCTCACCCTGCATTAGGTATATGGTAGACTTCTGCTAAACACCACTTGCAGAAGTTGAATTCTTACCTAGTGCTGTTTGCATGGAGTCTTGTAGCCAAAGCCTGGAAATCAAAGGAAATCATCGGGGAAAACAAAAGGTAATCTTCTGCCTTTAAGAGACAGGTCCTTCTGTTGTTCTATTAACTGCCCTAAATATCTGAATGATTTAACCAACTAGAGTACATTGGTCTCCCTGACTCTGTCTTCATTAGGCAGGTTGAGCATTAAACACACATGTGTGTGCATACATGCACACGTGTACACACATAGATTCTGTAGTCAGGTTCTTGTGAGAGTACAGCCATGTTGCTATTTATCATTCATCAAAATATATGAGATTTCTGTTATGAAATGTTCTGTCTCCAAAAACAGATATTTCTTCTCTTTTAGAAAAATATCTTTGGCTGGATCCCTGGAACTTTAATTAAAATCCCGGTTGCTCTTTAAAAAAACGTTATTGCATTTCAGACAGCTTGGATGTAAAACAGGGAGTCCAGGAACCAGAACGTTTTTGCCAGTGAGATGGAAGGGACCATGAGGACAGATCAAAGTGTTGCCTGGGCTAGCTAGCCTGACGGGTCTCAGGGGATGGCTCTTGGGCTGAAACCTGCCACTTAATGAGGACGAGCCCATTAGCCCAAGTCCCTAGGTTTGAAGGTAATTATTGGAAGCAGTCACAAATTTTCCTTCATTTGTGTCCTTGACATTGTCTGGGCTGTTATATATAAAAAACTAAGAAGATTATCATTAACTAATTAGTCAATTCATTTATATAGTGTTATGGACTGAATATTTGTGTCCTTTCAAAATTCATACATTGTAGCCTTAACACTCAATGCGACTGTTATTGGAGGGGGGACCTTTGGGACGTGATTAGGTGTAGATGAGGTCGTGAGTTTGGAGATCCCAAGATGAGATTAGTGTCCTTGTAAGAAGAGGAAGAAACACCAGAACTTTCTCTCTCTGCCATGTGAGAATACAAGGTGGCTATCTGCAAGTCAGGAAGAGGGCTTTTACAGGAACCAAATCCGCCGGCACCTTGATGTCAGATTTTCCAGCCTCCAGAACTGTGAGCCATAAATGTCTGTTGGTTAAGCCACCTGCTCTATGGTATTTGTTGTGGCAGCCTGAGAAGACTAAGACATATAATTTAGTTATTCATGATGCTTGTTTAACTTTTGTCTCCTTCAATAGACTGTGAGTCCCATGAGGGCAGGAACCACCTCTGTCTTGCCCACTGCTGTGTCCCTGGCACCTACTTGGGAATGTGGGAATGACAGAAGCTCAAAAAAACTTATAGAATGAATGTGGAGGCACATGGCATACTAAGTAAGAGGAATATGAAAATGACTAAAACATAGTCCCTGTCTTTACAGGCTAATGGTGTACTGAAGACAATTGGATAATTTTGATTATTATAACATGAGTTACTATTCTTAGGCAACTTATGATGCATCAGGAACTTTTCATATTTTAACTCTCAAAATAACTTGATATGGCAGATACATTTTCTTTTACAGAGGAAGAAGCAGGATGAGGGAATTTAAATGGCCTACTCACAGACACATAGCCCCTAGGTAGAGAATCCTGTCTTCAAACTCAGGTCTGCGTGTCTTCAATATCTCTACAATGCTACCATCTTTGGACATTTGTGGTATTCTTTCTCTTTGTGCTTCAAGATCAAGCTTTTCTCATTTTCTTAACTGAGGACTAGAAGATATAGAAAACATTTACTTTTTGGTAGAATTACTGCAAGAAGAGGTTTATATTTTAGCTGGTCACTTGAGCTTTGTCTGAAAAATATCTGCTAAGGTTGGTTTGGTTTCTTCTTGAGTGAATGAAGGTGGTGCTGAGCACAGGGTAGTCAGTTGAGGAAAGAGGCTGAGTGAACCTTCCCCTCTGAGCCATTCTTATTGTCACTGTAGGTGGGCTTGTGGGGCACAGAGTGAGCTGTGAGGAAAGTCAGAGGGTGGTGTGGGCAGGCAGACTGGTCTGAGGGTGTTGTGGCCATATTCTCTTACATCTTTGAGGAGTGGCATGGAATACTCCTTCACAACCACAGATTAGAAGTAGAGCCTGGAGGAGCTGCTCTCATAAGCCCCAAACTCACCATCTCAGGCCCTCACATTCATTTGAAGGGGATTGCCATGAGGAATGGGGTCAGGTGGTAGCCTGGCCTCTGTTGTGTGACCATTTGCTTGAAGGTTCCAGGATCTGTCATTCACCAGGGGGTCCTCCAGGCTGAAGCTGAGGCAGTTGCTGAAGCAAAGGGTGGAGTTGGCAGATTATATGCTTGCTTTCACACTCTGAATTCCTCAATGATCCCTGCCATGGGGGAATGGAGAAGGAGTGTCCTATAATGCTGGTCCCCAGCTCCTTAGGCTGAAGGTTCACCCTCATGAGATTTGATCTGCTACTAAGTACATTATTGAGCAGTAAGATAGTAGAAGTTAGGAATTCTTAGTTTTAACCTCAGGTGTGCTCATGTGTAGATGTCAGTGTGGCATGGAAGTAAATGGCTTTCTCAAGTATGGTACTCATATATTTTGGCAGAGAAATTAGAGACTCAAAGCCAGTCCTGACCTCTCATTTTTAGATAAGGAAACAGCCCAGAGAAGTTCTCTGAATGTACCACAAGATTTGAGCTTTATTTTTCTTTGCCTTTAGCTTTGGCTTCCAAATCCAGTGAGAACCTTGCAGACTCAGGCTCTGGGTCACAGTGATCAAGTATGGGCCTTCCCCAAGGTAGAGTGATGACCAAAGAAATAGAAGTGTGGGTCAGCTGGAGTAGTTGTATAGTTTGAGTCTACATGCAGCAGTGGATGGGATACACTCCTCTGAGAATTTATCTCCTCCACTAGAGGGCTAATTAACAATTGTCTTGAATTGCTGCTAGTCTTATGGAGTGGAGGAGAGGATTTAAATCAGAATCACCTGGGGAGATTTTTTTTAAATGAATGTTTATTTATTTTGAGAGAGAGAGAAAGAGAAGGAAGGACAGAAAGAAGGAGAGAGAATCCTAAGCAGGCTCTGTACTGTCAGCACAGAGCCCGACATGGAGCTCAGTCTCACAAACCATGAAATCATGACCTGAGCTGCCATTAAGAGTTGGACACTTAACGGACTGAGCCACCCAGGTGTCCAAACAGATTTTTAAAACACACATACAGACTCTGCTTGCCTCATTCCACCAAAAGTGAATCCAAAATAGAAGAAATGGAGGTGAGCATGGGTATTTGTAAGTAATTCGGATGTGCCTATCCCTTAGTGAGACCCACTGTGTTACTGGCAATGGTAAGCTCCCTGAGGGATGATCTCGTGGTAGGTGTCTTTGTGTTCTCCACCGAATTGGGTGGAGTGTCTAATTCACTGGATTTTTGCTGAATAGATGAAGCAGATGGCAGTGGAGAGATAAGAAAAAAATCCCCTAGACAAAAAAGACTAGGCACTGGAATGTGAGGAAGCCTGGAGGCTATTTAGTCAATACATGTTTATTGAGCGTGCTTAAAGGTGAGCCCAGCCATCTTCAGCTGTCTTGCTATCGACCTTCTATCAATAAACATAAACACTGTTTTGCCCTTGACCTCAAGAGTTAAAATAATAAATAGCTTAATTGGTCATTATTAATTCCACTTTGAATTTATTATAGATAAATGTGGCCTTGAAAAGAATCACTCCCACATTCAGCCCATGCGTTTTATCCTTGAGCCTCCCAAAGGTGTGTGTGTAGTAAAACAAATAAAATCGGCCTCCCACCACCACCCTCCCATCGACAGCACATTTGCTATTGAGTCCAGGCAAATGGCCATTTGCAAGGCTGGATGAGTAGTTAAGCCACACAGGCACAATGTAATATGACAACATTCTTCATGGTAATACCGTCTTTCTCCTCATTACATTTGAATATAGATTGCCAGTGTGTGATGCTTCCAACCTCACACTGTATTCTTGAGCTGTGGAATTTTTCAGACAAGGTGAAGTCCACATGTGCTCCCCAGACATTATTGACTTATTTGTAAGCCTAAATAAAAGCACAGCTATTGTCTCTAGGAACTTAATTTGCTAAAGCTCTTTTCTCCCTACCTTTAATTATGTATATATTTATAGACTTGAGCCACCTGCCTGCTCGGTGCTCATGTATAACCGTATCTCTTATGTACCACTTAGTGGCTCAGGGCTTTTCCTTTATACCCTCTTTGCTTCAACTCAACATTTAAATATCTGTACTCAGCTCAGCTTCGGAGTATTAAAACATTTTTTCTTTACTTCCTTGAAAAGCTGCAAACAAGCCTTTTAACATTTTATCTGGACCAAACAGTAGTGGTCTTACACAAGAAACGAGAACTCTGTAAGTAAATCTGTGTATTTATATGACTAAAGTGCATTATAAAAAGAAGCAGTAAATCCAGTTTTCTACATAAAAGGAATTAGATTTTCCAGTTTACCTCTGCTCTGGGATTAATAAAATGTGCAACAAATAGCTGATGGAATGATCCATTTGAAGTTTGTAAAGGCATCTTGGGAAGCTGCCTGGAGTAGCTTTTTTATTTTTTCAAAAAACGATGCCTGTTAATTTTTTGATTCAGTCTTGTTCATGAATGACTGTTTTAAAATGAGCCGAGAGAGACTGTTACCTGCCCATTTCTGCATGGCTGAGCAAATTCACCCGTAAATCCAAGTTTCTCTTCATTTCCATCACTATACGTCTCCAAATTACGGAGAATTCATTCCTGAGCTGGAGAGGTGCCAGAAGTTTCTCATCTACTGTCTGTGGGCTGCCTTTTTCTTTCCCCTCTTTGAGGCTTTCTGATGCTTAGAGTGAGCTCAACTCAAAGGTTTCCAGCCTCACACTCGCCTCACATTCCCCCACAGTCACACCGAGCTCTGTGATTCTGAGGAATACCGTGTGCCAGCATCCGATTCACAGTCTCCTTTTACCTGCAGGTGTTCCAGAAACTTCAAAATGCGTCTGGTAATGTATTTGCTCCTCTAAACATGCCACTTTGGCATGTATTTTATGCAGCTGCTTATTATTGCTTTTTTGAAAAAATCTGTCTTCTGAATAACATGCATGCTAAAAAATGTCAAAGGGGGCTTGTAGAACAGTGTGGGCTCAATTATTGGTCTAGGTCTGCATGTGTGTGTCCTTGTTAATGTAGGCATGTTTGCATAAATATGTATGATTTATGTACACATATATGTCTGGACAGGCAGATTTCACTAAAGGAATCTCATTGAAGGCACTACTTTTTATGTACATACAGGTTTTCTAATCAGATCTGTAAACATCTTACACAGCAGCAAGTAGAGGAAAATACATTTTTCATCCCCTTGCAAATGGCTTGTTTTAGGTACCTATTTGAAAAACCCTCCTTTCTTTCTTAAAAAAGGGTGTGTGTGTGTGTGTGTGTGTGTGTGTGTGTGTGTAGGGTGTGGGAGTGTTGGTTTTTGAGAATTTGGAGAGAAGAGTTACCTTGCTGCTGCATGAGAATTTCTACCCCATGTCACCTGCCTTCTTAAAACTCACTAATCACTGAGGAGAAGAGATGTGGTTCTGCTTAGGAATAACCCCAGGGGGACAGTGAGCCGCAGTGTTCAGAAGGCATTATAGGTATTCTAAATACTACTGCTTGAATAATAAGTAGATGGAGTAGATTTGCTATCGCCGAGTCCTGCTATGTTTCCTGGCTTATAGAAATCACAATCACATTGTACATTTAGGATGTGCATGTGTTTATTGAACTCTAGGAAAGCAGCATGAGAGTCTGGGCTCATAAATCACATTATTTATTTGTCAGTGTTGGGTGCTAGATTCTAAAATTAAGAAATTACTTAGCAATTAATAATACATTCAGCATCCCTTGTCTCATTGGGTGAGATTTACATCTTTGGAACTTGCTCTTCTAGTTATAGAGACGAATGATTTAAGGTTCAGACTTAATTGCTATTTCAAATCTTTAAGCTAGAAAGATGGTTGCAATACTTTATTTAAAAGACTTATTTTGGAAAATGTGTATGTATATTTCTAACTGTGGTGGTGAGCTAATTATGACTATAATGTGTTGTATGTTTAAGATATACAAGTTGAGTATTACCTGATAATAGAAATTTTATTTCTTGTCTTCATAGTATAATAATTCTTTCACTTTGCATGATGTTCTTGTTCTTGAGAGATCAATAATTATTGTAAAGATGAGAATAATGTAGCAACTCAGTATTCAAAGAAAAGTAGGTTGAACTAGCAGTTTTCTGAGAAATCAAATAATAATAGATTTTTACAAGTAAGTTTTCTAAATGTACAGTGAGTATTGATATTTGAAAATGGAAATATCTCAAATGTAAACTTGTTAAGTGGAACAGACTAGAATAATATTTATGCCATCTTGTTACACTTCCTCACTATATTTAAAACAAGGTAGTAAATAGGTTATTTTACATTGGCTATTAATTACTTTTGCTTCATGATATTGATTATAAGACAAACGATTTTTTACTGGCTTTGAATTTGAGATGTTGTAAACTTTGGTAAAATAGTTTACTGAATTATAACAATAAAATGTATATTCTTGAAAATCAGTGTGAAAACTATTGTTACTTTTTAGCTCTTAAGAGCTAATATTTTATCACTTATAGAGCTGGGTACTTACAGAAGATTGTGTATATTTCAAGAAAATTCCCAGCTTTTAATGCTGATTTTTATCAACCTTTATGTTCAATTTATGATTACTCAAAGCATCACAGTAAAAATGCATTTCAATATGTATGAATGGTTCCTTGAAAGGGCATATTATATTAGGAGCCATTAAAAAACCCATGTAGGCTATTAATGTTACACTCGTGTATTGCTCTGTGTGTAAAGGATTTTTGTTTTAGGTACCATTCATGTCCAGTGTCTAAATACACCTAAAATTGTGACCTATTGGATGTAGGAGCCTTGGCTTTGACGTGAATATCTTGATGAGGATTTCAAATTGAAAGTATAGGATGACTGGAGATTTAGTAGCACTTTTTAAAATATGTGTTTTACAATATGCGTTATTGCATAT
The DNA here is from genome assembly GCF_027475565.1 of Acinonyx jubatus. Lineage (NCBI taxonomy): Eukaryota > Metazoa > Chordata > Mammalia > Carnivora > Felidae > Acinonyx > Acinonyx jubatus. The sequence goes on along the minus strand of NC_069384.1, from coordinate 104,164,978 downwards.
GTACAAATATTGGGCTATGTAAAAACATTGCTTATATTCAACTGTATCACAAAATACTTTCACCTTACTTTTGAAGTTGGTTGTTTTGTTTGAAGTCAGTTTCACAGGTGTAAAAAGAGGTTTTATTTTTCTGAGCCTATATGGCACTGTGTACTAGCAGGATAACATTCAGTGCCATTTTGTAGGGAATATAGCATACACTAAATAGTGAGAGGAAAAATGCCATGTTTCTGTTTCTAATTATGGTTTCATACTGCCTTTTAGATGCAGTATAGACCAGGCCTTTATTTTATAAAACAGATTTGTGTTACCTACAATACCTGAAATGATTGTAAAACACTTCCCCCATACATTAGTTTCCCCATTATATGACTGAGATTGTTTTATGAAGCATTTAATTTTTTAAGGCTCACATGTAGAAAGAGGATATAAATATATAATTTGTAGACTGACCATGCATCTACAATGGAAAACATTCATGCTTAAAGTAAGCATTTATTGAGCATGGCTTTGCCAAGCCATCCTCTATCCTTGAGCAAAAAGGTCGGTGGAGGAAAGGAGTTCTTATCTAAAGAAACACGAGATGCTATTTCTGTTGTTTCATCGTTAACAATTGTTTATGGTACAGACACTTTTAACATAGCTTGAGAATTTTACGTACATTGGTGCGATGTGGTGTGGTGTGGGTTGTGTGTGTATATGTGTGTGTGCGTGCACGTGTGTGTGTAGTTTGTTTGTTTGTTCTACTTAGTTTCAAAATCTAGGGTTTGCCTGTAGAAAGGGATGATCACAGTTGGGGTGAGTAGAGCAGGCAGGCTGAATAAGGAAATTCTGGAGAAGATGAATTCTCAACCAAGATTTGGAGGAGATTATTAGCAGGCACTGATGGAAAGGGGAGGAATAAGCATTTGGGGTGAATGGGAAAGAAAGATGGGGAGAAGAAATTCAGGTCAGGAAACAACAAGGTGATGACATTGCATGGAGAAGAGGTACCATATTGGGAGTAACAGGAAGTGTAATTGAAAAAATCACAGAGTTGGGTTTGAAATATTTGAAGATTGAATAATTTGAAGATTAAATTAATCTTCATTAGCTTTATCATATCTTGTGGAAAAATTTGCAAAAGTAAAAATTTCTTCCATTTTATCATAACCATTTACCTCTCTAAACAGCATTTCAAATTCTATTCAATAACATTACTTAATATTTCATGAGCATTTGCTATGGGTCAGGCACTGTGCTAAATACTTTCAGTGCATTATCTTGTATAGTCCTCATTTACTATTAAAATCCTCATTCTACAGATGAAGAAAGTGAGGTACTGAGAAGCTATATAACTAGTCTAAGATTGTACAAAATCAGAAGTGGCTGAGCTGGGATTTGAACCTAGACTCTGGAGCCCAGCCTTCTAACCACTACGTGACAAGGCCATTGAATTTTGTGCCTTTATCTCTAGCTCCAGGTCCAGATTGGTGTGATCAATTGCTTACTATACATATACATGTCATTTGTTCCCTTTGGGAACAGATGTTGAGAGAGAATTACTGAGCAAGGAGTTTATTGGGGGTGGATGGGAATGGGGTAAAGATAAAAGGGGAGGAAGCAGAATTGGACAGAGAAAGACTTTGGACCACAAGGCAGATGTGACAGTCTCAGCCAACTCAGTGGTGACCTTCAGAGGGAGGATTGTCTATTAAAGGAGCCCCACTTGGACAGAAATTGCCAGGCTGAGTATCCCTAACCTACTCAGTTTCTGACTAGGGGTTCCTAGGAAAGACATGGCTGTGACTCAAAAGCTGAGACAGATCCTGAATGTTCTGTAACTGGAGGCTCTTAGCTAACACACTTTTTGCAGCTGAATAGCAAGTCCTTTCTTGAAGGGTGTTCTGAGTGGTGTACCTCCTTAGCTGCCAAGGTGATATCTCTACAAAATCTACAAAAACTCAGGGTGAGGCAAGGTAAGCACTTAGGGTAAAGAATTTAAGAAGGCACTCACAGTGCACCAAGTGCTGACTGGACACTTGGGAAGTTAATTTTGCACTGCCTCACTCTAATCCTCAGACCCTCAAATTCAACACACTTAGAGTTTTGTTCATCATTTTCTTTCCCCTAACACATGTCTTTTCAGTCTTCCCTCAGGCAGACCCAATAGCCTGGGTCTTTCCATCTCTAGTTTCTTTGCTCCCATCCAGTTCAGTCTCCACTGCTACAGCATCATCTGAGTTAAATGCAACTCTGATTTATAATTTCAATGCTTAATACTCTTCATTGTTTCCATATATCCTAGAGAGTAAATCGCAAGCTTCTTTCTATGGGCATAGAAGGACCCTGCATGATCTGATTGTCTGACAATCTGGACCCAGGGGTAGAGGCGTTTTAATATACAGCTAAGTGCTTACTTTTATAGGTAGAATAAGTTATATTTAATTTGGGGGTTGAATGAGAGACAGGAATTTGTAGAGTTGAGAAGAACTCATGGAGTTCCTTCACATGGAGGAAGTAGCCTGAAGTAATTTTTGAGAGAATAGAGGGAATGGGCAGTTTATCTGGAATTTGGAAAATTCATAGGAGGTTAATGTATATGCCTGGAAAAGTAGAACAGAATTGATCACAAGACTGTAGCTCGGGACTGTGTAAGTTTTCATCTGAAGGTTTGGGAGCAGATGAGTGATATGATCAAAATGGTCTTGTTATGGTCATGCTGTAGAGGCTGCACTGAATGGAGAACACTTAGGAGTCAGGGAAATTAGAAGACTGTTTGCTATTTTAAGCAAGAGGAAATGAGATCTTTAACTAGGTGTGTAAAGAATAAAAAAGATGTAAGAAAATATGCTTTAAGTGTGAATAGGATTTCAGGACTGATTAAAGGAAGGAGGTGAGGAAGGAGAGTGCTCAGGACTTAAAAGTTTGAATTAGGTAACAGGAGGCTGGTGTATGAGAACCAGAAAGGGACAGAAAGAGATTCTTTTCAGGGAAGATAACAAGAGTCCAACAGGTATCTGCAGATGGGCCATCTCATTTATTTCCCCAAAGGAATGACATACAGATCTTCTCATTTTTCTCTCATGCCAGGCACTGCTTATTCAACTCCTCAAGTTTTGCCTGATTTTAACTATCTTAATCTCTTGAGTAAATGTTAAGGCATAGAAGACAAAAATTATGTTTATAGACACCATTCTGGCAGAGCTTAGGTTCTTTTTTCTAAATTCAAAACTATACCTTTTTTTGGATCACACAATTTCTAACTGCCAGTTTGAGTGAATTATTATTATGATTAATTTTCAAGAAGATACTTTTGCTTCATAGAGACCCAATCCTGGCTAGCAGAGCTTGGCAGGAGTGGCCTATTTCATTGAAGGCTTATCTCATGAAGTAGGTAGAAAAGTTAACATTGCTATCATGAGATGCAGAAAACCTGAAGAAACTGCTTCCCACTGCCCAACTAACAAAGGGACATATGTAATTGATTTAAAATGTACAAAAAGACTAAATTTCTTGGCAAGTAAAGATCCATATAATATAGGATTGTGATGTATAATTGAAAACACAATTTTCGGTGAATGACAAAGACTTAATGCTACCTGAGCTTTAGGTACAGAAATGAATAGTAAGTTTTTTACGGATTTGCAATGCAATGTGAGAAGCTCAAAGCAAATATTTAATTACTCTCAAAACTGAACAACACAATGGTAAAATTTGCACGTTCTTCCAGGCTGACTTGTTTTACTGTATAGTACAAGAAGACACTTGTAGTAATATAACGTTAGCATCCATGGTGTACAAAAAAAGTAAACTTTTAAGAGATGATCAAATCTCCAAAGCCTACTAAGCAACCACACATTGTTGACAATGATAACATAGATCTGATGCCCCGTTACAACTAGGGCTGCCAGACACAGAAAAGCTGGAGTTGCACCCTCTGACCTTTAGGGTATAGATCTACCATAAGAAGATGAGTAGAAATCTCCTTTGCAGTCCCAGACCTAAGCATAGGACAGTATGTTTTTCTGATTGCATTAAAACAAAAAAACATGAAACATTGAAATATGAAGGCAAAGTATCCATCTAGGTGGGCTTGGATGATGCTGTGCTTCACCCTCAACCTTCAGGGAAATGATCTGTACTACAGTAGAAAATATTTAATCTTTATTATAGACTAATGTTGTTGATACTGTTATTACTACTTTTATAGATGAGGAAATTGACTAGAGAGGTTTAGTAACTTGCCCAAGGCCACACAGCAGGTAAGTAGCAGAGCAAATTTGAACCAAGGGCCTGAAAAACTCTCATGCACTGTGCTGGACACTGGGTGTAAGCAGAGGCGAAAGAGGGCTTTCCTACCTAAAAGCCTCTTCTCTGATACCCTCCTTCCTCTTGCTGCTCTTATCTTCCTTGGGCCCTCCATCTTTTCTGTGTACAATAAGGAAATATTGTTATAAATTCAGGAGCCAGCACCAAAGCTGTTTTTTTTGAAGGACTGAAAATTATTTGCTCAGTGAGATTAAAAATATGTTGCTACCATTTCTTGTGATTTGTATCTCTGCTGTGCGGGAGTCTACCTGCTCATCCTCACCTAGCTATGTTGCTGTTCTTAAAGGGCTTTTGTTGATGTTTAGAATTAGACAATAATTCTGCCTTTAATTTTGGTTCACTTTAGACAGTTTGAACCCACACTTTATGGGAGAGCGCAAGTTGCCACTGTCTGCTACTGTATAACCACATGCATGTGATTAAAAATACCGAAACATTTTAACTTTATAGAACTTTGGTGAAGGAAGAATCAGGTGTGATAAAACTCCTGGTAAGTTCTGTTTGTTGACAGGGACAGCTCTTATTTAGACTTCCTTATATATCTCATTCTGAAGACATGATTCCCTTAACTGTAAAATGGGTATTACAACAACTAGCTTCTATATAGAAGTATGGTGCAGTAGAATAAATAGAAGTTTCAGAATTAGATGTGCCTGGGGTGCCTGGGTGGCTCAGCTGGTTGAGCTTTCAACTCTTGATTTATGCTCAGGTCACGATTCCAGGGTCATGGATCAAGCCCCATGTTGGGCTATGCACCGAATGTGGCATCTGCTTAAGATTCTCTTCTTTTTACCCTCTGTCCCTCTTCCCCTCTTGCACACACACACTCTTTCTCTCTCTCAAAAAAAATTATAATAAATAAATAAATAAATAAATAAATAAAATGAATTAGATACGCCTGGGTACTAATTCTCCCTCCTGTCACTTTGGGAAGCTGCTTTACTGTCCCTGAGGAATAGGGAGAATATTTGCATTGCTTTCAGGATAAGATGGTTCATGTGTTGTTCTAGGCATGGAATAGGTATTCAGTAAATATGTTTAGTACATCAGTAGGAGCACAGAGACATAAGTGGTTAAAAGCACCTGACTCTGGATTCAAACTTCCTAGGTTCAAATCTGAGCTCTATCATTTATCACCTGAATGACATTGAGAAACTTACTTAACTTCTTTGTGCATAGTTTTCTTGTATGTAAAATGAGAATGATACCTCCCTTATACGATTGGCTTAATGTAAGTAAGGCACTAGGAATAGTGCCTGGCACATAGTAAGAATGAGTGTTAAGCCCCTCTTTGTGAGATTGAGTTCACTGAAATCTTGTTTCTTTTCAGAGTGAGGAGCCTGGTGATGCACAATACACCGAAGGCAAGAATTTATAGTTTCTTGGTATTTGACACCTAAAACTATTTATTTTAATCTAATGTCCACTGAGTCATTGATATTATATACCTAAGTCTAACAGTTTCTTGTATACTCTATACTCATTGTTGGTGAAGGTTGGGCCCCTAGATACCAATTGTTTTCTTTTACTTTTAGATGACAATTTGCAATCTCTCTCACCATTTTATTCTAATATTTTTATTTTATTTCAATTCCAATGTAGTCAAAATGAAGTGTTACGTTAGTTTTAAGTGTACAATATAGTGATTCAACAATTCTATATATTACTCAGTGCTCATCAAGATAAGTGCATTCTTAATCCTTTTCACCTGTTTCATCCATCCCTCCACCTACCTCTCCTCTGGTAACCATCAGTTCTCTATAGTGAAAAGTCTGTCTTTTGGTATTTCTCTTCCCACCCACCCCCACCTTTGTTTCTTTTGTTTCTTAAATTCCACATATGAGTGACATAGCTAGAAAAATGTTGCTACAGCCAACTCCTGTACTCTCTTCTAGCATTTTTATGGTTTCAGGTGTTACATTTAGGTCCTTAATCCATTTTGCATTTATTTTTATGTATGGTGAAAGAAAGTGTATTCTTTTGCATGTAGCTGTTCAGTTTTCCCAACACCATTTGTTGAAGAGACCATCTTTCTCGTTGTGTATTCTTGCCTTCTTTGTCAAAGATTAATTGCCTATATAATTGTGGGTTTGTATGTGGACTTTCTGTTCTGTTCTGTTGATCTGTGTGTCTATTTCTGTGCCAATACCATATTGTTTTGATTACTACAGCTTGAAATCTGGGATTGTGATACCTCCAGCTTTGTTTTTCTTTCTCAAGATTACTTTGGCTATTTGGGATCTTTTGGGATTCCATGCAAATTTTAGGATGGTTTATTCGAGTTCTGTGAAAAATGCTATTGGCATTATCTATCACCATTTTAAATGCACATCTCTTTTGACCTATCAATTTTACTTCTAAGAATTTTCCTATAAATGTACTAACATAATTGAGTAAAGATGTGGTGGAGTATTTGCTTGCAACTTTATTTGTGATAATAGAAGTCTATTAACAACTAAATATATGTCCAGAAAGAAACATTTGAATAATTTATGGTATATCCATGCAATAAGAATACTGCAGAGGAGATTGAAAAACTTAGAGCCATAGTGAATATGAAAAACTGTACAAACTTTTAGGAGGAAAAAAAAGCATTTTTTAGAGCAATCTCTACAGTACAGTGATACTGTTTGTGTTAAAAAATAGATATATTAATATCCATCTGCTTATTAAGCATAAAAATACTCTCAAAATATATATGAGAAACTGTCGGTAGTGTTTATAAAAGAGAAATAGAAATGTGCATTGAATAAAGTACTTTTACCTTCCACTATACATGTACTGTTTGAATTGCTTAACATGGGCATATATTGCTTTTATAATTTAAAAAAATGGTCAAGAAAAATACCTTTATTTCTGCTATCCATGGATGTTAGTTTTTGAAAAAAATTATTCCATCGTGTAAGTATAATCCTAAGCCTTGGTATAATATTTTTGAATTATTGAGCCAAGTATTATCCTAAGTTAAAACACAATGTGTAGCAGCTCAGTGCCAAAGCTCCAATTTGTTCCCAGGGAGCAGAAACCAAAATTACTAAGGAGATTTCTTAACATCAAGTCACAAGAGAGTCTTAAGTCCTGTGGCAAAAATTCCTGTTGTTCTAAAGTTCATGCACTTAGAGAGGAAATATTACATCAAACAGCATTAGGTGGGAGAAAGTAACATCTATTCAGTGACTTTTCCTCAGGACCTACTTAATTGAATGCTAAACATGGGGAAACATTACACATGGGACTTTTCTTACATTAAGGTTTCTCTGTATTTCTAAAGCCCCTCATTCAGTCTTTTGCAAAATGCTATATAAAAGTTACATTGCTTTTGGGTTTTGAGCACGGAAGTAATTTGCATGGAGAGGTTAATCAAGGTTTTTTGCCCTTTGTACTTTTAAAAGTGCTTACACATACATTGTCTCATTTGATACTCACAAATGAGGTATTTAGGAGAAGTATTATAAAGCTCATTTTCTACATAAGGACTTGAGGTTTGGAGAGGTTAAGTGACAAGCTTAAGCAAGTCAATGTGAAGCTGAACACACAAGGACTCTTGGTTATGTCTTGGCTGTCCTTGCCATTGGTAGCCAAGGGCATGACTGCATAACAGAGTCATTTCTACAGTGGTAATGTTGATCTAGTATTTTCTTGGAATCACACTGATTCTGATTTAGAAAGACCCAGCCATGACCAATTGAACTTTCTCCCCAGTGTGAATTATAAACAAGCTCATTTAAATAGCTAAGGGGCATCTAATGAAATTTAGATGAATCCTGGTTCCCAGTTTGTACTCCTTACTAGCCATGTAATCTTGGGCAAATTGTTCCCTCATCTATAAAATGGGAATAATGATAGCATCAATCTTCCAGAGATTCTCTTAAGAGTTTACACAAAGTAATGCTTGAACAGTGTTTTCCAGAATGCATGGAATGTATAGCAAAGGTTAATAAACACCAGCTACAAAAATAACAGTAATGAATAATATTATAAATAAGTGAGAGTCTAGGTCAGTACAGCACACATGACTGTGGTAGAGACCAGAGCTTTTGTGCACTTGGAGATGATATCCAAGAGCTTCCTCCCAGGGTGGGCACCAATCAGTTTCTTTCTTTTTGGAGAAAGCTTCCCTGGAACCACCAAGAACTAAGTACAGGCAGAAAGGTTGCTTAAAACTTCACTGAACCTTATTGCAGGGGCTTAGGAATCTTTGACCTAAGAGACCACCCCATCCAGAAATATAGCTCACCAATTTTCCAGTTTATGGTCAATAGTAAGGTAAGGTAAGTGAGTCTCTTAAATGTCAACTTCTTAAATCAGATTTGGGGGGAAATCTGAGAAGCCAGAGCTCAGAATCCATGTAAGGAATAGAGAAGGGATTTATTTCCTATTTAGCTTGAAAGTACTTTACTAATTCTTTTGAGTTCTTTTTTGAAAACTTAATTTTCTTTACTATACAATTATTAATACATACTGCCAAAATACACAAAACCAAAACAGAAGAAATAAAAGTTCTTAGAAGGAAATATTGTTCATATTTATTTTGGTATGCAGCTTTTCATACTTTTATAAATATATTTTTAAAGCAAGATGATAAAGCACCCAGTATATAGTTTATGGCCTTTCAAATCCCAGCACTATATCATCCACATCTTTTCATGTCAATAAATGCTTTTCTAGAACGTAATTTTAATGATAGTGTAGTATTTCTTTGTATGCATATTTCATATTTTAGTGCTTATGTTGTTTTATTCATGAAAGAAAAATTCTTCTTGAAAAATAATTGTACAGATTCTTAATTTTTTCTTTAAAATAAATTCCTAGAAGTGGAATTTCTAGGTCAAAGCATAAATGTATTTTTAAGGATTTTAGTTTCAAATTGTGTTCCAGTTAAATTTCACCAATTTTATCCTAATAGTACACAAGTGCAACTAGATCAATGAATATTTAAGTAAACATAACTTCCGTTCATTTATTGTAAAAGGTTACAATACTTTTATAATAGCCTATATTGCTCTGCCAAGAATAAAGAGTATTTCTTGTTAATGCCAACTTGCATTTTTGTTTTCATACAACAAACACAATATCTCCATAAAATAGTGTGTTCATTTTTCTGGGGAGGTTGGTAATGATATCAGCATAACATGATTAGCTTTTGATGGAATGAAACAAAATTTGGTAATAATTTGGAGGAAAAATTACTACAAGCACACTTCCACTGTAGCCTGTTAATTCCACTCACATACCCTTTTTTAGGTGTGAGAGTAAAACAATCAAGGGCGTATAAACCCTTCCACTGTGGTTATTGTCACATCAGTTTTCTCTAGGGTTGAAAGTAACCCTGTCTGATCCCTTCTGCACCACAGTAAGTTTCATAGTAGAAATGTTAAGATTGGAACCTTTTCAGTAGAAATTACTCTTGATGACACCAGCTCTGCTGTCAGAGTAACTCCTACTAGAAAGAGGGTGTTTTAATTAATGGTCTAATAAACTGAGTTAGTGTTTCATCTTGGCAAAGGATTAATTAGGGGGAAAGCATGTAACATTTATTTGGGTTCTTATTTGACAAGCCCTTTATTATTACATTACTGTGTTTACTACTCCCTATAAACCTATAAGGTAGGTATTACTGTGGGCATAATGAAGCAACTGAATAAATTGTCTTGCCTAAGGCCATACAGCTGGTGAGCTGCAAAGGTGGGATTTGAACCCAGGTTCCCTGCTTCTGGAGTCTGTACTGTTTATACTGCTCCTTCTTACCAGTGATATAGAAAACCTGTTTTCTCTTCTAGAATATTCATTTTAAGTATGAATATACTGTTAGCCAACTAAACTCATAGAAATCATCATGTCAGGCAGGCTTAGAGACTGGATCCACTTATAAATGCGGTGTCAGGATACTTTTGTAGGCCCTAAACAGAAAACCCACTACCTTGCTTAACAAGATATCCTGAGACAGAGGGGTGTAAGGTATTTTCAGAGGCTTGGTGATTTCATTAGGGACCTAGGTTCTTTTCTTCTTGCTGCTCTGCCACATTTAGTGCTGGCTCATATTTGCCTTTTGTAGTTGTGTGGTAATTTCAGGAGCTCCGAGTACATCTTCATAATATAATATTCGGAGACAGAAAAATGGAATGGCTCCTTCTCCCACACTTTTTTTTTTGAAAGAACAAGAACAAGACAAACTGCCCAGCAGATTTTCTCTTGTGCCTCATGACCCACAACTGTGTCATGAGCCCCTTCCTAAACCAAACATTGGCATGGAGAATGGCTTAGGCCAATCAAGATTCACCCCCAGGACTGGAAAGGGTGATCCCAGAAACCAGAGGTAGTCGTGGTTGCAGGAAGAAACAAGTGAAAATGTTACTGACACTGTTTGGGGGAGATTTGGGGACTTTTTTTCCTTAAGTAATTGCATGTATACACTGAGGTTCTTTAATGGAAGAAAACTGTATTGTTAATTTTCTGGAGTTTTATTTTTATGTAACTACCATCTGCAAATGAGCATGTCATTCTTTCAGTGTAGTCCACCAAAACCTTCCAATTTCCATCACCTTTCTGTAATAGAAAACTAGGTAACAGGTATACAATATCTCTGTGTATTTTTTCTAACAACTACATGCAAATCTTTATAATTATCTAAAAATATAAAGTAAAAAAATGTGAGAAAAAATGAGTATACTAGAAAAGATTCATTTGGAAATGTTGAGTTTGGGAGTCTAAAGAAGCCTAGTATGATGTTTATAGGACAATTCCAGAGTTTAAGGACAATGTTAGGGGTGACAGGCGTTAATAAATCTGAGGGTTGTTTGCATGAAAATGGTTAGGGAAGTCTTTGATGAGATTCTGGAGTGAGAATAAAGCAATGATTGTAATGAGAGCACATATAATTGATGAACTACTAAATGCCAGATATTTGTGCAACTGCTTTAGACCTATAATGTAGCTGCTATTAATATATACATTTCCAGATGAGGAAATTAAGGTTTAGAAAGATTAAGTAACTTTAGCAGGGTCACACAACTGGTAACCAGAGGAAATAGTCTGTATGACTTCAGAGGTTACCCTGCCTCCTAAAGTATAGAAGAGCCCTGGGTGAAAGCATAAGAAACATGATCATTGCAAGTCTTGGCAGGAAAAGAGAAGCTCATGAAAATTACAGAGATGGTAACCCCATTTCAACCTAGTTTCTGTATCCTGAGCTTTAATGAGGTTCTATTCTATTCCTGTCCCTCAGCTTTCAGTTAATCCTAGTGTGTTACCAAGGGGGAATGGATAGATGCTGGGTGCATGAGATTGGTAGATAGGCAGATTGGTTCTTAAAAGCATGTGGTCCACAGAGCTGGTGGGTAGGGATGGTACTGAGTCTCTTACTGTAGTCAGGGGACCCCCAAGGGAGGGAAGTAAGACCAGTGATCAGCAGACTTGGCCCAGGCTGAAAATTAGGAAACATACAGTGGCAATATCATAATGGAGGAACTGGGAAGAAAGGAATGAGGGGAAGTAAAGGTCAGCTGATCAGTAAAGGTCAGAGGAAACCAACGTGCCAGTGGATGAAATGAGATGATTCTGGAGCTCAGTCCAGGGCTGTAGAGAACCTGTAGTGACCTTCTTTTCCACAAGATCTCAGATAGCCAGGGCTCTTCCCTTGAAGAGACAGAGCTGGGTCTGACATAACCCATTTGTCTGACTTAGTCTCAGGCTTCCTATCTTTTCTTTTCACTAAATTGACCAATTGGAAGGAATCAATCAAATTGATCAATTATGTGGTTTCATGTGGGTATAACATAAAAAAGCTCCACTAGCTTTTAGGGAAAAGGAATGTCTTAGTTTCTTGTGTGCTCTGGTTTCACCAGTTGATTTATATCTTAATTCCTAAAGATGTAGCTTAAAAATAAACAAAATCCCTAAAGTATACTGAAAAGAACTAATTGAGGAACTTTCAAAATTATATTAATAATTTTGACACACAGTAACCCTAATTTGAATTTTTCTTAGTGTATTTCTGAGTACTTCAGCACTATCATTTTATAAAAACATACATACGTATCAATTGAACACAATGGAAAGCCCAGAAATAAACCCAAGCATTTAAGGCCAATTAATTTTCACAAAGACACCAAGAATCCACAATGGGGAAGGGATAATCTCTTCAATAAATGTTCCTGGGAAAACTGGATATCCATATTGAAAAGAATGAAATTGAATCCCTATCTTACACTATACACAAAAATAAATTCAAAGTGGATTAAAGACATAAATGTAAGACTTAAGCATATAAAACCCCTGGAAGAAAACAGTTAAAAGCTCCTGGACATTGGTATTGGCAATGGTTTTTTTGGAGTTAGCACTGATACCAAAAACAAAGGCAAAAAATAAAAAATAAATGCATAAGATTAGATCAAACTAAATCTGCACAGCAAAGGAAACAACCAACAAAATGAAAAGGCAGTTTGTGGATTGGGAGAAAATATTTGCAAACCATGTATACAATAAAAGGTTAATATTCATATAAAAGTATATTATTTAATAAGATTAAATTATTCTATTCTACTCTATTATATATATGGAACTCCTGCAACTCAGGGGCAGAAATACAAATAACTCAACTGAAAAAAGGGCAAAGGACCTGAATAGAAAATTTTTCCAAAGAAGACATCCAAATGGCCAATAGGTATATGAAAAATTGCTCAACATCACTAATAATCAGGGAAATGTAAATCAAAACCACAGTGAGATATCACTTCATGCCTCTTAAGAAGTCTACTATCAAAAAAACAAGAGATAAACATTGGTGAGGATATATGTAACAGAGAACCCTTGTATATTGTTGGTATGAATGTAAATTGGTACAGTCATGAAAAATAGGGAAGTTCTTTACAAAATTAAAAATAGAACTATATGATCCAGCAATCCCACTACTAGGTATATGTCTAAAGGAAACAAAAATCACTGTCTCAAAGAGGTATCTGTGCCTTCCCATTTTTATTTCAGGATTATTCACAATAACCAAGATATAGAAACAACCTAAGTGACTATTGACTGATGAATGGATGAAGGAAATGTGGCATATTTATACAATGGAATATTATTCCATCTTTAAAAGGAAGGAAATGCTGTCACTTTTGACAATATGGATGAACCTAGAAATATAGTAAGCCAGACACAAAAGGATAAATACTGTATGGTATCATTATATGTGAACTCATAGAAATGAAGAGTAGAGGGATAGTTGCCAGGGGCTGAGGGTGGGGGAAGGTAAAATGGAGAGAGATTGGTCAAAGGGCACACATTTTTAGTTATATGATGAATAACTTCTGAGGAGCTATTGGACAGCATAGTAACTATAAGTAATAATACTGTATTGTTTATTTGAAATTTGCCCAAGAGAGATCATAACATTCTTACCACAAAGAAAAGTAAATGTGTAAAGTGATGGATGTGTTATCTTGATTGTGCAAATCATTTCACAATGTATGCATATATCAAATAAGCAAAATATATTACAAGTTTCTTTGCCAATTATATCTCAGTAAAACTTGGAAAAAAAGAAATCAAGGAAGTTCTGAAAACCTAAAAGTGTCATTAATAGACACACACATACAGAGACACACAAGTTGACTTGAAGGAGTTCCCTTTGGCATATTTTGGGACAATTTGAACATCAAAATAATAATAACACTGAAGGATTATAACTCATTAAATAAAAAATTTCAAAGGTCCATGGGTTCATAGTGATACTAAGAAGATAGAGAAAGCAGGAAAGAGGAGTGAGGAAAGCTGTTCTTCATAGAATTTCAGCTAATAAATGAAGAAGCAATGATGGAATTAGACAACCACTAGTTTTTAAATTTCTAATAAAGTAGTCAAAGATTATCAGTGAATAATCAGTGGATGTGAAAATAATTTTGGGGCTCAAGGGCATTTTCATAATCTTAACACATCACCCCATAGATAACTTAAATGATTACTGAAGGAAAATGTGCCTTTATAGTGGAGAGATCCAGGGGGCACAACCTTATCCAAATTAGCATTGCTGATAGTGAGATAAGCTAACATTACCACACATAGGAAAAATACAATATCACCTACATAGTACTCTTGATAAAAATGTTAAATCAGAATATAATCATAAAAATAATCTGACAAGTCCAGAATCCATTTAGTAAGACAAGTGGCTGGTATTTAAAAAAAAAAAAAATTTCCAGGGGTGCCTGGGTGGCTCAGTCAGTTAAGCGTCTGACTTCGGCTCAGGTCATGATCTCACAGTTCGTGGGTTCAAGCCCCACATTGGGCTTTGTGCTGATGGATCAGAGCCTGGAGCCTGCTTCAGATTCTGTCTGTCTGTCTGTCTGTCTGTCTCTCTCTCTCTCTCTCTGCCCCTCCCTTGCTTGCTCCTCTTTCTCTCTCTAGATCTCTCTCTAAAAAATGACTAAACATTAAAAAAAAATTCCAGTACAAACCATAAAAGACTCTTAAAAACTGAGAACAATCTGAGGGTTGATGGGGGGGTGGGAGGGAGAGAAGGGTGGGTGATGGGTATTGGGGAGGGCATCTGTTGGGATGATCACTGGGTGTTGTATGGAAACCAATTTGACAATAAATTTCATATTAAAAAAAATTCCAGTGTAGTTAAAATACAATGTTATATTAGCTTCAGATGTACAATAAAGTGATTCAGACATTCTATACATTACTCAGTGCTCATCGTGATGAATATACATTTAATCCCCTCTACTGATTTCACTCATCTCACTCCACCCACCTCCCCTCTGGTAACCATTATTTTGTTCTCTATAGTTAACAGTCTGTTTCTTGGTTTGCCTCTCTTTGTTTTCTTTTGTTTCTTAAATTGCACATATGAGTGAAATTATATGGTACTTGTCCTTCTCTGACTTAATTTTGTTTAGCATAATACTCTCTAGCTTCATTTATGTCTCTGCAAATGGCAAGATTTAATTATTTTCTATGGCTGAGTAATATTCTGTCATATGTATATAGCATGTCTTCTTTATCCATTCATCTATCAGTGGACACTTGGGCTTATTCCATAATTTGGTGATTGTAAATAACATTTCAGTATACATAGGGGTGCATATATGCTTTCAAATTAATGTTTTTGTATTCTTTGGGTAAATACCTAGTAGTGCAATAACTGGATAAGATAAGTTCTATTTTTAATTTTTGAGGAAGCTCAATACTGTTTTCCATAGTGGCTATACCAGTTGGCATTCCCACCAACTGTGCATGAGGGTTCCTTTTTCTCCACATGCTCTCCAACACTTGTTGTCTCTTGTGTTTTTATTTTAGCCATCTGACAGGTGTGAGGTGATATCTTATTGTGGTTTTGATGTACATTTCCCTGATGATGAGTGATGTCGAGCATCTTTTCATGTGTCTGTTTGCCATCCATATGTCTTCTTTGAGAAATGTCTATGTCTTGTGCCCATTTTTAAATTGGATTATTTGTTTTTTAATACTAACCCTTTATAATATATGTCATTTGCAAATATCTTCTATTCAGTAGTTATAGTTTTATTGTTTCCTTCTTGTGCAAGAGCTTTTTATTTTTATGCATTCCCAATAGTTTACTTTTGCTTTTGTTTTGCTTGCCTCACGAGACATCTAGGAAAATGTTGCTATAACTAATATCAGAGAAATTATTGCCTGTGCTCTCTTCTAGAATTTTCAGGGTTTCAGGTCTCACATTTAAGTCCTTAATTTATCTTGAGTTTATTTTTGGTATGGTGAAAGAAAGTGGTCTAGTTTTATTCTTTTCATGTAGCTGTCCAGTTTTCACAACACCATTTGTTGAAGAGAGTGTCTTTTTACCATTGCATATTCTTGCATCTTTGTTAAAGATTAATTGACCATATAATCGTGGGTGTATATGCAAATTTTCTTTTCTGTCCTGTCGATCTGTGTGTGTGTTTCTGTGCCAGTACCATACTGCTTTGATTACTATAGCTTTGTAGTATATCTTGAAATCTGGAATTTTGATACCTCCAGTGTGTTACTCTTTTTCAAGATTGCTGTGGCTATCAGGGTCTTTTGTGGTTCCATTTAGATTTTGGTATTATTTGTTCTAGTTCTGTGAAAAATGCTGTTGGTATTTTGATAGGGATTGCATTAAATCTATGGATTGCTTTGGGTAGTAAGGACATTTTAACCATATTTGTTCTTTGAATCCATTAGCTGAAATATCTTTCCATATGTTTGTGTCATCTTCAATTTCTTTCATTAGTGTTTTATAGTTTTTAGAGTATAGGTCTCTCACCTCCTGTATTAAGTGTATTCCTAGATATTTTATAATTTTTGGCGCAATTTCAACAGGATTATTTTCTTAATTTCCCTTCTGCTACCTCATTATTAGTGTATAGAAATGCAATGGATTTCTTTATATTGGTGTTGTATTCTGCACCCTTACTGAATTCATTGATCAGTTTTAGTCGTTTTTTAGTAGAGTTTTTAGGGTTTTTTATATATACTATAGTGAAAGTTCTCTTCCTTACCAATTTGGATGCCTTTTATTTATATATTTTTTCTTGTCTGATTGCTGTGGCTATGACTTTCAGTACTATGTCAAATAAAAGTGTTGAGAGTGTCGTCTTTGTCTTGTTCAAGATCGTGGGGAAAAGCTCTCAGTTTTTCACCATTGAGTATGATATTAGCTGTGGGTTCTTCATATATGGCCTTTATTGAGAAAGGTTCCCTCTAAGCTTACTTTGTTTAGAGTTTTGATCATGAATATATCTACTTTTTCAAATGCTTTTTCTGCTTCTATTGAAATGATTATATGGTTTTTATTCTTTCTCTTGTTGATGTGGTATATCATATTAACGTGTGAACATTGAACCACTTTTGCATCCCAGGAATAAATTTCACTTAATCATGATGAATAATTTTTTAACGTATTGTTGGATTCAGCTTACTAATATTTTGTTAAGGATTTTTGCATTTATATTCATTAGAGATATTGGCCTTTACTTCTCTCCTCTTGTACTGTTTTTATCTGGTTTTGGTATCAGGGTAATGCTGGCTTCATAAAATGAATTTGGAATCTTCCTTTCCTCTTCTGTTTTTGGAATAGTTTGAGAGAAATAGGTAGTAACTCTTCTCTAAATGTTTGATAGAGTTCACCTATAAAGCTTTCTAGTCCTGGACTTTTGTTTGCTGGGAGTTTTTGATTACTGATTCAATTTCATTCCTGGTAATTGGTCTGTTCAAATTTCTACTTTGTCCTGATTCAGTTATGGGAGGTTGTGTGTCTAAGAATTTATCCATTTCTTCTAGGTTGTGCAATATGTTGGCGTATAACTTTTTATAATATTCTCTTACAATCCTTTGTATTTCTGTACTGTCAATTACTATCTTTCCTCTTTTATTTCTGAATTTGAGTTCTCTCTCTCTCTTTTTTGATGAGTCTGGCCAAAGATTTATCAATTTTGTTTATTTTTTTCAAATAAGCAGCTCCTGGTTTCATAGCTCTGTTCTATTGTTGTTGTTGTTTTCTATTTTGTTTATTTCTACTCTAAACGTTATTATTTCCTTCCTTCTACTGGTTTTGGGTTTTGTTACTTCTTTTTTTCCTAACTCTGCTAGGTGTAAGCTGAGATTCTTTATTTGAGACTTCTTGCTTCTTGAAGTACGCCTTTATTGCTATAATCTTCCCTTATAGAGCAGCTTTTGTAGCATCCTAAAGATTTTGGACTGTTGTGTTTTCATTTTCATTTGTTTCCATTTATTTGTTTATTTCCTCTTTGATTTCTTGGCTGACACATTCATTGTTTAGTAACTTGTTATTTACCTTCCATGCATTTGTGGTCTTTCCATATTTTTTCTTGTGATTTATTTCTAGTTTTCATAGTGTTGGGTTGAAAAAGATGCATGGTATGACTTCATTCTTTTTGAATTTGTTGAGACTTGTTTTTTGGCCTAATATGTGATCCAGATAATGTTTCATGTGCACTTGAAAAGAGTGTGTATTCTGTTGTTTTAGTATGAAATATTCTCAATATGTCTGTTAGATCTATCTGATCCAATGTGTCATTCAAAGACACCATTTCCTTGTTGATTTTCTGTTTGTATGATCTATTCATTGATGTAAGTGGGGTGTTAAAGTCCTCTACTATTACTGTATTACTATTGATTACTTTCTTTATGTTTGTCATTATATTACTATAGATTACTTTTTAATGTATATATGGGGTGCTCCCAGGTAGGGTGCATAGATATTTACAATTGTTATATCTTCTTGTTAGATTGGTCCCTTTAGGATTATATAGTGTTTTTCTTTGTCTCTTTTTACAGTCCTTTTGTTTAAAATTTATTTTGTTGGATATAAGTATTGCTACCCCAGTTTTCTTTTCACTTCCATTTGCATGATAAATGCTTTTCAGTACCTTCATTTTCAATCTTCAGGTGTCCTTAGATCTGAATTGAGTCTCTTGTAGTTAGATATAGATGGATCTCACTTGTTTATCTATCCTGCCACCCTATGTCTTTTTTTTTTGGGGGGGGGAATGGAATCCTTATTCCATTTACATTCAAATTAATTATTGACAGATACTGACTTTTTGACACATTGTTATTTGTTTTATGGTTGTTTTGGTAGTTCTTCACTGTTCCTTTCTTCTCTCGCTGTCTTCTCTCACAGTTTGTTGGCTCTCTTTAGTGATATACTTGGATTATTTTTTTGCATATCTATTACTGGTTTTTGATTTGTGGCTACCATTAGCTTTATATATAATACCTTATACATATACAAATCTGTATAAAGAGTTTTAACCCATTTTCCTCTTCCCCTCCCCCACATTTTAGGTAAGTGGTGCCATTCTTCATATGCTTTTATTTCGTGAATCCCTTGACTTATTTTTATACATATACTTATTTCTACTGCTTTTATGCTTCCTACTTTTTTACTTCTACTTACGATCTTTTCTTTCCACTCAAGAGTTCCATTGAAGGGTCTCCTTTAACATTTCCTATAAGGCTGGTTTAGTGGTCATGACTTATTTTAACTTTTGTTTGTGTGGTAAACTCTTTATCTCTCTTTGCATTCTGAATGATAGCCTTGCTGGATAAAGTATTCTTGGCTGCAGGTTTTTTTCTTTCAGCACTCTGAATATATTATGCCACTCTTTTCTGGCCTGCAGAATTTCTGCTGAAAAATCTGCTAATAGCCTTATGGGGTTTTCCTTGTATGTAACTGTTTTCTTTCTTCTTGTTGCTTTAAATTGACTTATCACTACTTATTGCCATTTTAATTACTATTCAGTAGCACCAAACTGTAGGGCTCTTTCCCTGTGTTGTCCCTTGAGAAGCTTTTGTTGGTAGGCGAGGCTTGCAGTCCATCTAGATGTCTTCTGTCAGCCCACTGCTGGGGCCACAATTGGACTGGTATGTGGGGTTATCTTCCCCTTTCTCTGTAACAAGAGTCACTTTGGTGTGGTACTGGTCCCTGTGTATGCTACTTGCACATTGCTAGGCTGTGGCACCTGGATGGGCTCTGGTCAAAGGCATATGTGAGGGGGAAGGTCCACAGGAGAACACAGGTCATGGTGTGCTGTGCCAACAAGTCTGCACTGGTCTACTGCAGGAGGGGACCCATGCCCAGGGTCTGAAGAAGGCTGGGTTGGAAGGGGTAGATCTTCAGAAATGCACAGGGGTAGGGTACCAGATGTTAGCAAGTGTCTGCTATGGGACTGGACCTGGAAATAGGCCTGGCTGGAGCAGATGTGTCAGCAGGAGAACATGGGGTTAGGCACCCTGTTAGGTAGCATTTTTGGTGCTGTGCTAATTCCTGCAGGTGTCTGTGCGTCTAGGCTGGGGGCAGGGGATAGGAGAGAACTTGCTCTGCCAGCTTCCTTGTTCCTAGAGAAGTCTCCCAAAGATCCTTGCCCCTTCAGCACATACTCTGAGATGAGTAAATAAATCTCCCTCTTGTATACCCCAGGCATTTTTCAGACTGCTGCTTTTATGCTGTATCTCCAACCCCCACTTTGTGCAAAGGCTGTAGAAAATGTTTTAGAGAAAACAGAGGAAATTTAAATATGGACTGAATATAAGAGAATATTGAATGAATGTGATTTTTCTTAGCTGGGATTTTGTATTGAGGTCATGTAAGAGAATACTCTTAAGATATATATGCTGAAGTATTTAGGGTTGAAGTGTCAGGGTCTTCAATATCCTATCATACATATCAAGATCTACTTTTAAAGAACTAAATTTTTATGGGCTTAAAATCTGATGTGATTTGTTTAGGCCTTTAATTTATAGTTATTAATTTGGATTTTTCTCATTTCTCAAAGTTATGACAGGTTAAAATCCCTCTATAGTAGTTCATACTCTGTCTCCCATTTCATTAGCTTTTTGGTTTCTTTTCACTTTCCTAGCTTCTCAGCAATGATGGAGCAAATGCCTGGATTTGTATTAATCTCCTATGTCCTTTAGAATCTTTTCCCCACCTCTCAGTCAGCAGATATACATTGGCATAGTAAGCTTGCATGACCCTTACCATTTTATTAGATTCTTGCAACAATTTTGCAAAATGCATTTAGGTCTTTTCCCTGTTTCCAGTTAGCCTTTGTTTGAAAATGAATCTAGCTCATTAGTTTCCTAGAGAATAATCATTTAGAGAAAAGCCAGGGACTTTTATATTTCCACTTCCAGTGCCTTTTGTTGACTAATTATTTGATGATAAAAGATACATAGGAAAATTTTACATATTTTTTAAATCAAGATTTGGCTCTCCCATTTTCCATAAAATGCCTCACCTTCATATGGCAGCCACAGTCAACTGCACTGCATACTGCCTTCCCAATGGACCTTCACCAAAACCTGGTGAGGCTGGAAGGACAGGGGCCACCCTCCTCCTCCTCCTCCTCCTCCTCCTCCTCCTCCTCCTTCTTTTTTTTTTCTTACATAGTAGGTATTTATTTATTTATTTTTTTAATATGAAATTTATTGTCAAATTGGTTTCCATACAACACCCAGTGCTCATCCCAACAGGTGCCCTCCTCAATACCCCTCACCCACCCTCCCATCCCTCCCACCCCCCATCAACCTTCAGTTTGTTCTCAGTTTTTAAGGGTCTCTTATGTTTTGGCTCCCTCCCTCTCTAACCTTTTTTTTTTTTTACCCTGGTGGTCTAGTGCTTAGGATTCGATGCTCTCACCCTCCTTCTTTTCATGATGGGGAGGTGGAGGCTATAGATGAGCTATGCGACACAGGTAATTTGTGGTTGAGTTATGGGAACTGGGTCTGAACCTCCTGGTACTTTGGCTGAGGCTTTTTCTTCTTTACACACTTCTCCACAATGTCCCAATCCTGTGCTTTTAGCCATTCTTGCAATGGTATTTCTTTTCCTCACACTTGTTGACTGAGAATCTACTGTATGTCCAGACCAGGACTGGACATTAGGGACAAAGACAAATATGACCTCAGGCCTCAAAATGCTATTATATGATGAAAAGAACTAGATATTAGATATAATATGTAGAAATTAGATATTATATTAAATATAGATTAGATATTATAGAAAATGAGGGTGGAGAAGTTGGTTTGAGGCACCTCTGTGGTCTTCAGGATTTTATTTATAAGTCTCTGGAGTTTTCTAGAGGGAGTCTACTATTCCTTTGAACTAATGGGTGTTTCTATTCACTATTGGGAATTGTGGCTAAACATTAACTTATCTTTTTAATGTTTATTTATATTTGAGAGAGAGAGAGAGAGAGAACAGAGCAGGGGCAGAGAGAGATGGAGACAGAATCCAAAGTAGACTCCAGGCTCTGAGCTGTCAGCACAGAGTCTGATGCAGGGCTCAAACTCATGAGTGTGAGATCATGACCTAAGCCGAAGTCAGATGCTCAACTGACTAAGCCACCCAGGTGCCCCTAAACATGCATTTCTGATTATTCTTTTGATTCTAGAGTCAAGCTCAGGCCTGGAGAAGTGTCAAAAGAACAGATACCATACCACACCTCACACCATCCCTTCCTTCACTGTTACCTTTCTTTGCACATCTGCAAAATGGAGAGAGCCAAATGTTTCACCACTGGATGGGTTCACTGAGGAGCAGAGAGTGACAGAGGAACCTCTTGTGAACCCTTAGAATAAGAGGATGACATTCAAGTAGCTAAAAGAGATCTAATAATTTAAGTTTTTAGAATTGTGTTTTAAGAGATAGGATTTGATCTTGGATGGATCAACTCATAATGATATTTTAAAGACGTTTTCCTTATTATCAACTGCTTGCTGATGTTACTCATTTTAATTGTAACCAGGTTGGTATTTATCTAATATGCACCTGTATAGCAGGGCCAGTTCTTATAGTATTGACATACTTCCACATCACTTGGTAATAATTATTTCTGTGTGAGAACTCTCACCTCTGCTCTCCCAGCAGCTTCTCCAAAACTGACTCAACCATCTCCACCTCCAAAATACATCAACCAAAGGATCAGTGCTTAGCACAGCAAGTAAACTGGTTGTTACATATTTTGAATATCTTTGTTTTCCTGGTAATTATAGTTTGTTTATTTCATGCCCATCAGTCATTCAGTTTTTCCTTTAAGACATTCTTGTACTTGGGGTGCCTGGGTGGCTCAGTCATTTAAGCATCTGACTCTTCATACAGGCTCAGGTCATGATCTCAGAGTGGTAAGACAGAGCCCTGTGTCAGTCAGGCTCCATGCTGAGCGTGGAGCCTGCTTGGGATTCTCTGTCTCTCTCTCTCTCTCTCTCTGTCTCTGTCTCTGTCTCTATCTCTCGAAATAAATAAAGTTTAAAAATATTATATTCTCATACTTTAGAATGGGAGAACTTTTAAAACTATTTCAAAATCATGACATTAAGTGAAAACTTGGAGCCTTAGTACTTTTTTGTTAAAATAGTAAAAATAATTGTGTATAGACAGTGTTCATATTCCTGAATGCTTGATAGAGAAGATGTGTCTTTTTGGAGTATAGAGAACATCAGCCAAGAGGAAAATTAAGATGGAGCCAAGCACGATGTAGCTTTATATACCAAAGGTATCATATGCATGTTGGTAGGTCATCCTATAGGGAATGAGGCTATTCTGTGGAGAAGAGAGAGCTAGTCAATGGATATCAGCTATCATATCAGTGTGTTTTGTTATAAAGGCAGCCTTCCCCAGTTATTGATTCTCCTTGATTCCATTTTTGTCCACAAAACTCCTTGTAGTGATCTCCAGGAGCTGGCCTTAGCCATCCCCCATGATGCTTTCTCTTGGACCATGGCCTCAAACCCATTTAATGTCTCCTAGACCTGGACTCTCTTGTCTTCTGGTTTCAGCAGATACAGCTCAAATCTTTCTGGGATCAACACTTCCCTAATGCCAGTACTTCTGTCCCTAGCTCATGTTCAGTTAAACATTTTTTTTAAAGGTGTAGGAAAAGCTAAATTCATTAACATATTTTATAGTTCAAGTGAAAATATTTCTATCCAGATCTCTATGAGAGTACGTTTCTGTATACGGTTTCATTTATCTACTATTTATACATAGCAGCTGCACATATTTAGCTACTGGGATGTTAGATTGCCTTTCAGATTCAGAAAAAGTAACTGCAGCTGACATGAGATATGCAGAATGGCTGTCTTTGACTATAGTTTCTCTAGCTCTTTTGCTATGATGAGTGTCATACCCATAGCCAGTTAAAAGCATGTTTACCTGAAATGGTTCTTTTTCCAAACGGGAAACATGACTTTGAGTGCTGTACATCAGTTGCCAAGCTAATAAGATAATCCTCTTTTCATTTCAAAGTCTATAATCTTAAAACAGAAGTCTCCTTTTCTCTTTGCAATGGTCACTGGATAAAGATTCTGTTATCGTAATCCTATTAAAATGTATTCACTTTTGCAATACACCTTGATAATAGTATTTATTCCTCTAAGCACCTAGGAAGAAGAGTGATAAGACAAATCTATCCAAAATTTCAAGGAAAACTAGTTTCAGAGGGAGGGCAGGTATGTTAAAATCTTAGAAATAAGTAGTAACTAATATCCATCACAGGAAGAGCAATCATTAATTTATGAATTAAGTTTCTATTTAGCCTGTAATTGAGAAAGATAGTAATTTTCCAATTGAAATGCCCTATACTGACCATATGTGTCCACACAGGCACAGTTTATGTTAGATAAACTGATTTTCCCGAGCACTGAACTAGACACCAGTCATCACCTATGGCATTTCTAATACATCACCCTTTATAGACACTGATGGCTTTAAAGTTCCTAACACCATTTCAAAAAATAAACAAATGACTAACTTTGACAGGAGATGTGCAAACAGAGCTATAATTAGTGAATTGGTTCTGCTAAGAACATTAACTGGTACTGTCTCTTTAGTTGATACAGATATTGTGCTCTTTTCTTGATTTTGTATGGGAGCAGTTTAAATTTCTGGTGACTTCTGACATTATGCCTACAGTGAGGAGGTCTCCCCCCCCCCCACACTTTTTTAGAGGATCCAATAGTAGTAAAGTTTAGTTGTCTATTCCTGATATGATCATCTTGTATTACTCCAACTTCATTTATGTAAACAGTACATAAAATGATTTGCCATTTCCATAGGTTTTTCTCTAAAAACCTATGAATTTTGTTTCAAATCAAAGTGCATTTCTAAGCATCTATGTAGTTTACATCTAGCACTAAGCTTTTCATTTATTTTCATACCAGAGTTTAAGCTATTTTGTATTAGTGATATATTTCAGATATATCTGTGGTCAGAAAATTGAGAAAATATCCACTTTTGTTCACAAAGGTTCCACCTGGAAGTTACTAACAAGTTAGTATAAACTTAATGTTTAATATTATTAAATTCCCTCTCAGTTGCAAAATGTGTACATAATTATAAATTTGCAGAAAATTTATAGTGTCCACTATATATATATGTATATATATATGTGTGTGTGTGTATATTTAATATAATTTATTGTCAAATTGGCTTCCATACAACACCCAGTGCTCATCCCAGCAGTGTCCATCACCCACTTTCCCCTCTCCCCCAACCCCATTAACCCTCAGTTTGTTCTCTGTATTTAAGAGTCTCTTATGGTTTGCCTCCCTCCCTCTCTGTAACTTTTTTCCCCCCTTCCCTTCCTCCGTGGTCTTCAGTTAAGTTTCTCAAGATCCACATATAAGTGAAAACATATGGTATCTGTCTTTCTCTGACTGATTTCATTTGTAATACCATCCAGTTCCATGCATGTTGCTGCAAATGGCCGGATTTCATTCTTTCTCATTGCCAAATAGTATTCCATTGTATATATAAACCACATCTTCTTTATCCATTCATAAACAGTGTGAAGGTTCCTCAAAAAATTAAAAATAGAACTACCCTATGACCCAGCAATAACACTGCTAGGAATTTACCCAAGGGATACAGGAGTGCTGATGCATAGGGGCACATGTACCCTAATGTTTATAGCAACACTTTCAACAATAGCCAGATTATGGAAAAAGCCTAAATGTCCATCAACCATTTTATATTTTTAAAACCTGGAGAGTTACTTCTTTTGTAGGTAAATTGACTTGACTGATTCTTTCCATTCTTAGGCACTGACATGATTTGATTGACATTTATAAAGCTTCCTGAAATATGCCATGTTTCACTCTTGAGGAATTTGGTGATTAAATTTAAAAAATGGAGACATAATAGCTTATGGATTGATTTAAGGGTGTTTCAGGATTTATATTTTTCTTGACTAAGGAGTAGACATATAAAGCAACTATTATCAAACATTAAGGAAGAAATTGACAATGATACAATATTAGTAGAGGACTTTGACACCCCACTTACATCAGTGGCTAGATCACCTAGACAGAAAATCATCAATGAAACACATTGTGGCTTTGAATGACACATTGGACCAGGTGGACTTAATAGATACATTCAGAACATTCCATCCCCAAAGAGCAGAATACACATTATTTTCAATTGCACATGGAGATTGCATGTTAGATAACATGTTAGGCCATAAAACAAGTCCCAGTAAATTTAAGTAGATTGAAATCATATCATCCATCTTTTCCAACCATAATGCTATGAAACTAGAAATCGGTCACAAGAAATCTGGAAAGAACACATATACGTGGACGTTAAATAACATGCTGCTAAGAAATGAAACAGTCAACCAAGAAATCAAAGACAAAA
This sequence comes from Acinonyx jubatus, assembly GCF_027475565.1. NCBI lineage: Eukaryota > Metazoa > Chordata > Mammalia > Carnivora > Felidae > Acinonyx > Acinonyx jubatus. The sequence goes on along the minus strand of NC_069384.1, from coordinate 104,138,505 downwards.
AGATACATGGGGAAGAATGAGAATGAAAACATAATGTTCCAAAACCTTTGGAATACAGCAAAAGCTGTTCTAAGAGAGAAGATTATAGCAATACAGGTCTTCCTGAAGAAGAAAAGTCTCAAACAACCTAGCATTACACCTAAAGGAGCTGGAAAAGAAAAAACAAAGCCCAAAACCAGAAGAATGAAGGAAATAATAAAGATTAGAGCAGAAATAAATGAAATAGAGACTAAAAACAATAACAACAAGAACAAAATGCAGTACAACACATTAATGAAGACAGGAGCTGGTTCTTTGAAAAGATCAACTAAATTGATTATAGTCAGACTCATCAAAAAAAAAAAAGCAGGAAGACTCCAACAAAATCGGAAATTAAAGAGGAGATATAACAACCTATATACCACAGACATAAAAAGAACTGTATGAAAATATTATAAAAAACTACATGCCAACAAATTAGACAACCTAGAAGAAATGGACAAATTACTAGAAACATATCACCTTCCAAAATGAATCAGGGGATGTCTGAGTGGCTCAGTGATTAGTGTCTGACTCTTGATTTTAGCTCAGGTCATGGTCTCACAGTTCGTAAGATTGAGCCCCACATTGAGCTCTATGCTGACAGCATAGAGCTTTCTTGGGATTCTCTCTGTCTGTCTGTCTCCCTCTCTCTGCCCTTTGCCTGATTGCATGCTGTAAAAATAAATAAACACTTAAAAAATGAATCAGAAAGATAAAGAAATTTTGAACAGACTGATTACTAGCCACTAAATTGAATCAGTGATCAAAAAACTCCCAAAAAACAAAAGTCTAGCACCAGAAGCCTTCACAGGTGAATTCTACCAAACATTAAGAGAAGTTAATACTTATTCTTCTCAAACTATTCCAGAAAATAAAAGAAGGAAGCTTCTACATTCATTCTACAAGGCCAGAATTACCATGATACCAAAATCAGAAAAGACACTATGAGAAAAGAGAACTGTAGGCCAATAACTGCTGATTAACAAAGGTACAAAAATCCTCAACAAAATATTAGCAAATGGAATCCAACAATACATTTAAAAAATTATTCACCATGGTCAAGTGGGATTTATTCCTGGGATGCAAGGATAGTTCAATATTTGCTAGTGAATCAACACAGTCTATCATATCAATAAGAGAAAGGATAAAAACCATACGATCATTTCAATAGATGCAGAAAAAGCATTTGACAAAATACAACATCCATTCATGATAAAAATCTCAACCAAATAGGTGTAGACTGAACATATTTCAACATAATAAAGGCCATATGTGGAAAACCACAGCTAACATCATACTCAATGGTGAAGAACAGAACTTTTCCCCTAAGTTCAGGAAGAAGACAAGGATGTCCACTCTCACCACTTTTATGCAACATAGTACTGGAAGTTGTAGGCATAGCAATCAGACAATAAAAAGAAATAAAAGGCATCTGAATTGGCAAGGAAGAAGTAAGACTTTCACTATTTGCAGATGACATGATACTATATATAGAAAACTGTAAAGACTGCATAAAAAAACTACTAGAACTGATAAATGAATTCAGTAAATTCACAGGATACAAAATTAATATGCCCTATATACAAAACTACTATACACTAATAATGAGGTAGCAGAAAGAGAAATTAAGAAAACCCCTTTGACAATTGCACCAAAAATAATAGAATATATAGGAATAAACTTAACCAGGAAGTGAAAGATCTGTATTCCAAAAACTATAAAACATTGATGAAATAAATTGAAATTATAGAAACAAATGGAAAGATAGTGCATGCTGATTTATTAGAAGAAACAATATGGTTAAAATGTTGATACAACCCAAAGCAAACTACAGATTTAATGATATGCCTATCAAATAACAACAACATTTTTCACAGAACTAAAACAATCCTAAAATTTGTATGGAACCACAAAAGACCCCAAATAGCCAAAGCAATCTTAAGGGGAGAAAAAAAAGCTGAAGATTTTATAATCAAACAATATGGTATTGGCAGAAAAACAGACACATAGATCAATAGAAAAGAATAGAGTCCAGGAATAAATCCATGCTTTTGTGGTCAATTAATCTTTAAAAGGGAGGCAAGAATATACAATGGGGAAAAGATAGTCTTTTTAACAAATGGTGTTGGAAAACTAGACAGCTATATGCAGAAGAGTGAAACTGGACCACCTTATTACACCATACCATAAAATAAACTCAAAAGGGATTAAAGACCTAAATGTGAAACCTGAAACTATAAAGTTCCTAGAAGAAAACATAGGCAGTAATTTTTTTATATCTGCCATAGAAACATTTTTCTAGATAGGTCTCCTGAGGCAAGAGAAACAAAATCAAAATTAAACTGTTGGGACTATACCAAAATAACTTCCTTTGCACAACAAAGGAAACCATCAACAGAAGAAAAAGATAACCTACTTAATGAGAGAAGATATTTGCAAATGATATATTCAATCAGGGGTTAATTTCCAAAATATGTAAAGAACTTAAGCTACTCAACACCAAAATAAACCAAAGAATCCAATTAAAAAATGGGAAGAAGACATGAATAGATGTTATTTCAAAGAAGGCATACAGGTGGCCGGCAAACACATGAAAAGATCCTCCAAGTCACTAATCATCAGGGAAATGCAAATTAAATCGCCATGAGATATCACCATACCCTTGTAATGATGGCTAAAATAAAAAGCACAAGAACCAACAAGTGTTGGCCAAGATGTGGAAAAGAAGGAATTCTCATGCACTGTTGGTGGGAATGGAAACTGGTGCAGCCACTGTGGAAACCAGTATGGAGGTTCCTCAAAAAATTAAAAATACGATTACCATATAATCCAAAAATTCTACTACTGGGTATTTATCCAAATAAACTGAAAACACTAATTCAAAAAGCTATATGCACCGCTACATTTATTGCAGCATTACTTACAGTAGTGAAATTATGGAAGCAGCCCAAGTATCCATTGATAAATGAAAGGATAAAGAAATCTTGGGGCGGCTCAGTAGGTTAAGTGTCCGACTTTGGCTCAGGTCATGATCTCAGGGGTCATGAGTTCGAGCCCCACGTGCGGCTCTGTGTTGATAGCTCAGAGCCTGGAGCCTGCTTTGGATTCTGTGTCTCTCTCTGCCCCTCCCCCAATTGTGTGCATGTGTTCTCTCTCTCTCAAAAATGAATTAAACATTAAAAAAATAAAAAAGTAAAGAAATCTTGCCATTTGCAACAACATGGGTGGACCGAGAGGATATAATGTAAGTGAAATATGTCAGAGAAAGACAAATACCATATGATTTCACTCAAATGGAATATAAGAAACAAAACAAAGAATAAAAAGAGACAAAAAACCAGACTCTTAAATAGAAAATTAAATAAATTTTCTTAAAATACTGGTGGTTGTCAGAGGGGTGGTGGGCAGGGTGATGTGTGAAATAGAAAGCAGATTAAGAGTACTTATCTTGATGAGCACTGAGAAATGTGTGTAGAATTGGTGAATCATTATATTGTCTTCTTGAAACTAATGTTATGCTGTATGTTAATTAAACTTGAATAAAAAAAAAAAAGAAGAGCAAATATGTTTTATAGAGTAATTTAGGGCAAAAAGTCCAAATTAAAACTTGCCATTTTGAAATGAAATATTTATGAAACATGTTTTGTATTTTCCTTTTTTGGGCTAAGTCTAAAATTCCATAATGCTGGTATTATAGAAGTTTGTGAGGGGTCTTCCAAGAGTTGACATTTAATCACCCACTTGTCTGCAGTGTTTTATATCTAAGTTGGACAAATGCATCCCTCATTTCTCTTTACATCAGACAGGAACACTTTAAATTTTTGGTAACTGCTTACGCTTAAATGTGGAATATTTTTTTTTTTTTTTTGAGAAGAAATAGTTTCAGTTTCCCATTTTTGAAATGGAAGCCCTGCAGTGATTCAATTTCACATATATTAAATTTGCATGTACCTACATGGGTTTCTTTGTTTCATTTCAAGGACAAGCTGATAAGACAGAGAGAGACTGTCCAGTCTCTGTGTTTCTTGGCCAGTAGGACTCAGCAGGGCTAGTTAGTGGGGAGTTGATAGTTTAGAAATGAACTAAGCAAATGCTGCCGGTCATCTCAGGAGGATGTCAACCCACACAGGACCATTTGCTCTTCCCCAAGTGTGCCTTAAGCATTCTCTCTTTGCTATCCTGGAGAGCTAGTTTCTGGCCTTCTCCCATTCCATCCCTCCTTTGATTCTTTCCCTTTGGATTGGATTCAGAATTGAGTTAATCCCACTTCTCAGTTCATCAGACACTACTGTCAGCAGTCTATGCAAGATCACTTTTTGTTTTATGAATTTATTTTCCATTTAATCCCTGATCATCACACTTCATTCTCCCTAAGACATTCACTTAAATGTGTTTGGTGTGTGATTCCTTATAAAATATGCTGTCTTTGTGTGTTTTTAAATTTGTATAAGTATTATTGTGTCATAGTTCTGATTTTTTCTTACCCTTTCTCCTCAATACATTTTGCAATGTCTTCATGTACATATAGCTAGTTTACTGCTTCTAATTCTGCATAGGTATTTATGGTATAAATTTATCGTATTTTACTTGCCTATTCTCCTAGAGCTCCTGCTCACCTCAGTGGCCTTCCATCATTTCTCAATATTCTGAAGTTTAGTCAGATTAATTTCTTTATATTCCTCTAAAGTAGCAGAAGTCCTTATACTCCTGTTTGGTTCCCATGCCCACCACCTAGATAATACCTATTATTATACATTCTTTATATTTCTCCTTAAATGTAATTTAATTTGGGGCACCTGGGTGGCTCAGTCAGTTAAGCATCTGACTCGTGATTTCAGCTCGGGTCAGGATCTCACAGTTGTGAGATTGAGCTCTGTTTTGGGCTTTGCACTGAGCATGGAGTCTGCTTGGGATTCTGTCTCTCCCTCTCTCGGTACCCTTCACCTACACAAGTGCTCTCTCTCTCTCTTAATAATAAACGTTTAAAAAATGTAATTTGATTCAAGAAGTCAATCTTGATCTCCTTTCCAGAATATGCTTAGGTACCCATTCCATGTTGATTGCATTTCCCTTTTTGAAACCAAAATGGCACTTTATTATAATGCTCTACTATTCAGTAAGCTCATAAGGGGCTGGATCATGTCTGCTGTGTTCACTGTTGGATAATTAACTTCTCAGTAACTAGGTCAATGTCTAGAACATGTTAGATACTCTATAAAAATGTTGATTGAATGAACAAATGCATGAATAAAATGAGGACATGACCACTGAATCCAAGAACTCTTAATGCTGCTAATGACACAGCCAGTTAGTAATAGTATCTCCATTTTATTGGAAGCTGAAGATTAAATAAATTATTTATTATTTATTTATTCACTTACTTACTTACTTAAATTCAAGTTAGTTAACATACTGTGTAATATTGGTTTCAGGATTAGAACCCAGTGATTCATTAATTACCTATAGCACTTACATATAACGTAGCTCATGCCAACAAGTGCCGTCCTTAATGCCCATAACCTATTTAGCCCAACTACCCACCTGCCTCCCTTCCAGCAACCCTCAGTTTGTTCTCTGTATTTAAGAGTCTCTTATAGTTTTCCTCCCTCTCTGTTTTTATCTTATTTTTCCTTCCTTTCCCCTATGTTCTTCTTTTTTGTTTTTTAAATTCTACATATGAGTGAAATCATATGGTATTTGTCTTTCTCTGACTGACTTATTTTGCTTAGCATAATACACTCTAGTTCCATCCACGTTGTTGCAAATGGCAAGATTTGATTCTTTTTCATTGCTGAATAATACTCCATTGTGTGTGTGTATGTGTGTATATATGGATATATATATATATCCATATATATATATGGATATATACCTCACATCTTCTTTATCCATTCATCAGTTGATGGATGTTTGGGCTGTTTCTATAATTTGGCTATTGTTGATAATGCTGCTATGAACATTGGGGTACAGCAGGAGCTTCCTCAAAAAATTAAAAATAGAACTACCTTAATACTGAAGCAATTGCACTACCAGTTATTTAGCCAAAGGATACAAAAATGCTGATTCAAAGGGGCACATGCACTCCAAGATTAAATAAATTGTTAAAGTTATATGCAGATGAGTCATGGAGATGAGATTCAACACCTATTATCTTTGTGTATGGTGGTGTTTTAGATTCAGAGACCTTTGAGGACTAGTCTATGACTTTTTATCTCTGGTGATTTTATTACGTTGAATACTCTCCTAACTCCAGATACCTAATCCACTTCTTTTAGAGCTATCAGCTGAAGGGGAAGATAGCACATTGATTCATTAGGGCATCTCTATTGAACTTCTGCTGTATTCCAGGCACTGTCTTAGGAGCTGAGAATACAGTGGTGGAGATAACAAGCAAAATCTCTCTTGCATTCAAGTTTTTATTCTTCTAGGAGAGACAATGAACAAATGAGCATATACTTCCAGGTAGTATTAAGAGATTTGAAAGAGACCTTGTGTTGGTAATAGGTACTTTAGATTGGATGGTCAGGACATTTAAATAAATGAGAATGAGAACAGTCCAGTCACAGAAAAATCCAGGGCAAGAATGTTTCATGCAGAAGGAAGAGGAAGTGTGAATGCTGGGAGCAGAGAACAAGCTTGGTGATTTGAGGAACAAGTAGGCGGCCCCTGAGGTTGCAGCTTGGTGAACGAGTGGTAGAGATGAGGTGAATGGTGTCTTAGTCCATTTGCTGGGTGGCTTATAAACAGTAGAAATTTGTTACTCACAGTTGTGGATGCTAGAAGTCTAAGATTAGGGTGCCAGCATTGTTGGGTTCTGGTGAGGACCCTCTTCTGGGTTGCCAGCTGCTAACTTTCATTTTATTCTCACGTGAACAGGTGAGAGAGCTGTTTTAGATCTCTTTTATAAGGACACAAATTCCTTTTGCGAAGGGAAAGCCTTCTTGATCTAATAACCTCTGGGGTTTCACTTTTTTATATCATCACCTTAGGGGTTAGGATTTCAGCATATGAATTTGGGTGGGGGAAGGACAAAAATGTTCAAACTATAGCAGATTGTTAGGCAGGTGACACTTTACACAGGTCATATAGGCCATGATGAGGGCATTGTGTGTCAGGTACCCATTGGAAGGTTTTAATCCAAGAAGTTATGTGATCTGACTTATGTTTTAAAAAGATCACTTTGGGTTATTATAGGGGCAAAAAAAGTGAAAGGTGAGATACCAGTTAGGAGACTATTACTATAGTCTGTAGGAATGGTAAGAAGTGGTCAAAATATATTTGAAATATATTTCAAAATATTACAGATAAGATTTGCCAATTCATCAAATGTGTGTATGGGGAAGAGAGGTGATTAGGGGTCATGGATATGAGGGAAAGGAAGGGACCAAAGTGGGTTGCCTGTAGGAGATGATGGAGCTACTGACTGAGCAGGGAAATACTAAGGATGGAGCAGATTCCCAAGTGAAAAGCCAGGAGCTCTGTCCTGGACATGCTTGGTTTGAGGTACTTGCTGGACATCCAGAGGCCTTATCAAGTAGGGCTACAGCGCAGAGCTTGGAGGAAAGTTTAGGCCAAGAGATATAAATGTGTCTGTGTATAGAAAGTTTTAAACCTAGGCTCAGGGAGTGAAGGAAGAGAAGAGGGTGAATGATTGTAGCTCCTTAGTACCTCAACATGTGGAAGTCAGGATGAGGAAGAATGCCCAGAAAAACAGACTGAGAAAGAGTGACCAGTGAGGTGGGAGGGAAGAGAAAGTAGAGGAAATGTTCAAGAAGGAGAATATGATAGGCAGTTGAAAGGACAATGGTCACTGGAATTGGCAAAAACCAGGCTCATCGATGACTTTCCCGAGACCCACTTCCCACAGTGTGGCTGAAAAGCAAATGTACATGCTTTTTGCTTGTTGTTCATGTTTTTATAAATCAAGTTCTGCTTTATAGGTATCAGAGGATCCTATTACCAAAATGACTTGACAGAAGGGAGTCCTTTTGTGAAGTCAGCCATCCTGTTGTACTGCAAATTATCACCCCCCTAATTTTTCTAAGAGCTGTGATTCATGTAGAGATGTCTTTTCTTTTTTCTTTCTCAAGTAAAACTCTCATTATTTTACCTGATATACCTAACTGCTTGAAATCCTTAAAGCCTTTAAACTTGCTTTCTGAACAATGACCATCTACCAGCTAATGAAGCTTCTGTCCAGTTTGCTTAAGAACAGTGGAGATTGAGTCTGATAGTAATATTTATAAACTGATAAGTTACAGTAATAAGTCTGAAAGTAATAATAATAATATATTAAGCATTTACCATATGCCAGGCAATATTCTAAATGCTTTCTATTTATCTAGTTATTTAATTCTCACAACAACCTAGGTACTGTTATTACTTTCTTCTGTGGATGAGTAAACTGAGGCATAGAGAGGGTAAGCAAATTGCCAAAGGTCAGGCATCTAGTAAGTGGAGGTCCTGAGGAGCCAAAGCTTGAGCTTTCTAACCACCAATGTAGGTTATCTTCATTTATTCACTCTTTCATTGGGTGTTCTTGAGTGTTGGGCACTCGTGACAGACAGGGATGAAAGGTTTCTACACACTAAGAACTCACTGTCATCCTCAACTCCTGCTTACAAGGGTTGTCCCAGAATAGCTGTGAACTGAGACTGTGCATGTTCCATCTGTGGTTTAAAAAAAAATTACTTAATGAGCGTGAAAAGAACTTTAATATTGGGTTGGTGAAGACGACATTCATCTCTAGTTCAAGTAAGTGAATTGAAAACTTGCATAATGTAAGTGCCTTCTATGAGCCCAGAGAAGCTGCCATTTTGATTGCTGTTTTATTTAGAGACTGTAAATATTGACAAATTGAGATTAAATTTCCCAGCTCCCCTTTTCTGTCAGCAATAATGACACTGAAGATCTGGTTAAAATTAATTACTTGATTGGTATGCATTTTGTTAATCGTTCATTGCCTACAAATCTGAATATGTTCTAGTCTTGTAGAATAAAATAAAATAATTAAATATGGCAACAAGACTAGAAGAGATAGAGACTTACATTTATAATAGTGTTCACTGATTCAAAAGTTAAGGCAATTCTTTGTCCTCTTAGGTGTTTAATTTTTTGGGGTCAAAGAGGAATTTCTTCTTCCCTACATAAAATAGGTGATAAAGAAAACAACAAAGAGATTCGGGGTAGGTGGTGGATTTGTTTGTAAAAATACCTTATATTCTATTTGGTTATTTACATTGAGTCTTTCTTAAAAAAAAATAATCTCAAACAGTGATTTACATAGCTGTATTAGTTGTGAAACTGTGCTGCAATAATTTATTGGTGAATTTTATGCCCCAAGATGGAGCTCAGCCATAAATCCCCATCATCTTGATACCCTCTCACACCTACCACTCATTCACGGAAGCAACTATTTGAAGTCACAAAACATCAAATAATTATGCTATAAACTTGTGTTTTATTGTTTTTTATTTTTGTCTTCAGATTTCTAAGAAACTACTGTAATGAAAAATGGTGTCGTTTGGAAATCCCCACGAGATGGTAGGAAGCAAATTGAGTTCATATGGGAAGAGGGTTGGGATCAACAAATACTGGATGCCTCCTGGGTCCCAGGACTACTAGACACTTTGAAACATTATCTAGTTGAATTCTCCCAACAACCCTGCAAGGTGGTTATAATCACTCTTGATTTATCAGCAACAAATACTGAGCTCAATCAGAAATCCTCAGACATGGGTGTTTCTGCCTGTCTCCAGACTTAAGGCAGCCTTGAGCTGGGTAGAAACTGGGTAGAATGAATCTAGCACCTGGCACTTACTGAGTAGGTTGATGGAAAGTGGTTTCCATGCCTGCTGTTTTTGTTATGATTTTTCCCTTTTGGAGGGTAGAAGGGATTAGGTCCCCTACAAGGCCTTTCTCCAACTGCGTAATTTAAATACGTAAATCCACCCTTTCTATCAGACTCACTTGAGAGCAGGACATTTAAGGAAATGATCCTACAACCCACAACTGTTAACTCTTGGTTTACCAAGGAGACTTATGTTAATGATATTTACTTTCTTTCAACTAGGGAGAAAGCCTCACTTTAACTCTCAAATAGCCAAATTAAAACAGCAAATACAATTTATCAAAGGCTAAGAAAGCACATAGTGCCATAGGCTTTCTAATTGTATTAAACAAAAAACATGCCAGTTGTACTTTTGTGTTGTTTGTCAATTAAAAGCTCTACTTTTCCAGTTCCAAGTATCATATTCCCTGTTATTTTACTGGTTTCTAGAGATAAACCTCAGGTTCTGTATTTGGTATAGCTGGTGTATGTGTGAGTTGATTTCTAAACATGGAATTGGGACATGCGGACTAATAAAGGATTTTGTCTAATTTTTGATTTATTTACATATGACTATCTTATGAAGATGTTCATCATACCCACTTAAGTATTAAAAATAATAAGTAAACAAATAAAAATCCACCTTTGTATAACCAAGATCTCTAATACATATAAACATTAATGACATAGTTTGTATACAAGCATCACTCCTATCTTTTGCAACAACATTTGAGAGGAATTTACAACATGTTATTGTCATGCATGTAAATGTTGATAGCAATGTAGTATTCTAGCAATCAGATATGTTTTTTTTTTCCTCTGCCTTCTAATTCATGCTTTAGCAATATCAGACTATTTATAGCTTTCTGAAGAGTAGAGCATAGAGGTGGAAAATGTAGGCCGAGAAGACTTTGTTCCAGGTTTGACCTCAACTTTGCTACTTATTAGCTGTGGGATCTTTGGCAGATGAATCTCTCTAAGGCTCAGATTTATATCAATAGAATGGAGATAAAACTGTTGTGAAGATTAAATGAAATAGTGCACTTAAAGTGTTTAACATAGTGCCTGATGCACAGAGCCACTCAGTGAAGGCTAGCTATGTGATTCTCCTCAGCGTCATCATATTATACTGTTTTATCTTTACGTGCCTTTGCATCTGTGTTTCCTCTGCATCTTCTCCCATTTGGTCTTCTTTCTAATGAACTCTTTTTTTATTTTTTCAAAGACTGGCTAGAGTCATTTCTTCTAGGAAGCCTTTCCTCAGCTCCAGCCTAGGCACAGTGATTTGTTCCTTTTCAGTGCACCTTTCTACCTCGTGCTTGATTCTGCTGTAACATTAGATGCCCTGTCATGATGGTTACTGAGTTGATGTCCTCTCCTTGTCTAGACCGTGACCATTACAAGGAACTATTCTTTCTTATTCATTATGTATTCCCAGCACCCAGTGCAGCACCTGGCAGACAGTGGATGCCCCATGGATGATTATTCAGTTGAATTTCTAACAGATACAGGCTGTGCTGCGTTGGTATAAAAGAGTTCAAGGACTGTGAATCTGAGAATTGAGGGTGCGTAACAAATATTCTTCTCTCCACCTGTTGCATCAAGTTGAAATCTGTTTTCACATCCAATAATGTCCAACCTGAAACTGTGGTTAAAGGAATTTTAGTGCAACATTGTACACAATGAAGTTTAAAAGAAAATGACATGCATAAGAAAATGACTATGTCCTTTATGATAATAAAAGAGGCTTACAGCAAACCTAATTTATGTGGTTTTGTAAACCAATTCAAATGCTTTGCCCAGGACCTCACTGCTCTTGCTGTAGGCCTCCATGCTGCTGATATTCACACCTTGTGGTTTAGCCTTACTAGGGACTTATGTGTAACTGCCACATAGTTTTGATTTACATTTATGATTTTCATATTTCCAGTAAGCTCTAAGACAAACCTTTGTTCTCTAATCTCTTACTAGAAAATTAATGGAGTACATTCATGGTAGTGGGTAGAGTTCAGGTATTACAATAATGTTCTAACTTAAAATTATATAGAACTATCCAGTAAATATGTCTTAATCACATGATACTGAAAATATTTCTCTTTAAGCCAGCCTTCTACTCCAGGATTTTAAACATTTTTAAAAAAGGTTTACTTACTTTTGAGACAGAGACAGAGCATGAATGGGGGAGGGGCAGAGAGAGAGAGACAGACAGACAGAATCTGAAGCAGGCTCCAGGCCCTGAGCTATCAGCACAGAGCCTGACATGGGGCTTGAACCCACAAACTGTGAGGTCATGACCTCAGCTGAAGTCAGACACTTAACTGATTGAGCCATCCAGGTGCCCCACTACTCTATGATTTTAAATGGAAAACAGTGAAAAAATAATTTAAAATGATAAATTGACCAGTATCTTTGGTCTGGGGTTATATTCTTGAGGCTGCAATGCATATTCTATGACAATCTTTAAAATTAGGGCTTTTGTTTTGATGATAGTCTGAAAATTAGTCCAAACATCTTCTGAGCCATCCTATAACTGAACATTGGGCTTCCTACATGCTAATGTTGGTGCCAAATGACCCCAACTTCCTGTGACTAAGGAGGAAGACCCGAAATTGGCCAAATGATGTCCCTTGTACACAGGGAAATGGGCCTGCTCAGGCAAATAAACTTGTGCCTTAGCAGTCAGCACCACATTCACATTCCCAAAGGTTATTTGGTTTTGCAAAAGCATATAAATTTGTCACATTAAAGTAATGCTATTAATTGGATTGTATTGGTTTTGTAGTTTTATTTGCATTTAATTTTCAAATTTCTTCTGGTTTGATAGTTGGTTAAAAGAACAGTAAGCATAAGGGATTTAGTTTTACATTTATACATATATATATATATATTTTTTTATTTTAGAGAGAAAGTGCAAGTGGGGGAGAGGGGCAGAAGGAGAGAGAGAGAGAGAGAGAGAGAGAGAGAGACAGAGAGAGAGGGGGAGGGAGGGAGGGAGGGAGAGAGAGAGAGAGAGACAGAGAGAGAGAGAATCATAAGCAGGCTCCACGCTTAGTGCAGAGGCTGACACGGGGCTCAATCCTACAACCCTAGGATCATGATCTGAGCTGAAATCAAGAGTCGGGCACTCAACCGACTGAGCCACCCAGACACCCTTACATTTACACACATTTAAATAAAATTTTGGGGTACCTGGGTGGCTCAGTCGGTTGAGCATCCGACTCTTGATTTTGGCTGAGGTCATGATCTCACAGTTCAAGAGTTTGAGCCCCACGTTGGGCTGTGCACTGACAGTGCGGATCCTGCCTGGGATTTCTGTCTCCCTCTCTCTCTGCCCTTCCTCTGCTCATGTTCTCTCTCTCTCTCAAAAATAAATAATAAATAAACATTAAAAAGTAACATTTTAATTTTTTTAATGTAATGCAACATTGTATCTTGAGTTTGTTTTTTCTTCCAGTTCTTTGAAAGGAAACCATATAATTAATCCATTTTGAGAAATACTATAATGGGTCCTACTTATTTTGCTGATTTTTTGGGAAGTTTGTCAGTGATGTAAGAGCCCCTTGTTATATGGCATACCACATGCCGTAGGTGCTCAACAGTTCCTGATTACCTGAGGAGAGTCCTGGGTTCTTGCTCTCCTTCTGCCGCCTGCTCTTTGGGCAACTGTGAACAAGTTACAGAATCAGTTTCCTTATCTGAGTTGGTGCTTGGATTTAAGGATCTTTTTAGCTCCTTCCACCTCTAACATTTGAGCCTACCCCACAGGTTTCTGCCATTTGTTTACTTTTCTACCCCATCACCCAACCTGACCTATAAAATTGGATTTTTTTTTCCAATTTCTTAGACATCACTGAAAACACTGACATGTTTCAGTTCATTCAATCAGCTTTCTTGAAACATGAACTCACTTTTCTTACTGGAAGTTGTAAAGTCTTTTTTTTTCCCTTGAAAGAAAAGAAATATAAAAGGAAAGCACTTAACCCAGACCTTTGGACATATGGAACCAATATATCCCCTTTGAAAGGACTTTAATATCTCTGACAAAGGCTGCTAAACAGAATGGGAATGTTAACTGTTCCCTCTCCTCCCGTGGATCCTGGGGCCATTGATTCTCTTAATTGGTATGAAATCTCTCCAGCAATATGACAGACATGGGACCTGGTCCATAATTCTACTCACCCTTGCACTGGGGCTCTGGGGGGTAGGGCGTGGCTAGAACAACTCAGCCATGGGCAGCACAGTTGTGGTGCCTTGGACAGATCTTATGCTTAATGAATGGGCTAAGCTTCTTTGAGAAGTCTTAATAGAGACTCAGATTATTAACTTCCTTAGTCTCTCTGGGGTGGGACCTGCAGGGCTGGAGGAAAAGTAAGGGAGCACTTTCCCAGTGGAGCAGGTGGAAGAGAGTGTGCCCTCCTCCTCTGAAGAGTTCACCTCGTCCCAACTAGAGGCCTAAATCAACCTTCAGAAGTTCCTGAAGAAATGGCCCACTTAAGAAAATTTATCTCTAATGTGTGATTAATTCACACTATTGTGTGCTGTGTGGCAGATTGGAAAAAGGGGAAGCTAATCTTATAATAACTTTTTGGTGGATGGGCTATAGGTGAAGTCAGGTTTGTTTTGAAGCAAAAAAAATGCCATGAAGAAAAATGTTTATAGTTGCCATTTGGTTTAAAGAGCCCTGGGGCTCCCATCTTTATTATGAAATATAGTCTTAGAACAAAAATATTTAGCTACACTTCTGTAAATTAAAATCTAGTTTCTCCTTAGGCTTATGATTTGAAGTCAAGTTTCTGCCTGAAGTGAGATAATTAAAAGGAAAACAAAGCAAGAGGATGATAGATGTGGCCCACAGCCTTGGCGTACAGAAAAGCCCCAGCCATTTTTCTTCAGCTCAGCGTAGACTGTAGATTTATCATCAGGACAGCTAACATATTCAAGGGGAGTAAAAGAAAGAGAAGTTACATATAAGCTTTTTGACAGCATCTGTCACAGAGAAGCAAATGAATATTCTTATAGGGACGTTCCATTTAAAGCATTGCTTTTTATTGTCCTCCGAGTTGCTTTATGTTCATTTAATAAGCAACACTCAGTTCAAAGATAGCTCTGACCTTACGACGCTGGTGATGTGACGATCCTTGGCATCTCGATACGGTAGGCTGAGATAGTAATTACATCATTGGTACCTGTCAGAAGCTGGGCACCTAAGTGGAGGTGTTGGATGGGGAAAGCACTTAGGGATGGAAGACTCGCAGCTCTAATTAACTACTTACTGCTTACTCAGTGATCTCTGACAACATAAGTTGTATGGACTTGATGGAGCCTGAAGTAGTGTATAAGATGGATGGTGCCATAATAGGGGGGAAAGTCGAAAAACATTTATTTTTATGCATTGAAAAATTAAGAGAGTGATAGCTTAAAAACAGATGTAAATATTTGACAGCATAAGCATGCTAGAGACAATAGAAGGTCAAATAACAGTTCTGGCTGATTATTCCTTTCAGTTCATACTTGGCTGCTGAGGGTAATTTTGTTATCTCCTTCTCCTTCTCTCCACCCTGAAGAAAAAGAAGAAACTAGTCAGAGGTCTGTGTACTTGAAATTGGTACTTGTTAATTCGCTGACCTCATTTTTATGAGGTGAAGAGTCATTGAAACAGGCTCCAAGTTCCCTGAGTGCATTGGGTTTCTTGGGTAGTCTTGCCAAAGAAACAGTAAACTGTATCTTCTGGGGTTCTTTGTTGTGTGAATAATTCTTTTATATTTCACACTTATCAGTAACATAGGTTTAATTTCACGCAAGACTTCTTGTTTCTAAATGGTTTTGAGTCGTTTCTTTGGGTAGTTCACATTCTGAATGCCTGTGTACCCTTAACCTAGTGAAAGAGGAGCTGGGATGGGCCTTGGCCTCTGCTTGGCCCATTTGTGCATCTGCAAGGAGAAGCCTGAGATGTTAAAGCAGCTGCTGGTTTCTCAAGCTGCCCAAGAAACACCATCCCCTTGTCTTAGTTTTGCCGTTTCCTCTCTTTTCCCCATACTCCTGCTCTGTTCTTGCAGTGTAGATGAAGAAGAAGAAATTTCACAGAACTGAACAAAGCTAAATGGTCATGTCTCCCAACATGCTTCACCCTGGAGTAAGAGCCAGTGTATAAGTGACCAATTCAAACCAATTCAAATCAAGAAACAGCAGACTAGAGATATATCAACCAGAAGGGTCTTTAAATGCTGTTCCATAGATTCTATATAACATGATTGCTTAAAAAATTAAGCAATGTGATCCTCTTTCTAATCAAAGTCTTGTGTAAAATTTCAATGCTAACACTTCTGTTCCTTCCCCTATGTAGCTTCATTTCTTCTGGGGTGGGGCTGAGAGGGATGAGATTTGGGGTTCCTACCCTCATTAATCACAGTAGCAATGCCATCACCTCTTTCTTCTGTTCACATAGAAGCTGTCATTTGAAGAATGAGTTTTGTGTTTTAAAAATGCTTTAAAACCGGTGCTCTAGAACAATGACATTCAGATTTTTTAGATTTGTGCATCCCATTTAGTGAAAAGGTTTTTTGAGCATACTTTCAATATAAGTATATTTATATAGCACTTTATCAACAATATGTGCATTTAAAAATGGCCCCAAATTGGTTAATTAAAAATGCGGTTGTAATATTTTCACCCTGTACACCAGCAGATGATCTTGCATACCTCCTGTAGTGCTTGCCCTCCTCTTTGGAAACCGTTCCTAAAGTTATATTCATAGTAGGCTGACTTCTGTAACAGCAACCTCAAAATCTTGGTGACTTGCACAATAAATGTTACTTTTTATATGTGTCCTTGTCCAGCTTCGGGAGCGCAGGGCTCTGCCTTCTGGGTCAGGGACCCAGGCCTCTTCCTTTGTGTGGCTCTGTCATTTTCCAGAAGCCCTTACTCCTTCACATTCAGCTGGAGTATGGGAATGAAGCTAGTGCGGTAAATTGCAGAGGAAGGTTTTAATGCACCAGATCTGCAAATGGCTACATCACTTCCTTGCCTGTTTCATGGGGCAGAACTCAGCCACATGGCCACATCTGGGGAAGACTGTGAAATGCACTCAGGAGTGGGACCAGGAGGAAAACAGGGTTTGGTGAACATCTGCAATGCTTCTGTCACCATAATGAATGCTACCCTGAAGGGGAAATTCATTGTCTTCTGCCCATTCTTCCTGGATTTGAAGTCTCAATTTTACTTTTAGTTTGTTGAATGAGGCATTTAGAGAGAGGGGTATGTGCCTATTTTTCAGTTAGGGATTATGTTCTGCTGAGTATAACAAAAACCTATCTATAGTGGCTAACTGAAAAGGATTTTTTTTTCCTCATGTCATAAAAAGCATGGGGGTGGGCAGTCCAGAGCTGGTGGAACTGCTTCAGGGAGTTGTCAATTACCAAGCTCTTGCCAGCTCCCTTTTCAGTGTTCTTCTCTCTGGTTTTTATACTCATTCCCAGATGGTGCTGGTCTTTCTCCAGATATCTAGTTTGTTTTCTAACAAGATAAAGGATGGAGAAAAAAAAGTGCAAATGTGAGTCCAGTTTGTCCCATTTAGCAAGTTTCCTAGAGGCCCTTCTGGTAGAGTTTGCACATATCTCCTTGTCCATAACTGTGTTCCCAGACCAACGTATCCAGCCATTGCTGCAAGGGAGTCTGGAAATTAATTATTTTAAGCTGAACGTATTGCTAACCTGAGCAAATTAGGGGTTCCCTTACTTAGAAAGAAGAGAAGAATTACTGTCTGTAACCATTTGATAATTCAGAAATCTCAGTTCTGTGTAAGTCCATCATGGTTGAAAAGAGGTTGGTATGCTACCAAGCTGAGTATATACCAAGGCATAACTTATGCTTTTCCAACTTTTTGTCTGAGTTCAAGTTGGCTGCTGAGATCACTTATAAATGGCATTATAAAGTAAGCCATATTTTCTTTGAGGTTTAAATTTTTTACATGTGTATTTCTTTTTAGCGAACTATAATATAAACCTTTTGAAAAACATTTTCTAGTTAACAGGAGTGCAAGTGTTTAAAGCTCAGTGTTGTATTGTTTCCAAATGCTCCTGGGACAACTGGTATGAGACAGAGAGCATAAGGGACTTCGATGTTGATCCTTGCAACAGTCCTGTTCTTCAGGAGCATATGCTTGGCATTAGATTATTCTTCACAAACACATCTTCTTGGTACACATTTAGATTATATGCAGGGGGTAGTAATGAAATGAAGAAATTTTTGCAGTCCTTAACATTGCTGCTTGGAGGCACTGTTTGATATGACTTTGGTGGCAGGTGGAATTGTGTCTCTTTTAAAGAATTAAGAATATGCTCCTTGCAAGCTTTGAAAGATATATAAGCCTCCTCACAGTTATTTCTCTCTTTCTTTCTTTCTTTCTTTCTTTCTTTCTTTCTTTCTTTCTTTCTTTCTTTCTTTCTTTCTTTCTTTCTTTCCCTTGGCTACTGGGACACTCAGAGCTAATTTATTACTCATGAATAAAGTCTTATTTCGTATTCCTGATAAAATTATTCCCATTTTTTCTCTAAACAGCTTCTGATATCTTTTTCTTAACTTCACTTTTAACTATCTGCTATTGTGTGTGAATTTTTAACACAAACTGCCTTTTGAAATATAGAATAGAAATGAAAAATAAAGTAAAAATAAATGAGGAAAATCCAGATTGTTTATTAATGTCTTATTGTATGAAAACAATTTCCTTTGGTAGGGAGTAATTTAGGCTGTCAGATTTGTCTTAAAGTCTTTGGAGTGTAGTATGGCACTTTGACTTTGGAAGTAAATAAATAAGCTACATTCTTCAATCTGTTCTTCTTTCTGCATTTTAACTAGAGTTTAAATCTTGAGGGGGGTTGGCATGAATGGGTAATTACCACCAAGATGAATGGTGATGATGTTTATTATTATGATGATTTTTCTTTTATTTGAACTTTCAGAGAGAAGTAGCATTTATCTCAGTCAGTCCTTGAGTTTGGGAAGATAGGGGCATTAAATTTTTCCCTTCTTTCAAAATAGTAAATTTTAAATGTGACAGGCAGTAAGTTCTGCTCAAAGCAATACAACAGTGTATTGTTGTTAATGGGGAATGTAACTCATATAAAGCAAGCACCAGGTAGGAGAAGAGTTCTCACCACCCACCTGGAATATATGTTCCTGTTATAGATCTTACTGTAGATGTCCAGGACCCTGGACACTCCTGCCCAATTGGCTTCTGGAATCTGTGTGGGAGTGGCCAAGGGACAGCTGCTTTTCTTGGGGGGTCACGATGGGGGGATGGTTTGGAGCTTGAATGAGTGGCAGTCCATCATGGCACAGGGTAGGTTTGGGGGTGGACATAGAAGGGGTGGGCAAGTCAGAGGCTGAGGACCAGGAGCTAAAGGCTGACTTTCCCCACATGTCTACATTCAAGTACCAAACTCTGGAGAGTCTGAGAAGTGTAAATTTTGACCTTCCAGCCTCAGGTTCTTTTAAAGAACCTAAAGGCAATGCTAGAGACCTCTTGAGGGTAGAAGTTGCCTGTTTTTGAGTTGTGGTAAAGAAAAGCTTTAGGACGTGTAGAATTAGGAACTCCATCTAGACTCTTGCCTGGGCCATGAGAATGTTAGGGCAGGCCTGCCTAAAATATTCCTGTCTTTCCTAGGTTCTACTGTACAATGTCCGGACTCCTTCAGGTGGTTTTTAGGGTCCTACTCCACCTGGCCCCCATTCTCTTTTATATGCTTGCATCATCCTTTCATGCACCCTGTGTTTCCTACTTGTCTTCCTTCAGTGTGCACTTTCCCTAAATATCACTGCCATCTGATTCCCCAAGACAGAGAAGTAGAGTCATGCTCCATAGTTCTGGTTCCCTCATTCTCATTCCTGATCTGGAGTCCTACCTCTCATTTCTTTGTAGCCATCTGTCTGGTATGAATTGCTATCATTTTCACTTGGATTACTGCAGAAGTGTGGCCACCCCACATCTACTCTGACCTCATCCAATCCTGACTCCACTCTGTCACTAGAGTAATTTCTTTGATATTTGATATTAAATCAGGTCACTCTTTGTTTGAAAGTCTGCAAAGGCTACTGTGGACAAATACACAAAGTTTGGTCTACAAGCTCCATCTGGTCTGGCTCTGCCTTCCTGTCCAGCCTCCCATCATATTACTCTGCTCTTCATTCTCTATACCCTAGTCATACTGCTCTTCTCACGGTTGCTTCCTTAGTCATGTGTATCACAGGACTCCATCTTTTAGCTGCCTGTTCAACTGTCTTTCAGAGAAGAAATAAGTAGGTTCCCCTGGAACATACCCTTATAGCACAATGTGACTTTTCATCATTGTACTTGCCATTATTTAGAACTATATATTCATTTGTGTGATTACTTCACTAGTCTTTCTCTCTGCTAGATTGCACTACATTCTATAGGTCAGGGGTTGTATTTGTTTTGCTCATTGTAACCCTAGGGTCAGGACAGTGCCTGACATATAGTAGATGCTCAAAGCATCTTTGTTGAATGGATGAAGGAATAAATGTATGAATAACTGTTTCAGTGTGCTCTTCCACAGGGAAGCTGGTATAAACGGAAAGTAACAATAAGAGTTTTCTTATTAATTTTTTTAATGCTTATTTATTTTTGAGAGAGAGCAAGTAAGCAGGGGGGGAGCAGAGAGAGAGGGAGACACAGAATCTGAAGCAGGCTCCAGGCTCTGAGCTGTCATCACAGAGCCCAATGTGGGGCTTGAATTCATGAACTGTACTGTGAGATTATGACCTGATTCAAAGTCAGACGCTCAGTGGACTGAGCCACCCAAGTGTTCCAATTAATTCATCTTTAAATGTCTGGTAGAAATCTCCAGTGAAACTACCTAAGTCTGGAGACTTTTTCTGTTGTTGACAGCTTTTTAAATTAATTTTTTAATGTTTATTTATTTTTGAATGAGTGAGTGAGAGAGATAGAGGCAGTGAGAGAGGGAGACATAGAATCAGAAGCAGGCTTCAGGCTCTGAGCTGTCAGAGCCTGATGAGGGGCTCAAACTCATGAACTGTGAGATCATGACCTGAGCCAAAGTTGGATGCTTAATTGTCTGAGCCACCCAGGTGCCATGGTAGTTTTTAATATTTACTGTTTATTCTGTGCCAGGCACTATTCTAAATGTCTTATACCTATTAATTCAATATGTACAACATATCTACAAAATATGTCCTTTTATTACCCACAGTTTTACAATTGAGGAAACTGAGCACAGCAAGGCAAAGGGCCCACTCTTGTAGTGTGGACTACATGTAGTGACTTTCTTTTAAAGACTACAGTATGGAGAAGGGAGAACAAAGAAATACCTTTGCAGTCGAGAAACCTGACAAACACTACCTCACACAGGTGATCAAGCTGAGCATCAACAGTCATCAACATGAATAAGTCATATTGATAGTATGTTCCCTTGATATGATGTGATGAAAATGGTGCTTTACTTCTGTGATCTTCCTGTTTGAAACACAAGACTAATCATGAAAAAACATCAGACAAATCCCAGCTGAAGGACATTCTACAAAATACCTGATTAGTCCTCCTCAAAACTGTCAAGGTCATTTAAAACAACAACAAAAAAGTCTGAGAAACTGTAAGAGCTAAGAGGAGCCTGAGGAGACATAAAGACTAAATGTAGTATGGCATGCTAGATGGGATCCTGGAACAGAAACAGGACATTAGTTAGAAACTAAGATAATCTTGGGGCACCTGGGTGGCTCAGTCGGCTGGGCGTCCGACTTCAGCTCAGGTCACAATCTCTTAGCCAGTGAGTTCGAGCCCCGCATCGGGCTCTGGGCTGACAGCTCAGAGCCTGGAGCCTGTTTCGGATTCTGTGTCTCCCTCTCTCTCTGACCCACCCCGTTCATGCTCTGTCTCTCTCTGTCTCAAAAATAAATAAACGTTAAAAAAAATTAAAAAAAAAAAAGAAACTAAGATAATCTCAATAAAGTATGGGCTTTGGTTAATACGAATGTATCAATATAAGTTTATTAGCTGCAACAAATGATTCATATTACGTAAGATGTTAATAATAGGGGTGTGGGGTATAAGGGAACTCTGTTCTATCTTAAATTTTTTTTTTTTTTTTTTTTGCTGGACCTGAAACTACTCTAAAAAATAAAGTTTATGGTGCGTCTGGGTGGCTCAGTCGGTTAAGTGTCCAACTTCGGCTGAGGTCATGATCTCACAGTTTGTGAGTTTCAGCCCTGCTTTGGGTTCTGTGCTGACAGCTTGGAGCCTGGAGCTCGCTTCAGATTCATTCTCTCTCTCTCTCTCTCTCTCTCTGCCCTTCTGCCACTCATGCTCTGTCTCTGTCTCTCTCTCAAATATAAATAAACATTAAAAATGTTTAAAAGTAAAGTTTATTTTATTTTTTAAAAGTCAGAGTCACAGAGCTGGTAATGAACATAGCCAAAAATTCAGTCCCCTGTTACTGACCATATACCCTGTTTTAACCTCTACATTCAAAATTCCAGTGTTTAAATTTGGCCCACTCAGTACAAATCTGTATGTGATTCATGGCAGTTTGACATCCACAGAGGAACAATTTGGGGGACCTACAGTTGTAGCAGGTCCATAGGTGTGCTGTAAGAACAATATTTTAACCAGGTTGAAGCAGGATTATAGGCAGTGATTCATGGGGAGTGGAGGCACTCTCTATACTCAGACTGGGTTTGTGTCAGGCTGCAAGTTAAGGTAACTTCCCCAACAATTTAGCTAAGAGAAAGGATGGGCTTATTGCTGATACCTGGACAGAATGTTCCTCAGTCTCCTTCTTTTGAAATCCTACATTTAATCTCTAATACCCCTGTCATCCATAAAGCTATTCTGATCCTCTCATAAAAAATTAACGCCTTGGCAGTGTGACATCAACAGTGAAAGAGCACGGGCTTTAGAATGGGTGGGTGGGCATCCTGGCTCTGTTGGCCATGGTCATGTGACCCTAGGCCAGGTATTCAATCTTTTAGAGGCTCAATTTTTTCCTCTAAAATAGGGATAGAAATTCTTATATTTTAGGATTATTGTGAACAATAAAAAGAAGGGGGGATGTGAAAGCCCCTAGTTCAGTACCTGGCACATAATAAATGTTAAGTAGGACTTAATTCCTCTATTTCCTTCCCATTGTCCTCTTTATGGGGTCAAAGCACAGTTCTGATGTCATTATTAAGCCCTGGTTTTAATGTCTCCTATTAGTTCTAAAAATGACTCTGTCACTACAGGACCACAAACTCCTTGAAGGGCAGAATCAAGTTTATTTTTTTTTTTTATGTTTCAAGTTTTTATTTAAATTCTAGTTAGTTAATACATAGTGCAATATTAGTTTCAGTAGTAAAATTTAGTGATTCATCACTTACAACACCCAGCACTCATTACAAGTGCCGTCCTTAATCTCTATCACCCATCCCCCTGCCCACCTCCCTTCCAGCAACCTTCAGTGTGTTCTTTATAGTTAAGAGTCTCTTTTATGGTTTTCCTCCCTCTCTCTTTTTTCCCGTCTTTGTTCATCTGTTTTGTTTCTTTTTTATTTAAATAAAAAAATTTTTTTAACTTCTATTTCTTATTGAGAGACAGAGAGACACAGAGCATGAGCAGAGGAGGGGTAGAGAGAGGGGGAGACACAGACTCTGAAGTAGGCTCCAGGCTCCAAGCTGTCAGCACAGAGCCCGATGCAGGGCTGGAACTCACAGACTGTGAGATCATGACCTGAGCTGAAGTTGGACACTTAACCGACTGAGCCACCCAGGTGCCCCTGTTTTGTTTCTTAAATTCTACATATGAGCGAAATCATATGGTATTTGTCTTTCTCTGGAAGGCCTATTTTGCTTAACGTAATACACTCTAGCTCCATCCATGTCATTGCAAATGGCAAGATTTCATTCTTTTTTGATGGCTGACTAATTACATTATATATATATATATATATACATATATACATACACACACACACACATACATATATATATATACACTACTTCATTCACTAATTCATTCACTAATTACATTATACACACACACACACACACACACACACACACACATACTACTTCTTCTTTGTCCATTCATTAGTTGATGGACATTTGGGCTTTTGTCATAATTTGGCTATTGTTGATAATGTTGCTGTAAACATCGGGGTGCATGTGCCTCTTTGAATCAGTATTTTTGTGTCCTTTGGGTAAATACCTAGTAGTACAATTGCTGAATCATAGGATAGTTCTATTTTTAATTTTTTTAGAAACCTCCATACTGTTTTCCAGAGTGGCTGCACCAGTTTGCATTCCCACCAGCAGTGCAAGAAAGATCCTCTTTCTCTGCATCCTTGCCAACATCTGTCATTGCCTGAGTTGTTCATTTTAACCATTCTGACTGGTGTGAGGTGGTATCTCATTGTGGTTTTGATTTGTATTTCCCTGATGATTGATGTACATTTCTTCATGGGTCTGTTAGCCATCTGGATGTCTTCTTTGGAAAAGTGTCTATTCATGTCTTTTGCCCATTTCTTCACTGGATTATTTGTTTCTCGGGAGTTGAGTTTGGTAATTTCTTTATAAATTTTGGATACAAACTAACCCTTTATCAGATATGTCATTTGCAAATATCTTCTGCCTTTTGGTAGGTTGCCTTTTAGTTTTGCTGATTGTTTCCTTTTCTGTACGGGAAGCTTTTTATCTTGATGAAGTCCGAATACATTTTTTGCTTTTGTTTCCCTTGCCTCCAGGGACGTGTCTAGTAAGAAGTTGCTATGGCTGAGGTCAAAGAGGTCACTGCTTGTGTTCTCGTCTAAGATTATGATGGTTTCCTTCTCACATTTAGGTCTTTCATCTATTTTGAATGTATTTTTGTGTATGGTTAAGTGGTCCAGTTTCATTCTTCTGTATGTCTCCGCCCAGTTTTCCCAACACCATTTGTTGAAGAGACTGTCTTTTTTAATGGAAAAAAAATGGGTATTCTGTTCCACTTTGTTGAAGATCAGTTGACCATATAGTTGTGGTTCCTTTCCAGGGTTCTCTATTCTGTTCCATTGATCTATGTGTCTGTTTTGTGCCAGTATCATATTGTCTTGATAACTACAACTTTGTAATATACCTTGAAGTCTGGAATTGTGGTTCCTCCAACTTTGCTTTGCTTTTGCAAGATTTCTTCGGCTCTTTGGGACCTTTTGTAATTCCATACAAATTTTGGCTTGTTTGTTCTAGGTCGATGAAAAATGTTGGTGGTATTTTTATTTGGATTGCATTAAGGGGCACCTGGGTGGGTCAGTCAGTTAAGCATCCCTACCCTTGGTTTTTGGCTCAGGTCATGATCTCACAGTTCGTGAGTTCAAGCCCCACATTGGACTCTGTGCTGACAGTGCAGAGCCTGCTTAGGATTCTCTCTCTCTTCCTTTCTTTTCTCCTCCTCCTCTCTCTCTCTTTTCATCTCTAAGTAAGTAAATAAATAAATAAATAAATAAATAAACTTTTTAAAAAGATACATAGATTGCTTTGGGTAGTATGTATATTTTAACAATATTTGTTCATCCAATCCATGAACATGGAATGTTTTTCCATTTCTCTGGGTCATCTTTAATTTTATTCATAAGTGTTCTATAGTTTTCAGAGTGTAGATCTGTTACCTCTTTGGTTAGATTTATTCCTAGATATCTTATGGTTTTTGGCTCAATTGTAAATAGGTTCAATTCCTTGATTTCTCTTTCTGTTACTTCATTATTGGTGTATAGAAATGCAACAGATTTCTGTTAATTATGTTAAATTTGTAAATTATATTAAATTGTTAAAATTATGTTAATTTTATATCCTGTGACTTTGCTTAATTCATGTGTAAGTTCTAGCAAATTCTTTTGGAGGAGTCTTTTGGGTTTTCTACACAGAGTATCATGTCATCTGTAAATAGTGAAAGTTTGACTTCTTTCTTGCCAATTTGTATACTTTTATTTCTTTTTGCTGTCTGAATGCTGAGTCTAGGACTTACAATACTATGTCAAATAACAGTGGTGAGAGTGGACATCGCTGTCTTCTTCTTGACTGAAGAGGAAAAGCAGTTGGTTTTTACCCATTGAAGATGACATTAGCTGTGGGTCTTTCATATATGCCCTTTATGATGTTGAAGTATGTTCCCTCTATTCCTCTGTTGTTGAGGGTTTTTATCAAGGATGGATGCTATATTTTGTCAAGTGCTTTTTTTGCATCTATTGAGAGGATCATATGGTTCTTATTCTTTCTTTTATTAACGTGGTATATCATGTTGATTGACTGTGAATATTGAGCCACTCTTGCAGCCCAGGAATAAATCCCATTTGATTGTGATGAATGATTCTTTTAATGTACTATTGGATTTGCTAGTATTTTGTTGAGAATTTATATATCCATGTTCATCATTTTAGTGGGGTCTTTATCTGGTTTGGGAATCAAGGTAATGTTGGCTTTGTAAAATGAGTTTGGAAGTTTTCCTTTCATTTCTATTTTTTGGAACAATTTGAAAAAAATAGGTATTAAATATTCATTAAATGTCTGTTATAATACCCCTGGGAAGTCATCTTCTAGGACCCCTGGGAGGGTCCTGGACTTTTGTTTGTTGGGAGATTGTTGATTACTGATTCAGTTTCTTTGCTGGCTATCAGTTTGTTCAAATTTTCTATTTCTTCCTGTTTCAGTTTTAGTAGTTTATATGTTTCTAGGAATTTATCCATTTCTTCTAGATTACCCAATTTATTGGCATATAATTTTTCCTAATAGTCTCTTATAATTATTTGTATTTCTGTGGTATATGTTGTGAACTCTCCTCTCCCATTCATGATTTTATTTATTTGAGCCCTTTCTCTTTCATTTTGATAAGTATATCTTGGGGTTTACTAATTTTTTAATTCTTTGTAAGAACCAGCTTCTAATTTCATTGATCTATTCTACTGTGTGTTTGTTATTGTTTCTATATAAATTCTTTCTGCTCTAATCTTTATTATTTCCCTTCTGCTGGTTTTAGGCTTCATTTGTTGTTCTTTTTCTAGCTCCTTTAGGTATAAGGTTAGGTTGTATATTTCAGATTTTTCTTGCTTGTTGAGGTAGGCCTGTATTGCTATATACTTCATTCTTAGGATTGCTTTTGTTGCATCCCATAGGTTTTGGACCATTGTGTTTTCATTTGTTTCCATGTATTTTTTAAATTTCATCTTTAATTTCCTGGTTAACCCATTCATTCTTTAGTAGGATGTTCTTTAACCTTCACATATTTGTGGTGTTTCCCAATATTTTCTTGTAGTAGACTTCAAGTTTCTTAGTGTTGTGGTCAGAAAATATGCATGGTAAGATTTCAGTTTTTTGTAGTTGTTGAGACCTGATTTGTGACCCCATATGTGAACTCTTCTGGAGAATGTCCCATGTGTACTCAAAAAAAATGTGTATGCTGCTTCAGGATGAAGTGTTCTGAATGTATCTGTTAAGTCCATCTGGTCCAGTGTGTTATTCAAATCCATCGTTTCATTGTTGATCTTCTGCTTAGATGATTTGTCCGTTCCTGTAAGTGGGGTGTTAAAGTCCCTTACTATTATTGTATTATTTTCAATGAGTTTCTTTATGTTTATTACTAATTGTTTTATATATTTGGGCTCTTCCAAGTTGGGTGCACAAATATTTACAGCTGTTAGATCTTTTTTGTTGGATAGACCTCTTAATTATGGTATAGTGCCCTTCTTCATCTCTTGATACAATCTTTGGTTTAAAATCTAGTTTGTCTGATACAAGTATTGCTGCTTTGGCTTTCTTTTGACATCCATTAGCATGATAGATGGTACTCCATCCCTTCACTTTCAATCTGCAGGTGTCTTTAGGTCTAAAATGAGTCTCTTATAAGCAGCATTTTGAAGGATCTTTTTTTTTTTTAAATCTTTTCAGATACCCTTTGTATTTTGTATTTTAACTGGAACAGTTAGTCCTTCTACATTCAGAGTGATTATAGATAGATAGAAATTTAGTGCCATTGTATTACTTGTCATTTCTGGAGATTTTTTTCTCTTCCTTTCTAGTCTTTGTAACGTTTGGTCTTTCTTTTTCACTCAAAGAGTCTCCTTTAATATTTCTTGCAGGGCTGCTTTAGTGATCATGAAGTCCTTTAACTTCGTTTTTGTCTGGGAGACTCTTTATCTCTCCTTCTATTCTGAATTATAGCCTTGCTGGATAGAGTATTTTTAGATGCATATTTTTCCCATTCAGCATGTTGAATGTACCATGCTACTCCCTTCTGGCCTGTAAGTTTCTGTAGACAGATCTGCTAACCTTACTTGTCTTCCCTTGTAGGTTAGGGATTTCTTTTCCCTTGAAGATTCCAGGATTTTTTTTCTCAACTCTACTTTGCAGATGTTACTACTAGATGTCTTAATGTTGGCTGGCTTTTGTTGATTTTGATGAGAGTTCTTTGTGCCTCCTGGATTTGGATGTCTGTTTCCTTCCCCAGATTAAGGAAGTTTTCAGTTAGAATTTCCTCAAATAAACCTTCTGGTTCTCTTTCCATTTCTTCTTATTCTGGCACTCCTATAATACAAATGTTATATGCTTTATAGAATCGCTGAGTTCCTTCAGCCTACATTCATGATCCAATATTTTTCTTTCCCTCTTCTTTTCAGCTTCATAAAAAATAATGAAGCTGAAAATTGTAAAAAATACAATTTTATCTTCTATTATAACCTATTCATTCCTCTGCTTTTTTCATTCTGTGGTCAGTATATCCAGTTGGTTTTGCATCTTAGTTATAGCATTTTTTATTTCAGCCTCACTAGTTTTTAGGTCTTTTACCTTGGTGGTAAGGAACTCCCTGGTCTCCTCCATGCTTTTCTCAAGCCCAGCTAGTATCCTTATGGTTGTTGTTTTAAATTCTGGATCAGGCATATTACTTATATCTGTTTTGATTAGGTCCCTGGCTGTGAATTTTTCTTGAATGAATTCCTCCATCTTGGCATTTTGTCTAGGTCTCTGTCTTCTTCTCTGTGTTAGGAAAGCCTGTTATGTTTCCTGCTCCTGAGAATAATGGCTATATGAAGAAGAGGTTATATACTGTCCAGGGCCTAGTGCTTTAGGAAGTGTTTCTGGTGTTTGCTGTGTGCACTCTGCTGCTGTGTTTTGGCTACTTTTCCCCTCCAGTCAGTTTTCTGCAGGGGAGTGTCTGGACCTTGTCCAGAAAGTGGTGAGTTTTATTTATTTATTTATTTTTAATTAATTTTTTTTAATGTTTATTTATTTTTTGAGACAGAGAGAGACAGAGCATGAACGGGGAGGGTCAGAGAGAGAGGGAGACACAGAATCTGAAACAGGCTCCAGGCTCTGAGCTGTCAGCACAGAGCCCGACGCAGGGCTCGAACTCACGGACCGCGAGATCATGACCTGAGCCGAAGTTGGCCGCTTAACCGACTGAGCCACCCAGGCGCCCCGCAAGTGGTGAGTTTTAACTACGTGTGTTCTGGTCTCCTTTTTACAAGGCCTGATGCTGTTTTCACTAAAGCTGAAGTTCTGCAGCAGTCTGTGGTCAGTAGACTTGGTATGGGTGGAGGGTTTGTGCTGGTCTTCTGGGGGAGGGGCCTGTTGCTCTGGTTCTCAGGCACACTTGACCTAGTAAAGAAGCACCTGCAGAGAGCATGGGCATGGGGATTGGTGTATGTGGCTAAGGCCTCCACTATTGGCACTGTGCTTCTCACTGAAGTCAGTCCATGCTAATAGGTGGGGGGAAAATGGTGCCAAACCTTTCCCTTGTCCCAAGAGAGGGGAGTTCATACCTGCCACTGGCTGAGAAGCCCTCACAGAAGAGCAAACAATCTCCCATCATGTGTCCCAGTCATCCCTCAGTTCTCTTCCTTCACCCTGTCTGTGTCCTGGCTGTCTCCCCACCTGGCAGCACACGGTGCACCTGTATTTTATCTCAGACACACCGGATGAATTTCAAAACTCCAAACTAGATACCTGGTGTGGCACAAACCCATGCTGGTCCTTGTGGGGGAGGGTCTCCCACACTGGGGCTAGTGCAGTTTGTCCCAGAAAGGCAGTTGCACCATTGTGCAGGGGCTTTGAGTTTAAAGTGCAGCAAAAAGCCTGGGTCCAGGTTAGCCACCCTCAGTAGATGTCTCTGCCCCTATGCTTAAGGGATGGGGGAGCACAGTGGTACCCATTGGCTCTTTTGTCCCCTGAGAGGCCATGCCACCTCTCCCAGATGCACCCCAAGAAGGGGGAAGCATCTCTCCCAGTGCATCCCAGGGGATCCTCACATCATGCTGTCCACTCCTGGGCCTCTCCCCTCCTTCTCCACAGGAGTGCCTCTGTGCCCACCAGGCTCAACACCAGCCAAGGTGTGGACTTCTAAAACTCCGTTCTTTGAGGGGTGTCTGGGTGGCTCAGTCAGTTAAGTGTCCCACTTTGGCTCAGGTCATGATCTTACAGTTTGTAAGTTAAAGCCCTGTGTCAGGCTCTGTGCCGACAGCTTGAAGCCTGGAGCCTGCTTCAGATTCTGTATCTCCCTCTCTCTCTGCCCCATTAAAGTAAAAAAAATTAAAGTAAACTCCATTC
The DNA here is from genome assembly GCF_027475565.1 of Acinonyx jubatus. Classification (NCBI taxonomy): domain Eukaryota; kingdom Metazoa; phylum Chordata; class Mammalia; order Carnivora; family Felidae; genus Acinonyx; species Acinonyx jubatus. Next base: position 104,108,084 of record NC_069384.1, on the reverse strand, counting down.
TTTGAGCTCTACTGATTGTAAAAACTCATGATAATCAGCCCCTCTCATTTTCCCAAAGGCTTTGATGAAGTGTTTTCCTTGTGCAAGCCTCTGTGCGCTGCTCTCTCTCCTACCTTCCTCTCCCACCCTGCCTCTCTGTGATCAGGTCTCCCTCCCCTCTGCGGCATCTGAGTTCCTTTTCTCCCACAGATCACATCTCTGCACCTCCTACCTTCCATGATGTGGCCTCTTCTTTCCGTCTTTTGTGTAGTCTGTTCTGTCAGTCCTCAAATGGGTTTCTTCAGTGTTAAGAATGATTTGATATCTATCTAGCTGTGTTCAAGGAACAAGGCAAATATAGGGTCCTCCTACTATTCAGCCATCTTAACTCTGCAACAGAATCTTGTTTAATTTCTTTGTGTCTCTAATGGCTGAAACAGAGCAGTGTATGTTCTGAACAAATGATCAGTTTAACTAAACTGAATTGAATTGAATTGAATTGAATTGAATTAAGCTGATTGAAAAGGCTGGATGTTTTTCAAGTGATTCTTACTGTTAGGGAATTAGACACAAGTAGATAAACCCACCCAATGACCCTGGGAGCTACCTAAGACTTTCTGTCAATCTAAGTAGGTATTGTCTTAGCCAACATACTGATGTTTATTTTTCATTGGTTGACAAAGGACTTTGATCATCAATTGTTAATAAAATGGTTCCAAGTTAACAGAAATCAGCTCACCACTGCTTAATGTACCTGTTTCAGCCTAGGCTGATCCTACTTGGAGGGCAGAAAACTAAGGAAAGCCAAATACCAATGATTAACACAGGGGGGGTCAGGCTTTGGTTGATGAACCCTAGTGGGAAGCTCTGGGCATATTCACTTGGCCACTGTCCACTCTGGGCACTGGTGCTGTGTCTTTGACCTCTGTGTGGCACAGATTAGGGGGCATCAAGGTGTGGCAAATGGACATGATGCTGACATACTTACGTTAATTTGGTAACAAGGAATTCCATGCAATTAATAAGCATGTTTTGAGGGCCTGTTGTTGGCAGAGTATCATCATCAACAAGAGAATGTGATATTATCCAAGCCATGGTTCATCTGGAACAAGTTACTGCCTTCTTCATTTATATAGTGAATAGGCAAAGTTTCTACCCTACAGAAGGAGTTGTAAGGGCACAGGCTTTAGGATTCTGGTTCTACTGACCAGCTTTGGAACTTGGACCAGGTAGCTAATCCCTCTATCTATTTATGCATCTATATATTATCTTGATTCTTATTTGCAATGAGTCATCATGACAATGGTTATAAAGGCTCCTAGCATAGTGCCTAGTACAAAAGAAGCACTTAGGAAACTATAGTTTTTTTAAGTCTTGGCAGTACTTATTCTTTTAATCATAAGGTAATCTGTTTGCAATTCAAGACTGAACTTCCCAGTTGTGTGTTATTCTCAGGGTGAACATCAGTTTCGCATGGTTTGCATTTATTAAACTCTAGAAATGGAAAGACTGGTTGTTCTTGGACACACAAGGCGTAATAAATCTAGTTGTGTTAGTTGAGAAGAGGGTGGCAATTAGAGAATTTTATCAAATCTATTATCAGTAATTACAAAATATAGCTTGAACTATTATTATCAAAACTGTAAAGGAAAGTCACATTATTGATAGCATGCTTATTAACTCAGTGGGAATGACACTTAATTAAAAACCAGTAGGGGGTTGCCTGTGGGTTTTCTGTACACTGTGTACCAAAGATTTTGCTGCAATGCAGAAGTGTAATAAATGCTTCTCATTTAATCTGGGAGTTCTGTAACTCCACAGTGCTTATTTATGTGATAAATGGTTATCATTGATCTCTCATAAGTTATTACTGCTGTCTATTTAAAAAGAGACCTCGGTCACTTTTATTATAGTGTATTTGAAAGGCTGTAGAGGGAAATATTGGAAATCACTGCTTTCTGGTTACCATCTTCATAAACCTATAAAGTGACTTGGAATTTTTTTTTCATTTCATTTTGGCTGAATAAACCATAGTCTAGTGAGATGGTTCTGTTTGATTATCAGGCAAAGGTACATGTTAAAATTCATTGGATAATAAGTTGAGATTACCAAAGAAGACATTCATAAGAAAAATTTTGGAGGCTGTGAATTTTAAGTACATTCTAGGACTGAAAATTAGTAATAACTGAGATTAGAATTGGCTGTGGATATATCTATATATGAGCCAGAGGAATGGATAGAAATCTAGACATCAAGAATTAATTTCAGACTGCCTATGTCATTTCACCTAGTATAGACAAGAATATTCGTATGCATCTCATAACAGAATGGATGTTAGAAATATGTTTTTTTGTTCTCTTGTTATCTGGGAATACACAAGCAGAGTCCACAAATATTTTTCTAGTAATGCCTGTGGGGATTTTCCTTCTAAAGTATGAGTTTCATCTGCACATTTCACATTTTTTTCAGTGTTGGCACATTGTCCCTTGTTTTTAGGCTTCCCTCCCTCCTTGTTATGTCTTGCCTGGACTCTGGTGGGAGGGAGATCTTTCACTGCCATTCTCATCTTCCAGTCTACAAATGTTTCAGTCCATCCTGTGTAGTCAAATCAGCTTCCCCAAAGCTCCACTCTGAATACATCATTCCCCCTTCTCTCTCTCAGTACACGGAACACTTCTTCCCACAATGTCTTATGAATGGATTTCTTCTTCTTTATGATACAGACTGACTCACCTTTTTCTACCCACCTCTCACACATATTCCTCCATGTTCTATCTAAATGAGGTTCACCTTGTTTCCTGAACATACGTGCCCTTTGCGCTCTTGCCTCTGTGTTTTTGTTCCTCCTAATCCATCAGCCCTGAAATGCCTTCTTTCTTATCCCCATCTTCATCTGCTAATATCCTATTCATTGGCAAAAATAACTGGAAGTGCCAACCCATAATACATTCAATGACAACACATTTTTTTTTACTTTAATTAGAAAAATCACTAAAACAATATTATGCTAATTTGGAAAATAGAGAAGAAAAAATTACAACAAAGTCTATGATGTAATTATTAACATTTCCATTAAAAATTTGAGATAATAGTAGATTCTCATGCACTTCTAAAAAGCAATACAGAGAGGTACCATATACTTTTCCTGCACTTTTCCCCAATGGTAACATCTTGCATAGCTACAGCGCAAACAGGAAATCGGTGTTGCTACAATCCACTGACCTTATTTGGGTTTCACCAATTTTACATGCCCTCATTTGACTCTTTGTATCTGTGTATACGTGTGTGCTTTGTGTGTATGTACCCATGGGTGTATTTAGTTCTATGCAATGTTTTCAAATGTGTAGATTAGTGTGACCACTGCCACATTCAAGACCCAGAACAGGTCCATCATTAAGATCCCTCGTGTTGCTCTTCTGTAGGCACAGCCACCTCCTTCCCCTGCCTCTCCATAACCTCTGGGAACCACTAAGCTGTTCTCCAGCTCTATAATTGTTATTTTGAGAATGCTATACAAGGGGAGTAATAAGGTAAGCAGAAACCTTTGAGAGGACTTTTTCAGTCATTTGCTGAGAAGTTTTGTTATGTAAGAGCTTCCATTTTCCTTATGCCATCTTCAGGACAGGCTGTGCTGCATACTGTTGCCTTTACAACCGAGGCCATGCAGAGACAGGATGTGATGGAATGCAAATTCCTGGGAATTGGCAGATGTTTTAGGGAGAGCTTTGATTTTCAAAGACCACAGATTTGGTGGATCTTTGAGCCCCTCATACCTAGGTCTCTGACGGGCAAGAAGGGCATACATAGCCCACATTTGACATGGAGTGCATTTTGGTCGCAGCACTTCCTAGCTTTGTATGATGCGCTTCCTCATCTGTAAAATGCAGGTGATAATAATGTCAGCCTCTTAGGGTTGAGACGGGGATGAAATATATACATTGCATACCTTTTCTGGCACATCAAGTTTGAAACATAATAGCTCTTCAGGTGTTATAGAACATCTGTGGTATGCCAGGAAGTGCCATGTCAGGTAAAATGGTGAGCAAGGCTGGATGGACCTCTATAGAATATCCACTTTTAGTTAAGTGGAATGTGTTTTCAGATGACGTATGGAAGCAGGACTAGAGCATAATCTAGTCTGATCTACTTTTCTACAAAAGTAGAGGTTTTAAGTAGAATCATACTTCTCCTGGTTAAGATCTTTTTTATGAAAAGTATCCTTCCTTTGTTACCATTTAGCAATCCCTTTCATGTTGTAAATTGACAAAGATTGCAATCCTTTGCTTGTAAAATGCTAGAGAATTAGAAATAGTTTTGTATCACAACTTTAACTTTATGTAGTCTACAGCTTTACTGGGTGATCTTTTTTTAGAAGGTATGCCATTCAAATAGCACTCAAGTAGCTAGATGTTAATTCTTAACTCTGTTTATAAATTCTTAGGGAAAAATAAAATTTAGACTAGCAATTACAGATATATACAAACTTAATAAGAATTAGCATAACAAATGCCTGTTAGTGCCTTTCTCATTTTAGATTTCACATATTATCTGTCAGTGCTTAATCTTTTCTATTTGGCTAACTTATGTACCAGGAAGCCCCCACACTGTATTGCTTATTCCCTTCTTTTGTTTGATCAAGGACATTAATTATCACCTACTTTTTAGAAGAAAAGTGTTAATTGCTTCTTTGATCTTTAGCTGTTTCATCTGTGCAATAAAACTGAAGTCTAACTTTCTTACCCCTCAGGATTTAGGGAATAGATATGGTAAAGTATGTAAAAGAATTGGTAAGTAGCAAAAGGCTTGCAGATGTGGGGTATCCTGAGAGTAGCAAAGAGGAATGAGCACATCCTTGGAACCAGAGATCTGGGTCCAAATACCAGCCCTGCCATCTTGTATAGATTGTGTAACTTGGAACAAATAACTGCTCTGAGCCTTAGTTTCCTGACATGTCAAACAGGAATGCCATTACTTAAATGTCTGTCTTAAGGTTGTGTCCTGTTACTCTCCATACCCTCTTCCTCACAGCCCCTATCTTTTCTCTGCTTTTCTCTATGCCTGAACATCTGTTACTTGTGAATGAATCATGTAGACTCACTTGCCTTAAGTTTGGCCAGTGGGAGGCACTGGCGGATCAGATGGTGATAGGAAAGAGAAGCTGGGCAGTTCTTTGCTCTCTCCAGCTTCCGTGCCGAGTCTCTGGCAAAGATTGTATCCTTCCTTGAACTCAACACTCTGGACAACCTCTCCCCTAACAGTTCCAGTTCTCTCTGTGCTCCAGGAATGCCATCTTTTTCTGGGGTATGGTAACAGCTTCCAAGTGTTATTAGTCCCTGGATACCTTGCCACCCCTTATTAATTCTATTAACCCCATATGCACCTCTGTACCCTTCATTAAGTTCTGTTCCTTTGAACCAGCTGTGCTGATTATTATTCTTGTTGGGATCCCAATCTGTATATGTAGGAAGGGATTAAATTTAAACACGAATGAACATATTTAGCCTTGGATCTGGCACATAATAATAAACATGGTTCTTGGGCTCTCATTTGTCTACACTGTTTTGCTTCATTTTTGTGCAGAGAGTAACTTCTTTTTAATTCTCATGGCTTACGTCAAATCTACTTTTTCATGCTAAACATGTAAAGTAAAGTAAACCTGATTTTTCATACAGAAATTATGTTCTCATGGATCCTTTTCTGCCAGCCCTTCCAGCAAATTCCCAGGCCCTCATCCCCAATCCTGGTTTGTTGTACACTATAATTTTTTGTACTAAGTGGGCTAGTTATCCAAGCTTCTTCTGGAGTTTTTATAGCCTGTATTTTGATAGAGAAAATTTTGTTGTTGTTGATTTTAAGATTTAGGCTCAGAACTGGAAGCTACCTGGGGGTCATCTCCTTCAGCTTCCCTTCTATACACAGTCTCAACAACACTCATGGCAGATGGGCACCCAGTCTTTTCAAGGTAATTAAGGTAATTAAGGAATATGATATGAGGGAAAAAAATTTAAAAACTCAACCCCTTCCCGCATGATATCTAGGCATAGATTAAGATGCTACCATTTGAATATCTTTCTGGTTAGATTTTTCTTCTTTCCTTAAATGATTGAGTGAGAACAATTAATTTTACAAATCTCTTTTGGTACTTGCAAGTGATTTTTTTTAATTATAGGATTTCTAGGAAGAAAAAGATATGCAGATAATGAAGTTTCATGACCAGAGACAAATAATATGATTGCCAGTATTCAGAGTCTAATTCAAGTATGTTTCCTGCCTTTGGATGTTTAGATTCCTGGGATTTTAGAGATGGAAGGAGCCTTACTGGTCACCAATCAATTTCTACTTCTTACAGATAAAGCACCTGGGGCTTAAAGTTAGAAACTGACTTGCTCATTTGGAAAGACATCATTTATAGTTTTTTAAGGGGTAGTTAACTCAAAAGCATAATCTAAGTATTGCTGTTGACCTCAGCCCCTTGAGTATAGAGAGATGTTCCCATTTCCACTGACTCTTTTGGAAAGAGTCATAGAAATTTGAGAATGCTGACCCACTATTAAATTAAGAAAATCAGAGGCTTGTGTGTATGTGTGTCTGCTCATATATGCGTGCTTGCTTTCCTTGTTTTTGTTTTTCTCTAACAACCTCTAAGAATTGTAATCTTTGGTTCCAGTTTTTCTGGAATTTGTATGTGCACATTCTTTTCTTCTTATCTTTTAATAGCATTATGTTTGACCTATCCATGGCATTTGCTTGTGTGAAAATTTATAAATGTAATAAAAAAGAAACGAAGTATGCAAGCAAAGCAGGGCACTTTTACTCATCATTTAGTCCTGTCACAAGGTCCAGGTCACATGAGGTTCTCAGGGAACAACAGAACAGATTGAGACTTGAGCAAGAAATAGTTGACTCTAAAATTCTTAGGGAACCCTTCAAAAATGAAATTAATAAATATTTAATTAAACATCTCCTAAAATAACATTATGTCAGCTTCATTAAGTGTTCAATTTAGTATGTATAAAAATTTCATTATATTGTAAAACATTTGAAGGTGAGATGTTCTCCTTTCACAAGTTCCCAGGTATGCATGATAATTACCACAAAATCATTGACATTCTAAATTAAATGAGTTTTTGAGCTAAATAATTTTCAAGGTAAAATTGTAAATTAAAAATGTTCTTGTTCATTTTCCTGCAGAGAAAATTATATTTAATGTGTCATGTGGGTGCATTATGATATTTATGTGATGTGGACTTTAGCTTCCTAGACTATCAAAATACGTGGGACCTTTAAGGGACTTAAAATATGGCCAGGGATGACAAATGGGAGAAACATTTTATAATTTGTTAGAATATAGAATATAGTTTTTTAGCGGTGCCCTGCTAATGTAGCATTAGCATAGTAGAAGGCAGTTGTGGTCACTGTTTCTGTTAACAGACTGTATTAGTTATCTCTTGCTATGTAACAATAAATTGCCACATACTTAGTATCTTAAAACAACACATTAATTATCTCACAATTTTTGTGAGTCAAGATTCAAGGCATCATTTGAACAGGTCCTCTGCTTAGGGTCTTACAAGCTGCAAAGTGTCAACCATGTTATGTTCTCATCTAGAGCCTTGACTGGGATAAAATCTGCTTCTGAGCTCATTCAGGTAGTTTGTAGAATTTTTCTTGTGGTTGGATGGGGTGGAGGGCCCACCTTCTTGCTAGATGTCAGGTGGAGGCTGCCCTTTGCTTTTGGAGGTTGCCCACCATTCCTAGCGACTGCCTTCTGTTCCTTGTCATGCTGGTTTTCCCAGTACAGCTGTTTACTTGATTAAAGTCAACAAGGAGAGTCTCTAGTGTAAGTCTGATATGATAGCAAGACGTATACCATAATGTAATTGTAAGAATGGCATCCCATTACCTTTGCCATTAGAAGCAAGTCATAAGTCCCTTCTACATTCAAAGGGAGATGATTGCACAAAAGTGTGAACACCTTCTACAGGCTTCCAGTTATGGAATGAATACATCATGAGGAGTAAAGGCACAGTATAGGGAATATAGTCAGTGGTATTGTAATAGCATTGTATGGTGACAGATGGTAGCTACACTTGTGAGTATTGAATAATGTACAGAATTGTTGAATCACTATGTTGTACACCTAAAACTAATGTAACATTGCATGTCAACTATCCATCAATTAAAAAAAGAGTATGGTGGGGTGGGGCACCTGGGTGGCTCAGCTGGTTAAGCGTCTGACTTTGGCCTAGGTCATGATCTTGCGATTCCCAAGTTTGAGCCCCTGTCAGGCTCTGTGCTGACAGCTCAGAGCCTGGAGCCTGTTTCGGATTCTGTGTCTCCCTCTCTCTCTGCCCCTCCCCACTCACACTCTGTCTCTCTCTCAAAAATAAACATTAAAAAATTAAGAAAAAAAAAGGGGGGGTGCTCAGTCGGTAAAGCAGCTGACTTTTGATCTCAGCTCACATCATAATGAATTTGGGCTCTGTGCTGACAGCCTGGAGACTGCTTGGCATACTATCTCCCCCCACCCCCCCTCGCTGCCCTCCCCCCTCAGGCACAATTTTTAACGCTGTCTTGAAATAAATACACATTAAAAAATAAAGTGTGAACACACAGAGGTAGGGATCATGGGGCAGCCACCTTACAGGCTGTCCAACAACAGAGAATGCTAAGAATCTATTCATTTGCATGAATTGGTTCGATCTCTTTGATTAGGTATTTACAACAGTTCTGCTTGTGAACAGTCATAGAACAAACCTTAGAGCACCCAGAACCACGTTTCTACCAAAAGCTTATACATCCCTTGTTCAGTATTGGCCCCTTCTGTCCTTCCTGGCACTCTCGGCAGAGGGCTTGCTAGCCCCCAAATGGTTAACATTTCCCCCAAAAGTGGCATACCCAAACTTGCCTTTCTCTATATCTGTCTAAGCAGGAGATGAGCCCCAGTCCCATCAGCAAAAATTACCCACACCTCACTCCATTCCGTTGGGTCCCTATAAGCAATTGGGAAACTGTTCTTATAAAGTAGCAAAACTCAGGTATTCAGAGTTGATTATGACCTTATTTGTTATCCAACACGGATTGCATTTTCATGCTAATAGGGGGCAACACTGTGTCAGCCCAGGGTTGTGAGAATTGAAAGGATTTTAGTCATTGAGGCAAGCCCAGCTGGGAAGATATTTGGGCACATTTTGACAAATGCAGGCCTAGAAAATTATACTTCTAGGACAGTTGGCTTGTGCTCATGGGAACAGGAACTCTGGAAAAAAGGAAAAAGGAAAACGAATGTCTTCTAAGGAATTATCAGAAGACAGTTGGACCAACACTTGTCATGCCTTTGAGCAGCTTTGCTGACTGCAGCCATCTTTCAACTTATACTGTGCCCTGATTTTTGTGCTTATCCTTTGGATTTGACATTTCTCGCAGGGCTTACTTAGTATTGGTCCCTGGTTTCTCCCTAACTGTTTTCCTTTCCAGATAAGGTTTTTCTGTATTACCCATGCTTTCCTGGCATCTGATCTCAGCTGAATCCCGGTTTTGACTGAACCATCCCCTCTGAATGTTATAATGAGTTTACCCCAGTATGCAGCCCCATGCAGAAAATATTGGAGTATGTGATTAGGATAGCAGTGCTCGCTGCCCAAACAAAATCTCAGGAGCATAATACAATAAGGATGTATTTCTCATTGACAGAGCAGGATAATGCAGGCATTCTTGATCAGGCAGCTCTTCCAGAGATACAATGATGCTGGGACCCAGGCTCCTTCCATCTTGTGGCTCTACCATCTTAAACACACAGCTTCCTCCATTACTTTGTTTATCTGAATTAAGCCATGGAAAAGGAAGGATTATGGAAGGTTGTGCATAGGATTTATGGGATAATGTTGCAGTAATGCCAATCAGTTCTCACTTTCACTGGCCACACCCAATGCAAAGGAGTCTGGGAAATGTGATATATATGGCCAGAAAGAAGGGGATATTTAGCTAGCAGTTTCTGTTACATAGATTGTTTTGGCAGCCATGAACTTATGCCCATATACATGTTGGGAAAACATAGCTGGGCAGTATCTTTGAGGGAAAGGACAATAACCAGTGGTTTAGTTATTGAACATTTATGGAGAACGTCATATGTTTCAGATACTGCTCTAAGTATTTTTTTAAGTAATAACTCATTTAGTTCTTATACAACCCTGTGGAGTAGGTCCTATTATTATCCTCATTTACATGGGGATGAGAAAACTAAGGCACAGAGTAGTTTGGTAGATTGCTTAAGGTAGTAGCACCAGTAAGTGTCAGGAATGAGGATTTGAACCCAACTATCCTGGCTTCAGAGTCCATGTTGTTACCAATAGGCTATATGGATTCTCCAACTTCATCAGTACTGTGACTCTTTCATCACAGTGAAATCTTTTTCTTCATAAAGAAATTGGGTATTTTAGTACAGCCCCGTGAGGAAAGGAAGTATTACTCCCATTAAACTGATAATGTAATATAGTCCACAAAAGTTGAGGAACCTCCTCAAATCACACAGAGAGTAAATTGCCATGTCTCTGTGGGAATAATTCCATTTTGAATTAAGTTTGACATTTCTCATGGCCACATCTGGTTTTTGTTGGTGGAGCTGTAAGTGTGCTCCCTTCAGAGAGCATTTTGGTGCTACTTTATAAGCAAAAATGGGAAAGCTTCATCTGAGGTAAAAGACTCACTTAATCCAACCAGGGTAGGGTAAAGACAGGATTATGAATTAACTTCAGATCTTGTCACCTCCAAGCTGTTTTGTGTTCTTCAGCATCGTAGAAATTAACAGCACGAATATCACGAATGTTTCTGTGTCAGGTGATGCTAGCAAGTGCAGTATTAAGGACTGCATTAAAGCTTTAGAAAATCCTTTGACTCAAGTTTACTTATTGTTGAAAAATAATACCAAGAGCTAATGATGTGATCTTCATACTTCTTTGTGAGTGAAGGTTACCAAGAGTATTAATGAATATTCCACAGCAAGTGATCTGACCTTTGTACTTCATATAGCAATCTATGAATAATACCTAAGGATTTGTTTTTTAAACATTTTTCCCTTGAACTTCCATATTTTTATCAAAAATATTTCTTATTTTTATCAATTTTTTTATTAGCAAAAAATTTGGGACAGTATCTCTGATTTATCTTTTAATGACACTTTTGAATTCTAGAATTTTGCCATTATTTATTTTTGACTTATTGACTGTTAGTCCACACAGGCTTCTACAATAAAATAGCAGTGGCTGGTAGCTTCTCAAGCACAGACATTTATTACTTACATTTCTGGAGCCTTGGAAGTCCAGAATCAGGGTGCTGGCAGATTCTATGCCTCGTGGGGACTCAATTCTTTATTGATGGCTCCCTTCCTTCTGTACTCCCATGGCAGAAGGGGCAAGGGAGTTCTGTCAGACCTCTTTTATAAGGGCACTAATCCCATTCATGAGGACTCCATCCTCATAAACTAATCACCTCCCAAAGACCTCACCTCTTAATACCATCATATTCGGGGTTAGGTTTTAAAATTTTGGGTGGACACAACATTCAGACCTTTTCATTTTAAGTTTCAAGACCACATGTCTAATCTCTTTGGATTAAGTTGTGAGCTTATTAGTACCTTTTTTATAAATGACATGATTCTAACATCAATAAGAAATGACTCTGTTTTAGGGAGTCTTTTTTTTTTTTTTTAATCTCTCATGTTTTCAGTGTAAAAAGTATAATGAGTCTCTTTAAAAAAACAACAAAGTTTTGGGGCACCTGGGTGGCTCAGTTGGTTAAGAGTGCGACTTTGGCTCAGGTCATGATCTCGAAGTTTGTGAGTTCGAGCCCCACGGCGGGCCTCTATGCTGACAACTCAGAGCCTGGAGCGGCTTCTGATTCTGTGTCTCCCTCTCTCTCTGCCCCTCCCCAACTTGTGCTCTGTCTCTCACAAATAAATAAATGTTAAAATTAAAACAACAACAACAAAATTTTCTTAACCTTAACAATATCACTTCTCGGCCTTTTGGCTAAGATCAAGTGTTAACCTTAACAATATTTTTTAAAGGCAAACTTTAAAAGCAAAACATGGCACAAGATTTTTATCATTCCAACTTAACTCCTGGTGTTTCTATGTATCTTCCTTTTGTTTTTATATATAGCAAAAATCACAATATCTTCAGAGTACAGTACTTTGAAATTTGGAGATTAATTTCATAAACAGCACTCATTCAATATTTTCATCACAGTTGTGGGAAGTAAATATAATTATAGTCCTCAGTTTACACATAAAGAGGCAGAGGCCTGAGATGCTGGGGACTTGTCATGTCCCACAAATACAACTGGCAACATGAGGCCCAGTTTCTTCACAAGGATTTAGAATCTGGATTTTCCTGCCTCTCTCTGAGGGGAGAGGATTAATGTGAATGTTTTCTTGGAAATGTCATTAGCTGAAGGTAGGCTAGGAGGTAAGGGCCTTCTGCATGTTCCCAAAAATCTGCCAGGCATTCCACCCTGCTCATAAAGAATTTGGTCCTCATAATAGCACTTTGGAGTCAATGTTAACTATTGTTTGTTTTCTTTTTTAAAGATGAAAACTCCTTAAAATTTAGAAAAAGTACCTGATTTACCCAAGTGTTCACAGTTAATCACAGCGAAATCAGAATTGAAGCCTGTGTTCATATAGCTCAAGATACTCTGTGCTTTACCTATATTTCTTCCAAAATAAAACCTTGTTCTGAATACTCTGTGTGTGCTTAGACCTGTTAGTATTGAATTTAACAGCAAATTAGATAACTGGGCTCTGGTACTGGCTGGAGTCTAAACCAATACTTGATTGAGAAGTTGGTCATTAGTACAGGCCCATGTCAAAGTTGTATGTGTGCATTATATGATTGGGTATGTTTATGTTCACCTTATATTCCTCCTAGCGTCTAAGTTTACCTGGTAGGTATGTTCCAATGCTTTTAGGTGAGACTATCTTCTTTTATATTTGAGATTGATACTATAGACTTGATATTTCATTTTTGACAGTATCCATATTTGTTGGTAGTACTCTTTAATAAGAAGTAATTTGGGAATTTATTCATAAAACAGCTATTGATTCTTATATGAAGAGCAGTTATTTACTTCCAAGAGCGAGATCCTGAAAATAAGATCTAGGATCTGTTTGTCACTTGGCCTAGAATCAAACAATTATCTTTTCTCTAATGCCTTGAAACAATGCCTTTCTTTTCTTAAGAAACCTAACTAACATTTAAGTAACTCTATACATTTGCATTCATATCTTTATATACAAAATAGGTTTTTCCTGAATAAGGAAAGGATATGAAATCAAGGAACATGTTGGATTTTTATTTAACATTTTTACTTATATCTGTACACTGGCATTGGCATATTATGAAAAAGTGAATCCTAAGTTCTGTCAACACTTTGGCCCCGAAGTAACAATTAAAAAAATAAATCAATTAGCTATTTTTGCATGTATTTACTTTTTATAGAACTATATTTGAAAATAGTGTAGTTGGAAAAAATACATTTTATATAAAAGCATATTATTAGCCCCTTTACTGTGAGACTGCGACTTGGATGCATCTCAAATTCTCACACCTGTGTCATGGAGTTTCCTTTTTTCTGGTATTATTTATACATATCTTTACGGTCAGACTGATAAATGATCCCCTCCATGAGGCCTGGTTCCACCATTCTTCCCTGAAGGCTAAAGTCTACTTGCCAGAGTCCTGCTTGGCTGCCTGACCCTGCTCGGTAGCTGGGGATAACAGGTTGGCAACTGTTGGAGTAATCGCTGTGGAGAAAAGTAGGGGAAATGCCTGATGGACTTGCTAAGGATCCCAGGAGTCCAGCAGCAGTGGTCAGGAACACCCATTGAGAGGCAACTCAACAGAAAGATCCTCCTCACATACTTACCCCTACTTGAAGCAACAGCCAATGAGGCAGGCCTTGAAAAAATATTTACTGAGAACTTACAGTCTCTACTTGAGCTTGCACTCAGTGCTTTCCTAAAGCTGTATCACAGATCATGTGAGGATTAGAATTAAGATGCTGTATTAGGGCCATTTTACTAATGAAGTTATATCACAATCAAACATATGTTGCTTAAAGTTTCACATGCAGTGATGAGCACCCAAAAGCCATATTTTTTGAAAATGGTAGGATAAAGTTAAACATTTTGTAAATAAACTTTATTTTTTAGGCAATTTTAGGTTCACAACAAACTTGAGTATAGTTTCCCCTGCCCCTGCCTGCACACACAAAGCTTCATTATGAACATCCCCCACCAGAGTGGTACTTTTGTTACAGATGATGAGACTACATCGACATATCATTATTACCCAGAATCCTGGGTTTACATTATACTAGGTGTTGTATATTCTGTAGATTTTGACATTCATCTATTGTATTATACAGAATAGTTTCACAAAGTTTTAAAAGGGCAACAAAAAATATATTCTGACTCCCAGTCCGACTCCCATTGTTAAGCAACCCCAGAAGTAGAAAGGGAAGGCCTGGAAATGGACAATTGTGGATGGAGTGCTATACAGATTGTGTGCAAAGGTCTGTGGATTACATGCTGAGCTTGTTACGGACCTCAAGAATCTTTAGTTTTTTGAATAGTACTATACTTTAAAAATTTTGGCACATGTCCATAATGCTAAATCATTAGATTGTTTCCATAGAGACATCTAAGAGCAAAGCATTAAATGTGAAAAAAAGAGTTCAACACAGGGGCAGGAATATATAGGGTTTCCAAGTGCAGGCTCCAGAATGAAAGTACTTGAGTTTCTCTCTTGCCTCTGCCACACACTAAAAGTGAAACATTAGGCATATTGTCTACTGCCCAGTGCCTCAGTTTTCTCATCTGTAAAAAGAGAAATATGGTGCCTATCTCTGTCAGTTCCCCAAGATTGCTATAACAAAATAGCACAAACTAAGTGGCTTAAAACAACAGAAGTTTATTACCTCACAGTTCTGGAGACTACAAGTCTGAAATCAAGGTATTAGTAAGGCTATGCTCCATTTCAAACCTGTAGGAGAAAATCCTTCCTTTATCTTCCCAGTTCCTTATGGTTTGCTGGAAATTCTTGACATTTCTTCCCTATGATAGACCCTGCTAGAAGTCCTTAAAGACATCCCATACACTCAGGCTTTAATTATATGAAGTCATGAATGTGTCTACTTTTTATAGAATAAATTATGATGATATATTAGAACATGTCCCATTGCCCATTGATTACTTTGAGTGTGTACAATTTAATCAGTTCTAGTTGTACCTCTTTGTTATTGCTAAAAAAAAAAAAAATAAAGGATCAGTGTCCTTTAAGTGTTTGTTCCTCAGTTGGTTTGAGTAACTTGAGGTATGGAGTAATCACTTACCTTGCATTTTGCAGGACTTACCAGTCCTGCCTCTGTAAAGTCTGACTACATTATTATTGTTTCCTCCATTTGAATAACTGATTGTCACAATTCCTTGAAATGGAGGATTAATATTTGATTCGATTTTGTTTTTTTAATTCATAGTTTTAGTCAAAAGCCTATGACTTTCAGTTAAGCTGATCATGGTTTAGTCTAATTTCCTAAAGGCTCCTGAGGATTGTTCAGAGGTGACAACTGCTTGTTGTTAGCACCCCAGGAGAATGTGGGATCTTGTGTTCTTTAGAGTAGATATCCAGGGCCCTAAGGGCAATCAGTGAGAGGAGTGTATTGTTTAGGTATTGATGATGGTAGGTGCTAAGAAGGAAGCTGTCACCCAAAGGCCATGCACTGAGGAGACAGGACTTTTATTTTGTTTTGTTTTTAGAACGTAGTGCCGGGGTGCCTGTGTGGCCAGTCGGTTAAGTGTCCGACTTCAGCTCAAGTCATGACCTCGCGGTCCGTGAGTTCGAGCCCTGTGTAGAGCTCTGTGCTGACAGCTCAGCCTGGAGCCTGATTCTGATTCTGTGTCTCCCACTCACTCTGCCCCTTCCGCCACTCATGCTCTGTCTCTTTCACTCTCAAAAATGAATAGATGTTAAAAATAATAATAATAATAAAAAAAGGACGTAGTGCCAAATGATGGCTCCATGTCTGTAATACTGGCTTTCTTATATCCCATTGAGTCTTTTAATAGTCTTAATATTTTGATTACTATAACTCATTTCTTAAGTTACAGACACGCAGTATCTGGGGCTACTATAATTGTTGTATACAAGCCTTTGATATATATTTCTATAATGATATATATTAGGTTTTGTTAGTTTAAGTGGCCTTGTGTTTGTCATCATTGTGCTCAAAATTATTTCCATGAAAATGTAAGAGACAATCGCATTTGGACAAACTGGGTATATTATTTTGGGTATATTACTGCACACATCAACCATTAGACTTATGCAGCATACCCATACGCCAGCTCTTGAGAAAGGAAATTTATGTTTTTAGGACAAAGCACTGAAGTCACCATCTCAATGTCACATAGCCAAATGGTGAGGTTTGAAGAAGTAACTCATAGCATTTGGTATGTAATGCTTGTAAAGCTGTGACTCACATGGTCAAGAACAGGGCTACATTTAAAGAATCGGCTCCTAAGTAACTTCTTCATTTGTATTTCTCTCATTTAAAGAAGTCCACACAGATTCTTAGTGTTATTTCTACTATGCCGTAGCCTCAACCTTCTGATCCTACCCCCCATCCCAGAAGAACCTCCTTTCTCATGTATGCTGATTTTTGTTTTTATCATTTAATTATTCTTTCTTTTATTGTACTTTCCTGCAGAACAAGTGTTCTGCTCCATGGACACTTTTTCTCCTCAGAGATACAGGATAAAGGTTGGGGAAGAGAAGCTAAACAGTAGTTGCCTAAGTGGTCTTTATAGGTTGGAGGAGGAAGAGTATGAAATGTAAATAATTATCTCTAAAATAAGTAGGAGAAAGCATTTTGTTCGAAATTCTAACCAGTTAATTCTTACTGTGCTCTACAGCAATAGTGGAGCTGGGAACTATACTAGAAATCAGAGAGGACATTGATGCTGTCATAGTTGAGGTGACCCATGCAGGCTTGCATATTTATTCACTTGCAGATCCAACAGTAGAACCGAAGCCTCTTGATACTTCACTTTTACTATGATTATGCAAAAATACTTATCTGGAGTCTTCAGTGGTGTGCAAGCATTCTAGATTTGAAGGTTTTGTGGATGTAAAGTATAGAACAGCCAGCAAACTTTTGGCATGATTTAGGAATCATAAGGAATTCTGATACCAGCCGTAGGTGGAACAATGTTTTGGTGGGCAAATACTTTCATGCACATTATCTCACTAGTCCTCACAACAATCTTATAAGCTGACAGATAATATGAGTCTTATTCATTGATGAAATATTGAGGATCAGAGATGCTACATGACCTCTTCCTGGTCACATTGCTGGGTAAGCGATTGAGCCACAACTAATTCCCAGATCTATTGACTTCTGGTCTATTTTCAGTCTTTCTGCTAAACTCTATGGACACACACACACACACACACACACACACACACAGTTCCTATTGTATAATGGGTAGATCTTAGCAGGATCTTAGTATCTTCTTCAGGCAGAAAAGATAACCTCGCTACCTATAAGAGGAAATAAATCAATGACTTATCATTAAAGGGAATTTCTTTATCTTTAAAGAATTGGATATGAAGAAATGAATGGCTTCATGTCAAATAATGAAAATGTTTATCCTCTTTTTCAAAATTTTTAACATTTATTTATTTTTGAGAGAGAGAGAGGCAGAGCACAAGCAGGGGAGGGATAGAGAGAGAGGGAGACACAGAATCTAGGCTCTGAGCTGTCAGTACAGAACCTGATGCAGGGCTCGAAGCCACAAACCACGAGATCATGACCTGAACTGAAGTCAGATGCTTAACTGACTGAGTCACCCAGGTGCCCCATTTATCCGCTTTTAATTTTTTCAAATTATTTCTACCTTTTCTTCCAGCATTGCCCACAAATGATTAAAAGTTTCTGTAGAAGGAGGGACGCCTGAGTGGCTCATTTGGTTAAGTGTCTGACTTTGGCTCAGGTCATGATCTCACAGTTTGTGAGTTTGAGCCCCGTGTTGGGCTCTGTGCTGACAGCTCAGAGTCTGGAGCTAGCTTCAGATTCTGTATCTCCCTTTCTCTCTCTGCCCCTCCCTTCCTCTCTCTTTCTCTCAAAAATAAACATTAAAAAAAGTGTAGAAATATTTTTTAAAAAATTTTTAATGTTTCTCTTTTATTTTATTTTTGAGAGAGAGAGACAGAGTGTGAGCAGGGGAGGGACAGAGAGAGGGAGACACAGAATCCGAAGCAGGCTCCAGGCTGTCAGTCCAGAGCCTAACATGGAAGTCGAACTCATGAACTGTGGGATCATGACCTGAGCCAAAGTTAGATGTTTAACTGACTGAGCCACCCAGGTGCCCCTCTGTAGAAGCAAATCTTAATGATCATATTCTTTTCTTTTCTTTCCTTCTTTTCTTTCTCCATTCTCCCACTCCTCCTCCCCGCCACCTTTCTTTCCAGCTGACTTACTCTGAGCTGGAAGCAATGAGAAACTTCTGGTTCCTTTCATTGGTGTTATTCAGGTTAGTAGAAAATTCTGCTTCCTTCATCTGTCAAGATCTTCAGTCTTTTGCTTTCTTTGAAATCTGACCTCTGAACAAGGCTGTAACATCTGGAAAATAGTAGCTGAATTGATTTATTTCAGATTGTTGCTATGGTGATTCCCTACCAATATAGATAGAAGATGAAGACGGGAAATGAATATGTTGAAGAGAGTGATGGAGAAGCTGGTCAGACTGAGGAAAAGGCATGCAGGGCTGAGGAGGGCATTTATGATTGATCTACTCAGGGGTAGAGTCATCTTATAAGTTTGCTGTTAAGTCATCCACAGTGATCACAAATAAGTCATTTGCATTTGAGAAGAAGCAGTGAAATGTTTTTGTTACATGGGTAGCAAAAAATGTCCCAGACTTAAAATTCCCCAGAGATTTTCTTTTCCCTCTCTAGGAACAGGACAGTGAATATAAATTGTAAAAGAAATTTTTGTGACAGGGAACATTGTGAATCTTGAAATAGTTCTCAGCGCTGTGCTTTATTAAACATATTTTTTGAAATGATAGGAAAAAGACTTATCTGGAGAAAAAGTAGATATATCAATTCATTTTTATGTATTTATTCATCTGTTCATTCATTTCTCCAACTGTTTATCCATTCTTTAATTCAACAAATTTTTATTGATCCTTTATACCAGGCTCCAGATATTTTAGTAAATTCAATAAATATCAATAAACTCTACATATGTTTATGAGGCATTAACTACACACAAGACAACCTACAGGTTGATGTGAGTTGTATAATCATCAGGGCCATTGAATAGCTGTTTCTGCCTCAAGGTTTGATGAAGAAGATATTTGGGAGGAAAATAAGGGCAAGAAGGATCTTGATAGGTGTGTGGAGGTAGGATAGAGGGAAGAAAAATGTGAGGGAAATGCATACAATTGTGATTAAAAAGAGTTGATTACATTGGCCATTTACAGTCTTAGAGCTTGATACCATATGTAGAAATGCTCTTCACTCTTCACTTACATTATTGACCTTTGGAAGGCAGGAGCTCAACTTGACATAGCTTAGAGGTATGTCAAATAGACACCTGGGTTTGGGTGTAGGTGATGTTGGGAAGGCTTTGGAAATAAACATTTGTAGCTGCTCAAAATCAGAATGTGAAAAAAAGGAGGAAGCAGTATAAATGATGTAGAATCAAATACCAAGCAGGGTACAACCACTTTTTTCACAACAGGTGACACAGGGCCTCCTTGCCTGTTGTGACCCTTCAGGTTTTAGATTTCAGTCATATGGGGTTCCTGGGTGGCACAGTCTATTGAGCGTCCAACTTTGGCTCAGGTTATGATCTCGTGGTTCATGAGTTCAAGCCCCACATCAGGTGCTGCTATCAGCACAGAGCCTGCTTCAGATCCTGTCTCCCTCTTTCTCTGCCCCTCCCCTGCTTGTGCTCTCTCAAAAAATAAAACATTAAAAAAATTTCAGTCATATGAAAAAATGAAGAGAGGTGAATTCTACTCTTTATAATACAGCCTTCCAATCCTGCTCCCACACAGGATTGGTGCCACAGTGAGGGGTCAAAGTCAAGAGTATGAACATACAAGTTTTGAACCTGGCTCTGACACATACACTGTGTTTAACCTTGGACAAATCCTTTAACTTCCTGGGACTTTAGATTTCTCATGTCAGAACAAAACAACCTCTCAGCCAAGTAGTTCATAAGAGCATAATATTAGAATCAGAAAGGGCTATAGTGGTTTAAAATATATTTTCAGCTGTATAAATAAAAGCCTGAGATGTAAAAGAAATATGTTAATTCTTAACTTCATTAATTCATAAGCTGTGTAATTCTCCCTAAGAACTTTGTGATTCCATCACATCTTTCAGCCAAGATTAGTCAAGGGCTGTCAGGTGGGCTCAGCTTCCTAAGACTTCATTATTATTAAAAATACACTTTGAGGAATTATCATAAATAATTAAAATAAATGTCAGTTATTTAAATAAATGAACAGGGGTGTCTGGGTGGCTCAGTTGGTTGAGAGTGTGACTTCAGCTCAGGTCATGATGGTAAGGTTCGAGGGTTCGGGCCCCACGTGGGCTCTGTGCAGACAGCTGAGAGCCTGGAGCCTGCTTCGGATTTTGTGTCTCCTTATCTCTCTGCCCCTCCTCTGCTCATGCTCGCTCGCTCTCTCTCTCTCTCTCTCTCCCTCAAAAATAAATAAACATTAAAAATTTTTTAAAAATAAATGAGCAAAGACTATATTCCTGTTTTTGCACACCGAGTTTTCAGCATCTGTGAATTAAATAACATTCCTCATTCAATGCTGGGATTTAGCCTTGAGTAAATTCTATTCATTGTTCAAGTGTGTAATTTCCCTTTAATATGTCAATGTAGAATTTATGCTAATTTTTACTGGAGTTAAGTGTTCATAGCAAAATGAGCTCTTTTTGAGCTCTTTTAATTTAATAATGGGAGAATGCACGGAAGCAGTTATTTAGTGGAAAGGGGCATTATTTATTTCTGGAATTTGGACTTTTCTTAAAATATTCATTATAGCATAAGGGCTATCATTTGCAGCAGGATGTAAAGCATGTGCTCAGCTGAAGCCCTGCACTTTACTTTGCATCTGCTACCTTTGCTTCTCCCCTTCTTCATGGTATCTTGAGACAGAATAATAGGTGATGTTTTCACATCAGGGCAGAAAATCCAAGACCTCCGAGTAACAAGTATCAATTTCATTGACTTTATCTGTTCTCCTTCTCAGAACGTTATGCTCTTGTCAGGGATTGAACTTGACCTAGGTTCTGAACATCCTGCAAACAGACTTGGTGACCTTACACAAATCTCAGTCAATCCTTCTACAACTTGTCTTTTAGAAAAGTTAGATTGGTTAGATTGGGGGTGGGTTATTAAGAAGAGGGATGTGATGTAAGAATTAATGTTATGAAATAATTACTGTGATTGAATTTTTTATCAAGTGTCTTGGTTTATTCCAAGATAACCAATATATGAATTCTTGTCTACACAATTTTTACAACTGGATCTCTCTCTGAAACGTACAAGAAAGGGCATGGCATAAAGTCTCTAAGGATGCTAACTATAGTGAAAGAACTATAAAATGGCAAATCCATTTATGCTACGGTTCTCAGAGTGTGGCCTCTGAGCCAGCAGCATCTGGAGCACCTGGGAACTTGTCCAAAATGCATATTTTTGGCCCCAGTCTAAACCTACTAAATCAGAATCTCTAGAGGTGGGATCCAACAGTTGTGCTTCTCTAAGTTTTCCGGGTGATACTTAACAAGCTATAGTTTGAGAACCATTAATTTACAGCATTCTACATATTCTGGTATGTTCTTTTGTTGAACTAAGCTGAATAACATCTGACTTGGCTATATTGTTACATTTACTTTGTTCTTCATTTACTGGTCTTTTTTCTCATGGGTTCTATGACTCTTATAACTAATCTTAAAATGAATGTTTCCTCTTAAAATAAATGTTTCCTCCTGAAAATAATATTTCCTCTTTATCTTTGGCTGCTAGGAAGCTCAGAGCCAAATTTGAGGCTTCGTACAAGATCTCACGGCCTCCTTCCTAGTTCTCTTTTTATTTTCTAACCTTATTGTTCCTTTGCCCCAATTTCCCCACACTATTATGTTACATGTTGAGTATTTTGAAAGATGGTGATTAAATAAGCAAATTTATTAGGTGACAGGAGTAATAAATGTATATATCTGATATGATCCCCTGGTGTCAGTTCTCAGTGTGTTTATTTTATGCACAAACTGAAAACTTCATTTGGGATATTCTTGAGAGAATCTGTAAGATGCAAGCTTAAATATCCAGACTCATTTTATCTGATAGCTCCTACATATTGACATCTTTCTAGTATGAAGTGATCCATTAACTTAAATACGTTGAAACCGAGAAGTCCTATTTACTTCTTAGAGGCATTAATGGTAGTGAAATTTTTCATCAAGGATTCTCTCGCCATCAAAGTCATTTTTTTTTTTGACATTGCAAAATCACCTCTACCTAATGGCTTTATTAACACATTGAGAGCCAAAATGTGATTGTAAAAGAGGGATTTTTCTTACAAGTGCTTTTACTTAAGATGGGTAATGTTAAAGGTTTTATAAAATTTCAGCTTTCAGGGACATTCACACATACAGCACTCACTGCTTGGGATGGCTCTGACACATTTTGGCAGCAATGCTATAATTAACAAAGTCAGAATGGAGCCTGATGTCAACCATATAATATGGATCATCAAAGCCACCCCCTTTTATTTAACGTATAGGTGTCACTCACCTCTAGCAGTTCTTAATTATGTCAGATCTGTGCAGCAAACAACAAATATTTAGGGGAAGATTCATCCTCCTGTATATTTTGTAATGAAGCTTGTGAGCCTGCTAAATAATTAAAATAAACAAATGAAGACTAATTTGCTTACTTTTAATTTTTACCCAATCTACTTTAGTTAATAATTTACAAGGTAAAAATGAATAGAAGATCAAAATGACTTCCCTTCCGGCTCCCATGTCGGCATGATGGTGGAGAGATTCTGCCTTATTGACTGCTCATTTGTAGTAGAAATAACCCCAGAGAAAACAGTGTTCAATGTGAACCAGGCTTTAATAAAAGGAGCGGCAGACTCCAGAGGTTTTTTCTATTTCCATATAATCCCAGGATCATTTGTCTGGAGCTGTTTTTGAATTATTCATACCAACAGTAGCTCTTTCAAATATTCGATGTGAACAGTTTCTATGGTACAGTTTCACAGGCAGCGTCTTTTTTTGCTGGCATTTTAAAAATAGAACTTTTTTTTTTCCTATTCCAGATTGCTCTTGGGTGCTTCCAGGTGGGGTTGTATTATCAGCAAAACATTAAGAGGCTGTTTGGGGGCTAATTCTAAGACTTCTCCAGGTGAAAGAGGAAGAGAACAGAGAACTATAATGAGAATGTGATATTTCTGAGAAAGTGTTATTCATTTTAACTGGGCTTTTGAAACCCCTAGCACAGTCCTGTTGAAAGCATTGTTCAGGAGAGTGGAGTTACCATTTATTCTCGTTCACTGCACTCTTAAATAAATTGGATTGAAGGGATTTATTCCGCTGATCCTATTGTTCTTATGCCCCATTTGACCCCAAGCTTTGAGTCTGTGTTTTGCAGGAGAAAACAAACCTCTTTAGGGAGGTCTCACAGGGCAGGGAGATGCTGTTTCTCCTACTTCTCCTGTCACTTCTCCCCATCCTTCACTTTATACCCCAGCCATTCCAAAGTCCCTTAAGTTCTCCGCTCACCATGAAAGTTCTTTCGGTATCTTTTCTTTGCACTTGCTACATCTGCCTAAAATGCCAGCATGTCTTACCCGCTGACACCGTGATCTCTCTACTATTACATATGTCCTCATCCTTTAAACTTAGGTTAGAGTGCTCATTTCCTGCCCAGAACTGGTAACTGATTGCCTGGATTAGAGAATTTCCCCAGAAATAAACTCTGAGGCAGCAATTTGAGTGCAAGTAGTATTTTGGGAAGTGATTCCAAGAAGTACTGGTAGGAAAGTGTGTGAGAAGGGAGTGAAGGAAGCCAATGGAAGGTATATTATAGGCAGTTTACTGTGGGCAATTGAGACTGGAGCCTGCTTCGGGACTGACTCTGGGAGCCAGTGCAGAGTTAGGCCACACAGAGAGAAGCCAGCTGAATGATATCCTCTTGTTCCCATCTGTCACTGGCTGAGGACAGAGGACTGCTCCTGGAGGTACTGAATCCTTGTCAATTCTGGCCTGTGCCTGGATGTGAAAAGAAGACTGGTGGACAATTGCCGATGCATTCAGTAGAATGCATAGATATGTGCTAGAGCAGTGAGAACCAAGGGGATATGTGTTAGGAACCAGTACATCTATTGCATTGCCCTTGCTACACACACACACACACACACACACACACACACACACACACACGTGCTGTGTTTCTGTATGTTGAGGGTAAGAAACTGCTTTTTATTCATCTCTGTGCTTTCCGTATCCTAGTATAATGCCCAGCACACCATAACTATGCAGTGAACATTTGTTGAAGCAGCAAGTGTGGAATGATCGAGTGAGTCTATTAGGCAGACCCACCCTCAGTTTTTATTTCTGATGCCTCCTTATAAGCACACTCTACCCATCATTAAGGCACCTTCCTCTCCTGCCTACCTACTCAGTTCTCAGAGAGAGTCACTCCATATATCAAACAACTACCTTGGTGCTTTTATAGTTCTGCTTTTAGAGGAATATTCCATCCCCTACTCTGAGATGTGCTTACTCTATTAAGGCCTTTACTCTTTTTTATATGAGAGAAGGTGGAGGAGAGAGGGGGAGAGAGAGACAGAGAAAGAGAGAGACAGAAAGAAGGAGGGAGAGGGAGAGAGGGAATGAAAATCTTAAGGAGGCTCCACACACAGTGCGGAGCCTGACACGGGGCTGGGTCCCACGACCCTGGGATCATGACCTGAGCTGAAATCAAGACGCAGATGCCCAACTGACTGAGCTACCCAGGCACCCCCTCTGTCAGGCCTTTTCAAATGAGGTAGTGAAGTGGTGGGGGAGCTCTATGGGAAGATGCTGGGGAGTAGAATTGGTGCCAGGGTTTTAGTTCCTGTATTGCCTTCCACTTTCTTCCTCTCACACACCAAAGTTGGGTGGCAGACACCCCCAGAACCCTGCTCTTTTTAAAGGAGCAGAATCTCTCTTCCATTAGGAGGTTTGCTCAAATTCAGGGCAAAGAGAAGAGGTCCCTTTCCTGAAAACAGTAATCTTAGCCTAGTGGTCTGGGAAGCCCACACCCATCCTCTGTATGTGTCCTTCCTGAATGCCAGTCCACTTTGTGTTTTGGGTGGAGGGTCTCCTGCCATGAGTCCTGGATCCAGCGTACTTGGCCTATGCCTTTTAGTTTGGTCTGATTGGCTTGGTTCTGTCTTCAGAATTTCTGTAGCCACCCACCTGTGTTTTCTCAAAGCACTTTCCCCCACTGTGATGTCCAGCCTATCTTTGTCTCTCCATCTTCTTTGTAATCCTGAGAACTGGGGGGAGTTCTGGGGGGACTGCAGAAGCCTGGGGGGAGGAGTGCAAAGAATAAATAGGAATAATCTCTCCCCAACCCCAATTTCCATTATAGTAAGGAAGATAGAAATAGAAGCAAATAATTACATCATAGTCTGGTAAATCCAACAATAGCTTCAATGAATTAATAATTTGCTTACAAACAGCATATGGAAATTTCAATATTTCTTTATCTCCTACCTTGTAGAAAAGAATCTATTGCAAAGAGATGAGATAAGGCAGCATGTTGTAGGTTACTCATTTTTGGAGAGCTGTCAGGGCCATTTTGTGCAAAGGCGTAAAGGTAGGTAATGAGGTGGAAGAGACACCAAACTAGGAACACGCAGGTCTGGGAGTTAGTTTTGGCTCTGCCAGATTTCAGCTGTATAAATATTGTAAGTCATTTCCTCACAATGAGCCACATCAAATGTAAAATAGGATGTCTGTTCTTTTTCTCATAGTACTGTAATGTAGGTCAGTACAATAATGGTTTGATAGAGTTATGAAAATTATGCATAATTGGATATAAACTTTAAGGAAAAGAAAATAAAAATCTTACCACGCATGCTAAAAGTCTATCCCTTAATGGCAGAGTATAGAAATTTTCTGTAGAATATCTCTTAATTAACTTTTCTTTAATCAACTCCCCAAATAACTGAAACTCTCTACTTCCTCTATAAAATAACCTAACAGATGCCAACAGCACAGTGAAGATTTCAGGGTTATAATGCCTATGAATGTCTGCTACAACCATTTGAGTTGTGTGCTCGCAAGAGTCCTGGTTACCATGTCTATTCATTCCAGTTCATTCTTTTATTCAGTAGATACTTGTTGATCATCTACTCCAGACTGGGTATCGTTTCATGTACTAGAGATGTGGCAATGACCAGTGTCCACTGTATTCTAGTTGTATTTAATATTATAATTATGTAATTTAGTTAAAATATTTCATCAACTAATGAAAAATAAGTGTGAAAGAATTGCTGATTTTTATGAATATTCGGTTAAAAAGTTATAATGGGCATCTGTCCTACTATCCAAGATCTTTTAAATTCCTTCTTAAACTTAAAAAAAAGTTTTTAATGTTTATTTATTTTTGAAAGAGAGAGAGAAAGACAGTGTGAGTGGGTGTGAGGAGCAGAGAGAGGGAGGCAGAGAATTTGAAGCAGACTACAGGCTCTGAGCTGTCAGCCCAGAGCCCAACGTGGGGCTTGAACTCGCAAACCATGAAATCATGATCTGAGCCAAAGTCAGACACTTAGCCAGCTGAACCACCCAGGCGCCCCTAAATTCCTTCTGATATTTCCATTTCTCTTGTGACTTTGGATGTGTCAGTCAGGTGCCCCTGTAACAAATGGACATGAGATTGGGTGTGGGGCATCTATTTTGTGTTGAGGTTCCAGAGTTAGCTCTGGTGGCAGTTTCCTCAGCTCAGTTCTGTAGTGTAATTCCTGAAAATTTGGTTTATAGCTACTTGTATATCTTCTCCCTCTCCAAATTCTGCGTCTCCAAATATCTCTTAATAAATTCCTTTTCTTAATGAATCGGTCATAATGAATCCTGTTGTTTGCAACTAAGAACTTTAATCATTACAAATCCTTTGGAAAGATTTTTAAAAACTAAGCTTCAAAACATACACACACACACAAACACACTGTCAAATTGGTTGTAGGCAAAACAATGTGCAACATTAAGGGGATGATAAAAATCATTAGAAATATTTCACTCTCAGATTGCTTCACAGTTTTTTTCTTACTAGTTTTGGTCCCACTTTAAGGAAATTTAAATTGGAAATCAGTGCTCTGGCATTGTGGGTGTGGGACTCTAGTCAGTGCATCCATGCTCAAAGAAAGGCCTTTACTCACCATCAAGGGGTAGAATATTGATGTACATTGATAAGTTTTTATTTAAAATAAAATATTTAAATTATTCATGAATCACTTTTGATAATTTTCAACTTTTGATCACTTTGATCCACCAACCTTTTGTCAGGTGCAGAGACTTCTATACACTTTGAGGCATGTGAGCTTGGACATCTTGTCCGAGGAGGAGCCTCCTCCTTATGCCCCACTGTTGGCTTCTTTGGGCCTCTGCCTCTCAGGCAGTTCTAAGGGCTTGGCCTATGTCTTTCAGCAAGGCTTCCTTAAACTCCAAGATGCCCTTTCAGGACTGACACCTCTGGTAGCTCCTTTGGTTGAAAATCTCTCTGAAGCTATAATGAGGTCAGGTTGTCTCTGGACAGGGTGTCATTTAGCATTGTGGTGTCATGGGTGTAGCCAGTGGCCATGTTAAGCACTCACTGTCTCTAATACATAAATAGATTTCTTATTTACTCACATCTTTTCCTTCTATTGTTCTTTCCTCTCTCTGTCTTCTCTCCTTTTCCTTTATCTCCCTCTCTTTCATTTGACTTTCTCCTTCACATTTGTCTCCCTCACTCTCATTTCAGCCTTTCCCTCCTTGTTTCCACACTTCCCCCCTTTCCAAGCCAGTGCACCTGAGATCCTGGTGGGAAATGAAGCAGAAATTCCCTTCATTGAACACGAGGGTACAGTTTCTGTGGTAATCTTTGCTGAATGATGCTTCTGTCTGCTGTTCAATGAAGGACAGCAACTAATCCATCATTTCTTCTTGCCAAACATTTAGATAAGTCCCACCTTACACCTCCATGAACTTTACAGAAGACCACATGTACTCCTTCTAAAATATTAACACTGTCTTTGTGTAGTCTTTGATGGTATCACAGAAGAAAAGATTTGAATTTTTAAACTAGATGGTTTTTATCTAAACTTTTGACATGAGAAAATAAATTCTGTGGATGAATTTCCAGTCACTCAGGCAAAGTTTAATGTGCTAATTTTAATTTGCCATTTTAAAGGATTACTGTAGAAACTGAATATCTTAAGGCTTTAAAATACACAAATCACTTGAAATTCTATAAAACAGCTAATATTTTAGGTAAAATAAAATAATAATTGATTTATAGTTTTTTAAAGTAACATTATTACACATTTAGCCAAACTAACAACAGTACAGACACCAGACTGGTATTCAGTGAACATCTACTAAATGATTGTAGATCATCTCTGAGGTAGTGAAATTTGCCTTTTCTGGCTAGTGTTAAAATTATCCAACCTATTTTGAAAATTGAGCTGTAGCCATACATATACCTGAAAGGAATGCCAGAGACACTGAACACATGCCATCTCATTTCTAAATATATACATATATTTAGCACTCTTTATGCATTTTAACAGCCTCCTGATTTTATCTAATTCCCTACATGTTTTCATCAAATATTTCTTAAGCCCTGCTATGTGCTAGATCTTAGAAATGAGAGAGATCTAAGACAAAACTGGATTGTGCCTTGGAGGAGCTTCTAATATTATTGGGAATATTGAATGTGTTTGCAAGAAATGAATAAAATGGCCAGTTCAAGTGAATGTCACAGAGGTGTGAAGAAGTAAGAGATAGCCGTGAAGATTTCTTGAAAGAAGTGGGCATTGACAGAGGCCCTGGGCTGGGGTTAGAAGGTATTGAAGATTCCAGTGCTAAAATAAAAGTGCAAACACCAGTGCCATGCTCAACAAAAAGACGTGCAAGGATTTTGAGCCCATCCAGGAGTTGGCAACTTACAAAGACTCACCTCCCAACCTGGCTACCGAATGGAAGCCAGCAAGTGGCTATTTCCCATTTTCTTTTCTCTAAATAACAAAAACATTTTTTAAACTAATAGATACTTTCTACCAATGGACTCAGTGTTCAAACTAGCAGATAATCCAAAAGTCAGTTAAAATTTGGCTTTGTACTGTGCTGCCAGATCTTTGCAGTGGCAGATTTACCTTCCTAATTTGTTTTTCTTAGTCTGATGTTGAACTTAATTTGTATTCCCTGAACACACAAAGGCTGGACAGTTGCAGAGAGGAGGATGAGATTGAGGAGAAGAAGTGAAGGGAGAAGGGTTGTTGTTCAGGGAAGCTGGCTCAGAATTTGGAATTTGTCACACATCGTTTGCACAGTGGACCATCCTCTCACAGGTAATTACAGTCAACTGACCAGAATTGTTTTACAAGTTGTGGTAGTCTGTTCAAAATCACTTGTTTATAAGTGGCTTTCTTCAAAATTTATGAGTCTAAGTTTCATGTCTCTTGCCTCTGTCCTGTGTATGCTTATTTCTGATGATTATCTTTATTTTCTTCAGTAAAAACACACATTGTATAATGTCTCTGGTCACAGGAAGCCTTAGGCAATATTGTTGTGTAAGCAAATATTTTTCTTTATACAATGTGAGTAATGAACTCATTCTAACCTATTAGTAGGTATGAGGCAAAACCATGCAGGCATTCTCTGAAAGATTTCTTAAAAATAGGTGTTATAGCCATATAGTCTTAGTTTAAATATATATATATATATATATCTGTGTGTATATATATATATATATATATATATATATATATATATATGTCTATAGGAATTTATATAGATATAAGTGTGTATAAAGGTAAAAGATAACAATTTCTCTCCTGTCCTTGTCTACCATCTGCATGATCCCTGTGACGCCTCATACAAATAACCACTGTCACTAGGTTTTTGTGTATTCTTCTGATTCTAAACAATTACAAGAAGTCTTGTATATTCAGAGTAGTGAAGCTTCCCTAGTGATGTCATTAGCCTTCCTTCCTTGGTGATTGTCTACAAGGGAAGTTTCAGGAACTCTTAGAACCCGAATCTGACCTGAGTTTTATACTCATAATGAGTAAAACAAAAAACAAACAAATAAAACAAAACAAAAAAACAGTTATATTTGTTTACATGAGTTCTTACTTTAGGATCCACAGATCATAGAATTCAGGGATCTTTGAACTTAGATGGGAAATACACAATTTTATTTTTACTAACTTCTGTCTGAAATTAAACATTCTCTTTAATTGTGAATGTAAGCAAAACCATAGTAGAATTGGCAGTACCTGTGTCTTTGTCACTTAAAAAAACATAAATATATCCATGTCACATTATAGCCATTGCAAATATTCCAAAACATCATTTATACTCATCATTATATTGAAATGATGAAGTTAATTATATCTACTGCTAGTGTTCTAAAATTTGTATCCAGGATTTATTTTAATCCAGTATGGTAAGACACACAGACGTCGAAATGGCTGTCCTAAAGGAATAAGTTTATGCTCACCAATCTCTAGTAATAGAAGGCATGCCACACCATGCAGGGCCACATGTGGAACATCTGGATTGGTTAGGAGGCAGAAGGAGAGAGGGGAGAGCATGGCCCAAAGCCTTTATTGGGGTTTTTAAGGGAAAGGATGGGCAAGGCAGGGATAGGTATACTGAGTAAATTTAGGATTGGATAGTTTGAATAATTTTAGCAGGCTCTGGGCAATAGAAGCAGTCCCTAGTTGTCTTGTACGTGGCCTGGGGTTATTTTGGGTAGGGAGAATATTGGCTTGGAGTGTGATGGCTCCTTGATAAAGGAGATGGTTGAGGGTGTTGGCTCTGGATTGGTTGGCTTGCGTATCAAAGTTGTGCTTTTAGGGGAGTCCTTTGCTATCTCTAGGAATTACCTAGCCCTGGAAGGGGCTCTCCAGGATTAAGTTCCCAAATGCCAGAGCATCAAAAATACAGAAAATAATTACACTCAATACAGGTAGATATTTATTATTTAATGTGGTAATAATGAAGCACAGGTACTACATAATTACAGTTGTGCTTTTAAAAATATTTTAGTGATTATATATCATTCTAATTAGCTTCTAAGTACCCTCTGTACTTTATATTCTGTATCTATGAACACTGTTCTCAGGAGATCATGGTCTTCACCAGACTGTTAAATTGTCCACAGCTCAAAGATGTTAGGCTCCAAAGAGAGATTGGGTTCTTAAATTACTGATTCTCCTGCATGTTCTATTTTTCTTTCTTGTGTATTTAAGTTTGTCCAAACTTAGGACTGGAATGAGTTATTGAAAAAGATGCTGCCTTGGCCCTACCACCAAGACCCATACCTTCACCTGCTCTTAACCCTCCCCTACCTGACCTTGTGCTAAATGGAAGAGAAATTCATTATGGCTGTGATTTATTGAACACTCAACACATGCCCAACACAATTCTATACATTTTTATGTATTATCTCATCTGCTTCTCATGGCCATTCTATGAAGTAGATATGGTTATTGCCATCATTTTACAGGTGAAGAAACTTAGGCATGGTGTACATATAACCTGCCCAAGGTCACACATCAGTGACAGAGCCATATTGAAGTTGGAGAGTGAGTGTGGCTGCAGTTCCCACATCTTGTACACTGAATACATTATGCTTCAGATACAAGCAAGATTGTGATCCATGCTCTAAATATGTGTACCAGAAATATGTTTTCTCTTGCCACGACATCATACTGATTAACTATTGGAACTTACAAAAGCTTGGAAGCCAATCTGAGTGCAAGTATGGAAGTAGTTAATTGTTGGGTCCAGGAGGCTTTAAGTCTATGATAAATATCCAAGGTGATTTAGAAAAAGAAAATATGGAAATGAATTTAAGGTGTGATTAAACTATGTCTCTCAGTGAATCAATCGGCAAGCTAGATTCACCCTTTGAACCTCTTTGAAATTTACTCCATATAACTTACAAGGGCCATAAAAGTTCATAGTAACTGAGTCATATCAAAAGCTTGTCCCTGATTGCTCTATCAGAGTCATGATCAATTCTGGCTTTTTTGCTACAAAAAGAAAGAAACCCCAGTCTCTAGTCAGACTTTTTGCTTCCTTACTGACCTGCCTTTTATAGTATTTGATTTGTATAAATCAGATATTTGTAAAGTACGCAGTGTCCATTTATTCTTTGCTACTGAGGTTCAGGGAGATTGTATTATTGTTTTGAAAGTATAAGGGGAAAGTATGTTCATACTCTTTCAATCGAGCTTTGCCTTATTGTATCAGCCTACTATAATTAGGCTGGGATTCAGCTACATGAGTCAGAAAACTCAAAATAATAGTGTGTTAAATACAATGGAGGCTTATTTTTCTCTAGTCATTCCAAAGAGGTTTTGGAGTGTACACTGGTTATGTATTTCTCAGATTTTGGTTCCACTATCCTTACATTTGGCCCTTGAATTTAGGGTCTACAGTGGCTGCTAAAGCTCCAGCAATGACATCTTTCTTCCAGGGAGCTGGATGGAGACAAAGAAAGCAACGAGTGTCTGCAAGCAGTGTTTTAAATGAAATCTATTGCCACATAATACTGGTGCTTACATCTTTTTGGGAAAAATTTAGCTCAAGTTCACTTCTAATCAAGGGAGACTGAGAAATGTACCAAGCTGAAAATTAAGGGTTCTACAGCTATAGAAGAAAGGGAAATGGATATAGGCATGCAATTAGCAGTCTTTGCCAATATATACTATTTGGATATCTTCATTATGATTGAAGCATCTAGGGCAGCATACCCTAAGCTCAATTGCCTTGTGAGGAAAATAAATCTTCTGGACCTACATGTGCAAGCCCAAATATATAGTGTGATTATAGCGCATATCACAGTGTTAAGGTGTTAGCCCTCCAGATGGCACATCATGTTGACAAGGTCTTCTGAATATAAACTCTCAACTCAGGGACTGCCTCCAAGGGTGGTAACTCTGGGTACTGTGTGTCAATGGGAGGTTTGGGGATGGCAGAACTTTCTGGATTATCCCTCAGATTTTATCACACAGGCAATTACATATTCTGTCTGAACACATTTTCAGTTACAACAGAAACTATACCGAAACAGCCTCATTTTGGGAAGAGTGGGCTATTGTTAAATTTTGTTAAAGTACATTTTGTAAAATATAACATCTATTTGCTTTGTTATATTTTGCATACGTGTCTTTGGAAGTCTTTGGAGTTTTCCAAGTGTCTCATGCATTCATTTGAGTCATTGGCTCATTTTCCCACTTTTCTGATTTGCAAAGAAATAATTTTATTGATGCTTTACTCCAGCAGGTGGAAATCAAAACAGCATCATGCAATGCAGGAAGGAGTTGCTAAGCAACCATTTTCAGTGTTAAAAAAAATCCAAACAAACCTTCCTTTTAAATGTCTGCAACATGTAAAAAATTAGACAACTTTCCATCCAACTTTAAATGAACTCACACAACTTATAAAAATTACATCATCCTTTTCTGTTTCCTACGCTTGTAACTTTCATCAACAATGCCACAATCTTCAAAGGTGCAGTTTTAGACCTGGGTCAAACTAACCATGGAACACAGAAAATACAGTTAGAATTCCTTAGCTATGGCTTTGCCAATCTGACATCCATCGGCACAAGGATTCTTGTAATCCATTTTCTATGTTCTTTGAGTTAAAATTATGTTAGCACAAGTCTTTGGTGCTTCTGAAAAGCGGATTCTTTGCTGGCACTGGATTGTAGTTAAACTTTAATGTTAGCTCCCTCACTTCCCAAAATAAATCAAGTGGTCTGATGTGAGAGAATTAGTTCAGGAATTTGGAAATATTACTCTTCTTAGCACCAAGTGCAACATATAATTGGGGGCATTTATATATGTATTTATTAGTTCTGCTGCTGTGTGATGGCAGGTGGATGGTTTCTTAGGTTTCCAGGAATACTTTATGCAAAGGGAGACTGAATGACTCCATCTAACCAGTCTGTATTTGTAGCACAGAGGCTCAGCATTCTTCCTAGAAGATGGAAGAATATTTTGATACTCAAGATATGCTCCCCTGGCATGACTTCCTAGAGGTCATTGGAAATGTCTCCTGGAAAGTTGGGGCGGATCCTGGTGCCAAGAGACATGTGTATGATACATGTGGAAATGATGGGAACTTACCCCTAACCATACCATAAAATTAAATTCCGTAGGAGGCAACCACAATACAGTAAAACCTAGGTTTGTGAGCATAATTCGTTCCAGAAACATGCTTGTAATCCAAATCACTTGTACATCAAAGCAAATTTCAAGAAACATTGGGTCAATTTTGATCATTTGACATTGGGCATCATGTACTACTCGCATTGCAAGACATTGCTCATTTATCCAGTTAAAATGTATTAGAAATGTTTGCTCATCTTGCAGAACACTTGCAGAACAAGTTACTCACAATCCAAAGTTTTACTGTATTTCCTAGTCTGGCTGATGGTCTTGCACATACAGTCAGCCTTTGGTCAAACTGGGAAGTGGCAGAGTTCATCTTTGACCCCTGTTTTTTTTCCTCTATTTTATCAGGTGAGGACATTCTGGTTGCCTAAAATCCTAGCACAGGTATCTCTTACCATCTAAACATAAAAGTCCACTGGATTCAGCTAGTGAGAAATTCTTATATATCTATAGCTCTTTATAAAATGAGTTTTTACATTCCTTATGTCGTTTGCTTCAATAGCAATCCTGTCAACAAGGCAAGCCAGAATACTTTCTTTACATTTTCCAACAAGGAAAACAGGTCATCTATTTGATGGAGCTTGAATTCCCCACTTTCAGTTTAGAGTTTTTGCCACAGCATTGTAATTCACAATTTCTCTGTCTTTTGTCTCTTTCTCAGTGGGCTCTGAATTAATTAATGCATTAAAATAAATATATTAGGTTAATTAATACATTAAAGCTTATTTTAAAAATTGAGTTAAGTTTTCAGTGGGTCATAACTTAAAGCATTGTCCTTACAGGTAACATTTGAATCTCAATCTTACAATATAATGCCATGCTTTAAAAAAGCCAATAAAGGTGAGAATTTCAGGTGTCATGAATTCTTTAGAAGACAGAAGATGGTATTTTCAAGCAGAATTCTTGAATTCATTAATCAGTCAATATTAATTGAGTTTCCTTCATGTGACAGGCCCTGGTATTACAATAGCAAACAAAACAGACATGATCCCTACTTTCATGAATCTTATATCCCAGGAAGCTCATTTGTGTTCACAAAACAAATATATTTTGTCTTCATCCAAAGCTATCTCTGATGTGAAGGCCTGGGTAAGATGATTGGATCCTGATTATGACAGAGAAGAAGAGGAGAAAAGACAAGAGATAAAACTTTATTATACAGGGCTCTAAACTATTTTGGGATCATTATTGTTTTCAGAGAAGTTTTGCATTACCTGGATGGAATAGAGCAGGCAAGACAGATAAGGAAGACTGGTGGATGCTATCAGTAAAATCCTTAGGCATAGAGAGAGAATAGCATTTTATTTCATTTTATTTTTTTCATTCTGGAAATGTGCATGGCCTCAGAGAAGAGGATGCAGTGCAAGCTAGAGGATGTCGATCTTGTTGAGGGAACAGGTTGTGAGACCAACCAGTCCTGCTTGAGGCCCATCTGTAGAAGATGCCTACTGTTTTGAATCCCGGCTTACTCATCTCCTTTCACTGTGTACTGTGAGCTTGAGTGGGGATGCTTCAGAGAGGAGGATTAGAATGAGAATGAACTTGAAGAAGCTTTTTGAAGGAAGTCCTTCTAAAACATGAACCAGCAAAGAGCAGAGACTCCCACATATAGTCTGCCTATAGTGTACACACTCTTTAATTTGCAAGTGATTTACAAGTGATTAATGGTTTTAAAACCTTTTGTCACACTTGTGATGTAAAATTTTATAATAAAAACTCAGTGAAATATAACTGTGGTTCCCCATCTACCACAACCACCAGTACAAAGTGATCTTAGAAATGGTTTCATTGGTCATAGCTGACTGTACATATGTTTTAACAAAACCATCAGATTTTGAGCAGACATATAAATGACTGACTTTTTCACAGCCTCTAAGTGCATTTGTTATTTCATCCATGAGATTAGTAATAGCACACTCTGCACATCTACCTCTCATTGTTGCATGAAATAGCTTATTTCTAACATTACAGACAGTTGCTGGCTGAACTATTAGTTTGATTTATCTTCAAATAACCTGTTGGTTATTACTACTCTTAAAATATTTTGAAGCCTTATGTTAAAAACAAAATCCAAACACTGCCCCCCCCCAACCCCTGCCAAAAATTTTTTAGTTTAACAGAGTCAGTGGATCCAAATAGCTGAAGTTACTCTTGCATGAGGATTATTCTCAGAGCCAGGCTGGCCAAGCTCTCACAATGATCCTGATAGTAATTATGGTATAATATCCAACTTTTACTTTAACAAATACTCATAAAACATTTTTCAAGGACACTGTGGCACTGTACTGATCTCTTTTCATGCATTACTTCATTCAGTCCTCATTTTGGCTATATAGCAGAGATACTTTTGGCATTCCTGTCTTATGATTGAGAAACCAAGGCTCAGATGGTTAAGAAAAAAAAAAAACACCTCGTTGCAACTTGTCAAAGAACACATAATTTAGAAATAAATGTTGAATGTGAGTCTAAATAACCCTAATGCCCATGTGTTTAATCACATCATAGCTCTAGCAAGTTGTTAGAATAAACAGGAATAAAGACAGGCACTGGGAGCTTTGGCTTGTTGCCCCGTTACCTTTTAAGGTCCTGAGTCTAGCTTAGATTACTGGGGCCCAATTGTATTCCTTGAACTTGATGGTTATTTAGGGAGTTAGATTCATTGGATATATAGAGCAAAGGAGGGAGTAGCCCTGAGGTGTTTAGCTATCTTCAAATGTGGTTTAGAGAGGGTAAGATATGAAATTTCCAACCTTTTTGAGATCATCCATTGTCAGGCCAGCACACCTCAGCAGCTCACCATCTGGTTCAGTATTTACAAGTAGATAGTTTTCCACCATTTCCAGAACTGACTTTCTGAATGTACTTTGGAGACTCAATTCTAGAAGGAAGGTTGCTTTATGTCAGCAAGTGGTTAGTAACATTTCTTGGTGCCTAGATATCTTTGATCATCTGATATACCCTGTGATCTTCCATCTCAGAAAAAGATCTATAACACACTTACACACAACTTATTATTTATAATGTTAGGGCATTCAGAGACCATGTACAGCCTGTCCATACTTCCACTGAGAGGTCCAGAAACCCAAGTTAAGAAATCTTCAGGTATGTCCAGTGTCAAAGATGGATTTTTTTCACTGTATTTTTGAAGATTACTAGGTAAGTTAGAAAGAAAGAAAAAAAACAAAGGGATGGAGGGAGGAAGGGAAGAAGGAAGGAAGAAAGGAAGGAAGGAGGAAGGAAGGAAGGAAGGAAGGAAGGAAGGAAGGAAGGAAGGAAGGAAGGAAGGAAGGAGCAGTGAGAAACAATATGATCCCTCTTCTCCCTGCCCCCACAGCTAGAATGGTCACTTATGTAAATAACTTGAGGACTTGTCTAATTGGGGTAGTTCTAATGACTAGGAGGGACATGAACAATT
Organism: Acinonyx jubatus; assembly: GCF_027475565.1. Taxonomy (NCBI): domain Eukaryota; kingdom Metazoa; phylum Chordata; class Mammalia; order Carnivora; family Felidae; genus Acinonyx; species Acinonyx jubatus. Next base: position 104,070,162 of record NC_069384.1, on the reverse strand, counting down.
TTGGCCAGTTTGCTATTTTGATATGAGACTACAGCCAATGAGCCCTTTATATTTTTTAATGGATTAAACAAAAATTTAGTAAGTAACAAGATGATCTTCAGAAAATGAAAAGCCAGGCGTCCCTCCTGACTCCTAGCCTGAATGCTCTTTCACTCTCCCTTTCCTGTTTCTTCCCTTTTGCTTTTTCTTTCCTTTTGTATTTTAACTTGTCTGTGGTGGTCTGAGTCAGAGATCATTCCAACTGGGATAAGGTGCTGTGACTCTTCTTGCCACTACAGACGAGGGAGGCAGTGAACCTTGGATGTCCTGTGCCCATTGGCAGCTTGGCCCAAAAGCCTTAGCTGTGGATGCCTCATCAGCCTTCTCTTAAAGCCCAAGTTAAAAAAAAAAAAAGCAGTGAAAGCAAAGTCACCTGTCATTTTAGTATCATCTAATATTAGCTTTCCATTCTCAGTTAATAAAGGTGCAATGTCTTCCTCATTCTCAAGGCATGCTTGTATTTAAATAACTTTACTGATCTCTCCTTATGCTTGCGGAAAGTTTTGCCTCCCTTTTCTTTATAAGTTAGTCATGTAGTAATCAGCCAATTCTTTTTTAAAAACAGATTCTATAGCTCAGAACACCCCAACTTTATATTTAAAGTCATTATTCTTAGGAATCAGTAGGTGAACAAATATGAACCATGATTAGTTTAACTAATTAAAGAAATATGATAACTAGCAATGAGTTACCATTCAACATCTCCCCCCACCATAAAATTAACCAATACTTATATTTCTCTATCTTGGTCTTTGTCCATACTCATGTATTTATATATTTATATACTTTTTGGTTTGATTACATACATGAATGTGTGTGTGTGTGTGTGTGTATACACACACATCTCCAAGAGAAGGTAATTGATTTAATAAGTTAATTTTACATCCTCATAATGGAATAGTCATTAAAAATGATAGCTGTGAAAAGTGGCAATGTGGAAAACTGTTGTGATTTAAATCCAAATAGAAAATACATAAGTGCTATGATTCCAACAACGAATATCTGAATATTATACACACATGCACACATAACTGTATAGGCATTTGTGCACCAGAGCCACTGGACTGTTCTTTTCCAAGCAGACCATTAGATAAGTGGTTCTCAAACTTCAATGTCTATTAGCATCATCTAGAGGGCTTGTTAAACACAGATTCTGGACCCCATCCCAAGGATTCTGGGGTGAGGCCTGATGATTTATATGTATGTGTGTATACTGGACAATTAAATCAGAACTTCTGGGAATGTGCCTCAGGCTTCAGTAGGTTTTAAAAGTTTCACAGGTGATTCTTATGTGCAACTAAAGTTGGAGGCTAGTGGTTTTAAACCAGTGGTTCTCAGACGTGGGTGTGCATCAGAGTTGCCTGGAGGGCTTTTTGAAACAGATTTCTGCCCCCACCCCCAGGGTTTCTGATTGAGTAAGTCTCTAGCTGGCCAGGGAACTTCCATTTCTAACAAATGCCCAGGTGATGCTGATGCTGTTAGTCCAGGGACCATCCATTGAGAGATACTGCTTCAAAGTTTAGAGTCTCAAGATCTGTGCTGGTCAGCTGAAACATAACACTCCCACTGGTGTCACTGAAAATTGTAACATTTTTGGAATGTAGCAATAGATGTTAAGAATCATAAGTACCTTCATGCCTGTTGGTCTGGTAATTCTACTTTGGTGAAATCTATCCTAAGAAAATAGACTAGATATGGAAAACAGCTATAAGCTTGATGATCACAGAACTGATTTTTGTAATGGTCAAAATACTGTAGCTAAAAATGTCCAAAAGTAGGTGATTGGTTTAATAAATCATGGTACATTCCCATAATGGAACAGTTATTAAAAATGATAGCTGGAAAGTGTCATGATTTAAATCCTCATAAAAATGTATAAATGCTTATGATTACAGCCATGAAAAAGTACACATAGGAAGAAAATATCAGAAGGAAATAAACTGAAACAATAAATGTCATGTCAAGATGATGGGATTTTTTTCTTTCTTTCATTTCCAAATTTTCTATGACTGTGTTTATCAATTTTATAAATATAACCACAGTTATACATATATACATTTTTATATTTGGCATCAAATTACTCATTACCACTTCCTTCATGATAATGTGGTTTTATCTTGGTTTGAAGTAAAATTTCTAAGAATTTTGCATTTGTCTGCAGATCCTAATTGCAACTTTTCCTAAGTGACAACACATGGTCTGTCTCCTACAGCTTCTGTTCAGATATTTTCTGAGTGATGTTAATTAACCTCAGAGGTGACACAGAGAGTTTAAAGGTTCTTATTAGGCAGAGAGCAGCCAAAGAAAGAGGCAGGGGGCATGTTGATGTTTCCTTTTTATGATAATTGATAAAGCATTCAAATGAAACTCATCTCTATTCATTATGCCTGCAATATCTAAAGGATTTATAAGAAACTCCAATTATAGTCTTTGGTACTGTGCTGGTTCACCGGAGAAGTTGAGAGTTATTTTTCTAAGTCATTGTATAAGACAATATATAACACATCAAATCCTATGACTGGGAATATAATTTCAGGAGATTTCTCACTATCATTAAAATAGATTTAAGACATACATGGCTTAGGGCAATCTTGCTTTGCAGACCTTATTAAGACTAAATCACCTGCCATAAACACCTCTACCACCTTGAGGACCAGACTGTGGATAGCCCTTAGGATGGCACACAGATCTCAAATTGGCAAAATGATTATATTCCATGTTTAGTCTTTAAGCATTTCTCTTTTTTTCTTTTCTTTCTTTCTTTTTCTTTTAATTTTAGAGAGAAAAAGAGCATGAGAGGGGGAGAGGGGCAGAGGGAGACAGAGAGAGAATAAGGAGGCTCCACATTTAGTGTAGAGCCTGACTCGGAGCTCGATCCCAGGACCCAAAGATCATGACCTGAACTGAAGTAAAGAGTTGGATGCTCAACAGACTGAGACACCCAAGTGCCCCTAGTCTTTAATCATTTCTTAATTCTAAGTTTTTCTTTTTTAATTGTACTTGCTGTTTTTATTATAGTTTCTTTTCTAAGCTATTGACATTAACACAGTGTTCAGAAATGAGATGTCCTTGGAACTCAACATGATTTTTATATCTTTAACGTAAGTGCTTTGTCTATTTTTGGAGGATACATTTTCTATTCTATTATTATTTATAATAGAAACATTTCAATTTGTAAGTAAATTTTACCAATTTCTTCACTTACTGTTGTCCCTTTTATTTCATATTTACATTCCATGATAATTTCTCTTCTTGCTCAAATGTATCCTTTCTTTCAGATATCTGTGGGTAATAATTCTCACTTATGCACCTAAAAATATCATTATTTCCACTCTCTCTGCTTAATTAGGGTAAAAAAATTCTAAGTTTTCCTACCCATACTTTGGAGATATTCTCTGTTGTCTTGGGCTTCTTTTGTTGCTGATGAGTTAGCTGCCAATTGATTGTCATTTCTTCTGAGCAACATTTCTTTTCTGTCCATAGCTCTTTTTCATTGATTTTTTTTTTTTGCCATTTTACTACAGGTATGTATGGATACAAATCTGACTGTATTTATTCTGCTTGTGTATTGTGTGATCTTTTCAATTTGACAACTCATGTTTTTTCTCCAGTTCTGGAAAATTCTTAGCAATTACCTCCTTCTGGACGTTCCAATAGACATATCTTAAAACTTCTCAATAAATCCTCCATATATCTTAATTCTCTTCTATAATTTTCCTTCCTTTATATTTCTCTGCTGCCTTATCTGGGATCTATTCATTTCTAACTTCTAATTCATTAAATCTCTTTGTACCTCGTTTTAAATCTACTCATCTACTGAGTTTTAAAAATTTCAATCACTGCATTTTTCATTTATAAAAATTTTAATTGCTTCTTTTTTTTGTATCTCCTTGTTCTAGTTTTATATTCTCTTGTTTTTGTTTCATAAGCTTCTATTTGTATTTTATGGGTACTATCTTCTTGATTGCTTTAAAGATTTTAAAGAACAAAATTTTCTGATTCCTCAAGTATTTCTCTTTCCTTGAGTATAAAATCTCCTTTGGTTATAGTTTTTTACCTGTGTTTTGTGGTTAAAGGTCATTTTCAAAATTATTTTTTAAAAGAGGTTAGAGTGGGAGGGAGCCAAATCATAAGACACTCTTAAAAACTGAGAACAAACTGAGGGTTGATGGGGGGTGGGAGGGAGGGGAGGGTGGGTGATGGGTATTGAAGAGGACATCTTTTGGGATGAGCACTGGGTGTTGTATGGAAACCAATTTGACAATAAATTTCATATATTAAAAAAATTATTTTTTAGACAGGAATCTATTTCCAGTGTATATGTAAACAGAGATTCGTACATATTTATACTCCAGAAATAAAAAATGCTAAAATTTGGTTGTAAATGTTTCAGATAATTCTAAAAGTAATAAGCATTATAGATATTTAAATTTTATGTTTAAATATGCTTAAAATATACATTTTTCCTCAGTTTCCTTCTTCTGACTTATAAAGGCTAACTTCTGTCCTAAAGTTGTGAGTTCTATTACTTACACATATTTATGAATATATTTTACACAATGTTTCCACAGTAATATTTAATATTGTTTGATATTTCTCAAAATTTACAAAAATAATTTATTTTGCTATATTTCAATATTCTTTTTTTATTAGTCTTAGTCATGTTTTTGAGATCTGTATTGATGCATATGGGGCACACATTCATGTACATATCTCACCGTGTAGTTAAATGTAGTTAAAGTGGATTACCTAGGTCCTAAGGTGGTGCTATGGTTCTATGGTCTTACGGTTCATTGCCAACTTTACTAGATAGTGTAAAATTGTTATTTAAGTCATTGTACAAATCTATACTCTCATTCACCAGGGATGTATGAGAATTCCCATTTCTTCACATTGTCATTGATAATTTTTTTTTGTGATTTAACTTTTAAAAAAATCAGCTTTATTTTCAGTGAGTTTTAATAGAGATATACACCCTACTACAATTAAGACAGAGACATTTCCATCGTGCCCAAATGTCATTTCTTGCCCCTTTTGATCACCCCATGTTCCTACCCACAGCCCCTGGTCGGATTTCAATCATTAGCATTCCTTTTCCTAGAATTTTGCTTAGTATAATGTATTTTGAGATTCATCTAGGTTGTTACATGTATCACTAGTTTGTTACTTTTTGTTGTTGGGTAGTGTTCCATATAGATAAACTATTGATGGAAGATTGATGGAAATGTAGGCTGGTTCCTGTTTGGAGCTATTATGAATAGAAGTAATATTCATCTATAAATTGTTGTGAAGGTTGGGTAAATACCTAGGACTGGAATTTCTGAGTTGTATGGGAAGTATATGTTTAACTGTGTAAGAAACTGTTAAACTGTTTCCCAAAGTGGCTACACCATTTTGCATTCCTACTGCTAATACATAAGAGTTCCAATTGCTCTACATCTTTGTCAACACTTGAAATTAAGAAATTTGAGTCATTTAAGTAGGTGTATGCATTGCCCTAATGAGTAATGATGTTGAGCATTTTTCATGTGCTCATTTTCCATTCATGTAGGCTCTTTAGTAAACTTTTTGTTCAAACTTTTTGCCCGTTTTGAACCAAATTATCTTTTTTTTTAATTTACATCCAAGTTAGTTAGCATACAGTGCAATAATGATTTCAGGAATACAATGCAGTGATTTATCCCCTACATATAACACGCACTGCTCATCCCAACAAGTGTCTTCCTTAATGCCCCTTGCAAATTTAGCCCATCCCCCCCATCAGCACCCCTCAGTTTGTTCTCTATATTTAAGAGTCTCTTATGTTTTGTCCCCCTCCCTGTTTTTATATTATTTTGCTTTCCTTCCCTATGTTCATCTGTTTTGTATCTTAAATTCCACATATAAGTGAAGTCATGATTTTTGTCTTTTTTAGACTGCCTAATTTTGCTTGGCATAGTACATTCTAGTTCCATCCACATTGTTGCAAATGGCAAGATTTCATTCTTTTTGATTGCTGAGTAATACTCCATTGTATGTACTGTGTATGTGTGTGTGTGTGTGTGTATAGTGTGTGTGTATGTATGTATATATATTATTTTATATTATATTATATATTTATATTATATATAAGAGAATACACACACACACACACACACACACACATACATACACACAACACATCTTCTTTACCCTTTCATCTGTCAGTGGACATTTGGGCCCTTTCCATTCTTTGGCTATTGTGGATAGCACTGCTGTAAACTTTGGGGTGCATGTGCCCCTTCGAAACAGCACACCTGTATCCTTTGGGTAAATACCTAGTAGTGGAATTGCTGGATCGTAGGGTAGTTCTATTTTTAATTTTTTGAGGAACCTCCATGCCGTTTTCCAGAGTGGCTCTACCAGTTTGCAGTCCTACCAGCAGTGCAAAAGAGTTCCTTTTTCTCTGCATCCTCACCAACATCTGTTGTTGCCTGAGTTGTTAATTTTAGCCATTCTGACTGGTGTGAGGTGGTATCTTATTGTGGTTTTGATTTGTATTTCCCTAATGATGAGTAATGAGCATTTTTTTCACGTGTCTGTTAGCCATCTGGCTGTCTTCTTTGGAAAAGTGTCTATTCATGTCTTTTGCACATTTCTTCACTGGATTATTTGTTTTGGGGCGTTGAGTTTGGTAAGTTCTTTATAAATTTTGGATACAAGCTAACCCTTTATCAGATATATCATTTGCAAATATCTTCTGGCTTTCGGTGGGTTGCCTTTTAGTTTTGTTAATTGTTTCCTTCTCTGTATAGGAAGCTTTTTATCTTGATGAAATCCAAATACATTTTTTCTTTGGTTTCCCTTGCCTTCAGAGACATGTTGACTAAGAAGTTGCTGTGGCCAGGGTCAGAGAGGTTTTTCCCTGCTTCATCCTCTAAGATTTTGATGGCTTCCTGTCATACATTTAAGTCTTCCATACATTCTGAGTTTATTTTTGTGTATGGTGCCAGAAAGTGGTCCAGGTTTATTCTTCTACATGTCGCTGTCCAGTTTGCCTAGCACCATTTGCTAAAGAGACTGTCTTTATTGCATTGGATATTCTTTTCTGCTTTGTCAAAGATTAGTTGGCCATATGTGTGTGGGTCCATTTATGTGTTCTGTATTCTGTTACATTGATCTAAGTGTCTGTTTTTGTGCCAGTACCATATTGTCTTGATCATTACAGCTTTGTAATACATATTGAGGTCCGAAATTATGATGCCTCCATACTTGGTTTTCTTTTTCAAGATTGTTTTGGCTATTTGGGGTCTTTTCTGGTTCCATACAAATGTTAGGATTGTTTGTTCTAGCTCTGTGAAGAATGCTGATGTTCTTTTGATAGGGATTACATTGAATATGTAGATTGCTTTGGGTAGTATCAACATTTTAACATTTGTTCTTCCAACCCATGAGCATGGAATATTTTTCCTTTTTTTGTGTCTTCATCAGTTTCTTTCATAAGCTTCCTGTAGTTTTCAGTGTATAGATTTTTCACCTCTTTGGTTAGGTTTATTCCTATGTGTTTTATGGTTTTCGGTGCAATTGCAAATGGAATTGATTCCTTGATTTCTCTTTCTGTTGCTTCATTATATTAGTGTATAGAAATGCAACCAATTTCTGTGCATTGATTTTATATCCTGCGACTTTGCTGAATTCATGGATCAGTTCTAGCAGTTTTTTGGTGGAATCTTTTGGGTTTTCCACATAGAATATCATGTCATCTGCAAGAGTGAAAGTTTGACTTCCTCCTTATCAATTTGGGTGACTTTTATTTCTTTGTGTTGTCTGATTGCTGAGGCTGGGACTTCTGAGAATGGACATCTTTGTCATGTTCCTGACCTTATGGGGAAAGCTCTCAGTTTTTCCCCATTGAGGATGATATTAGTGGTGGGTCTTTCATATATGGCTTTTGTGATCTTGGGGTATGATCCTTCTGTTCCTACTTTCTTGAGGTATTTTATCAAGAAAGGATGCTGTATTTTGTCAAATGCTTTCTCCGCATCTATTAAGAGCATCATGTGGTTCTTGTCCTTTCTTTTGTTAATGTGATGTATCACAATGATTGACTTGGGGATATTGAACCAGCCCTGCATACCAGGTATAAATCCCACTTAGTTGTGGTGAATAATTCATTTAATGTATTGTTGGATCTGGTTGGATCTTGTTGAGAATTTTTGCATCCATGTTCATCAGGGAAATTGGTCTATAGTCTCCTTCATGTGGGGTTTTTGTCTGGTTTTGGAATTAAGGTAATGCTGACCTCAGAGAATGAGTTTGGAAGTTTTACTTCCATTTCTATTTTTTGGAACACCTTCAAAAGAAGAGGTATTAACTCTTATTTAATATTTGGTAGAATTCCCCTGGAAAGCCATTCAGCCCTGGACTCTTGTTTTTTGGGAGATTTTTTATCACTATTTCAATTTCTTTACTGGTTATGGGTCTGTTCAGATTTTCTATTTCTTCCTGTTTCAGTTTCAGTAGTTTATATGTTTCTAGGAATTTGTCCATTTCTTCCAGATTGTTCAATGTATTGACAAATAATTGCTCATAATATTCTCTTATTGTTGTTTGTATTTCTGCAGTGTTGGTTGTGATCTCTCCTCTTTCATTCTTAATTTTATTTTTTGGGTTCTTTCCTTTTTCTTTTTGATCAAACTGGCTAGGGGCATATCAATTTTGCTAATTCTTTAAAAGAACTAGCTCCTGGTTCCATAGACCTGTTCTACTTTTTTTTTTTTTTTTTTTTTTTTTGGTTTCTATAGCATTGATTTCTGCTGTAATCTTTATTATTTCCCATCTTCTGCTGGTTTGGGGCTTTATTTACTATTCTTTTTCCAGCTCTTTAAGATGTAAGATTAGGTTGTGTATCAGAACTTTCTTCCTTCTTTAGGAAGGCCTAGATTGCTATATATGCTTCCCTCTTACGACTGCCTTTGCTGCATCCCAGAGGTTTTGAGCTGTCGTATTATCATTTTCATTGACTTACAGGTACTGGGAAATTTTTAATTTCTTCTTTAATTTCTTGGTTAACCCACTCATTCTTTAGTAGGATGGCCTTTTTAAAAAATTTTTAACGTTCATTTATTTTTGAGAGAGAGAGAGAGAGAGAGAGAGAGAGACAGAGTATGAGTGGGGGAGAAACAGAAAGAGAGGGAGACACAGAACCCAAAGTGGACTCCAGGCTCTGCACTGTCAGCACAAAGCCCAAACTGTGAGATCATGACCTGAGTTGAAGTTGGACAGTCAACCGACTGAGCCACCTAGGCGCCCCAGTAGGATACTCTTCAATCTCCAAGTGTTTGTTGTCTTTCCAAATTTTTTCTTGTTGTTGATTTCAAGTTACATAGCATTGTGGTCTGAAAATATGCACAGTATGATCTTGATCTTTTTAAACTTTTTGAGGGCTGATTTGTGTCCCACTATCTGATCTTTCCTGGAGAATGTTCCATGTACACTCAAGAAGAATGTGTATTCCACTGCTTTAGGATGAAATGTTCTGAATGTATCTGTTAAATTTATGCTGTCCAGTGTGTCATTCCATGGCAGTGTTTCCCTGTTGATTTGTTGTTTAGGTGATCTGTCAATTGCTATAAGTGGGTTGTTGAAGTCCCTACTGTTATGGTATTATTATTATCGAGTTTCTTTGTGTTTGTGATTAATTGATTTGTATATTTGGGTTCCTTCATGTTTGGAACATAAATGTTTACATTTGTTAAGTCTTATTGGTGGATAGACCCCTCAATTATGATATAATTCCCTTCTTCAATCTTGTTACAGTCTTTATTTTAAAATCTAGATTGTCTAAGTATGGCTACTCTGGCTTTCTTTTGGTAACCATTAGCATGATAGATCATTCTCCATCTCCTTACTTTCAATCTGAAGGTGTCTTTAGGTATAAAAGGGGTCTCTTGTAAACAGCATATAGATGGATTTTGTTTTGTTTTCCATTCTGTTACCCTATATCTTTTGATTAGAGCATTAAGTCCATTGACATTTAGAGTGAGTACTGAAAGATATGAATTTATCACCATTGAGTTGGAGTTTCTGGTGGTGTTCTCTGGTCCTTTCTTGTCTTTGTTGCTTTTGGTCTTTTTTCGTTTTGTTTTTTTTTTTCCCCTCAGAGAATCCCCCTTAAAATTTCTTGCACTGCTGGCTTAGTGGTCATAAATTCCTTTAGTTTTTGCTTGTTTGGGAAACTCTTTACCTCTCCTCCTATTTTGAATGACTGCCTTGCTGGATAAAGAATTCTTGGCTTCATATTTTTTTCTGATTCAGTACATTGACTATATCTTACCACTCCTCTCTGGCCTGCCAAGTTTCTGTGGATAGATTAGATGCAAACCTCACCTGTTTTCCCTTGCAGGTTAAGGGCTTTTTTTTTCCTTTGCTGCTTTCATAATTCTTTCCTTGTCTGTGTATTTTGTAAATTTGACTATGATATGCCTTGTTGATATTTGTTTATTGTTGAATCTAATGGTAGTTCTCTGTGCTTCTTGGATTTTGATGTCGATATCTTCCCCAGGTTAGGAAAGTTTTACACTGTGAATTACTCACATAAACCTTGTATCCCCTTTTTTCTCTCTCTTCATCTTCTGTGACCCCTATGATTTAGATGTTTTTCCTTTTTAGTGAATCACTGAGTTCTCTAATTCTAATATCATGCTCTTTTGCCTTAGTCTCCCTCTTTTTTTCTGCTTCATTATTCTCCATAGTTTTGTCTTCTATATCACTGATTAGATGGTCTACTTCATCCATCCTTGTTGCTGTGGCATCCTTTTGAGATTGCATCTCAGTTATAGCATTTTAAATTTTGTCCTAACTAGATTTTTCTTCTTTTATCTTTGCAGAAAGGGATTCTATGCTTTTTTTCAACCCCAGCTAGTATTCTTATTATCGTGATTCTAAATTCTAGTTCAGACATCTTGCTTATATCTGTATTGATTAAGTCCCTGGCTGTCATTTCTTTTTGTTCTTTCCTTTGGGGTGAATTCCTTCATTTTGCCATTTTGGAAGAAGAAAAAGAATTAATAAAATAAAAAATTGAAAATAAAATTAAAAACAGCACAAGAAAGGAAGCTAGATCCTACATATGTTTTGATCCGATTGTTGAAAGAAGCTTGATTGAATAGAGAAAAAAGGGAAAGAAAAGAAAGAAAAGTAAGGAAACGTTTAAAAGTTTTAAAACATGTGTATAGTAAAATAGAATAAAATGAATTGAAGAAGGTAAAATAGAATAAAAAAATAAGTTTACAAAAAATAGAAAATATTATATAAAATTACAAAAAAATTCTTTATATAAACAGAAAATAAAAATAAATTTTTCTCTTTCTGTATCTAAGAATAAAAAAAGAAAAGAAACTGAATAGGTGGACCAGTGAACAGAATGAAATCTGAATGAAATCTGAATGAAATGACATCTAGTTTCCCTTGGAAGTCAAACTGTGAAGCACTTTATAGTTCGTACACTAAGAAGGCAGAGAGACTTGTGATCCCTTAGGGCTTGGTTGGAGCAATTGGATGGGGCTTGGTGTAATGGCTCCATTCTCCACTGAATAGCACTACTTAGCTTACTGGGGTGGATCGTTCTGGTGATTGTATGTGCATGTGTGGGAGAGGTAAAAATGGTATCACCCATCTTCCCATTCTCTAGCACCAACACTCTGTGCTCTGACCGAGGGACAGTCAACTCCCCTCCTTTGTCTCCATCTTCCATCCACATCCTGCTTCTACACTGTCCACATCCAAGCTGTCAGTCTGCCAGGCGGTACTTCCCTCCCGAATTTTATCTCAGATGGGGCTGTGTTTCCAAACCCCTTGCTTCTGAGGGCCCTGTGGCTTGGACCCTCCCTGACCCTCTGTAGGAGGGTCTTGCCAAGCAATGGCTGGGTGCCAGCTTATCCCCAGGAACGTTCCTGCAATCGCACTCCTACAGAGGCTCAGAGGATGTGGCCAGATGCCAGCTTGCCCCAGAATAAGTTCCTGTGATCACATAGCCACAGCAGTTCAGGGATTATGGTAAATCACAGTACAGAATCAGTGCCAGGTTCCACCACACCCTGGTGTTTTTGTTCCAGAACCAGCAGTCGTGTTCTCCTGGATTTGCTGGGACTTTTGCCTGTAGGGAGGCTGTATGGCCTCTACCAAATGCCCTCCTAGTAGGCATTCTCCCTGTGTGTCCCACAGACCCCTCAGACCTTGTTGCCTGCTCCCAGGGATTCACCCTTCCCACCAGAGCACTACGAGGTATAGAGCTGCAGAATTTCCAATGCTGCTCTATCCTCTCCTTTCTTCTTTCTCCCTTTCTTGTTCAGTCACTTGTGAGAGTTTCCCCTCTTTCTCTTTCTCTCCAGCTCCTTTCAACAGAGGGTACTTTTCCTGTACTCCCCCCGCTCTGTCCTCTCTCCACAAGTGAAAACAGCTCCCTGCCCTCTGTGGCTTCTCTCTACCCCAGTTCACCTCTCTGTGATGTGTACCTGCCAAGTTCTGTTGCTCAAGTTATGCAGATTGTTGTGTTAATCTTCAGATCAATTTTCTAGGCATGCAAAATGGTTTGGTGCTGATCTAGCTGCATTTCAGAGAGGAGAAAAGCAGAGAACTTCCATGCTGCTCCGCTGTGTTGGCCCCTCCAACCAAATTATCTTTTTTTAATGTTTATTTTCGAGAGAGAGAGAGAGAGAGAGAGGGAGGGAGGGAGGGAGGGAGGGAGGGGCAGGGCAGAGAGAAAGGGAGACAAAGAATTTAAAGCAGGCTCCAAGTTGTCAGCACAGAGCCTGGACATAGGGCTGAAACTCGGGAATGGCGAGATCATGACCTAGGCTAAATTCAGAGCCCTAACCGACTGAGCCACCCAGGTGCCCCTAAATTTCTCTATTTTTAACTTTTAATTTTATTTTTACTGTTCTGGGTTTTGTTGTAAATTTCTTTTTAAAAATATTTTTCTTTATACATTTTATGTTGCTGTATCTTTTTTAGAAGAATATATAGAATGAATGAGTTTTAAAAATCTAATATTTTGTTAGTAAATATCTAACTTCTCTTACTACACTTAATAACGGTATAAATTTATTTTAAAGTAACACTAGAGGGATGCTTGGGTGGATCAGTTGGTTAACTGTCGGACTCATGACTTTAGCTCAGGTCGTGATCTCACAGTTTTGAATTCAGGCCCCATGTAGGGCTCTCTGCTGTCAGCTTGGGATTTTCTCTGTCCCTTTCTCTCTGCCTCTCACTCACTCATGCATATTCTCCCTCTCTCTCTCTCTCTCTGTCTCTCTCTCATTCAAAATAAATAAATAAACATTAAAAAATAAAAGTAACACTAGATATTGAAATGCCTTATAGATGTTGAAAATGTAACTAAATTTTAATTTTATTTATTAATAGCAATAGTCTTTTCTTCTATAGCAGTATTGCCTAACAGAAATGTAATACAAGTCACAATGTAATTGCATATGTAATTTATACTTCCCTAGTAACTACATTAACGAATTAAACTTAAAAAGGTGACATTAATTTTAGTAATATATTTTACTTAACCCCAATACATCCCAAAATGCTATCATTTAAACATATAATCAAAATGAAACGTAATGAGATATTTTAGATTCTTTCATACACTACTTTAGTTTAACATATTAAAATGTGGCACATGTGACCAGGGGTATGTCATATTTATTGGTCATTACAATGCTAAAGGAAAGGCAAAATTTATTTCAATTTAATAATCTCCTACAGTGTACACAGTGCTGTACAATGTGTTGATAAAATATATGAGATTCAGCTGGGTAGCCAGGAAAATATAAAAAAGCAATTTCAGCTTTGACGATCTTGTGGAAACACCACCGGGTAGTTTATTAAAGCTCTATATGTTTATTACATCCTGGAAAGTGGATGTAGGTCTCAAAAATCCCGTTAGTGACAAGAATACTTTTACCATTAAACAGAAAACAGTAGGGAGGATTTGGTTAGACTGCACACTCACTGCACAAGTTTCTTCCTGCAGGCAAAGGAATTAATAGTTTATCAATGTTATTGTTCAATGACCCATATCAATGGGGCTGCCTCTGAATGGTCTTCATTGGTTTAATTATCACAGAATTCCCACACTATATAAGAATCTGGGTGTGTGCTCTTCATTCCTCCCCCTGTTCAGCAATACACACATAACAATTTACAAGGTCACTGCATTCCTATTAGAATGCCTGGTGAAAAACAACAATTAAAAATACCAAGTGCTAGAAGGGACATGGAGCAACTGAAACTCTCCTGCACTGTTGGTGAGAATAGAAAATGGCACGGTCACTCTGGAAAACACTTTCTTATAAAGTTAAACATATAATTACCACCTCACCCAGCAATCCCACTCTGAGGTATTTACTGAAGTGAAGGAAAATTTGAGTTTGCACAAGCCAAGGATTTCTAGAAACTAGAGACGGAGGGAAGGCAATGACTATGAAAAAGCACAGGAGAATTTTTTGACATGACTGAACATTTCTTTATCTTGATTGCATTGGTAGTTACATAATTGTAGGCATTTGCCAGACTCATAGAGTCATACATAAAAAAGAGTGACTTTTACTATAGATGTTGCTAAAAGAAAAATGTATTGGGTCACCAGTAAATGCTAGGTCCAAAGGAGGGACAAAGATAAGAGAGTATAAATATGATACAATACCAATTCATGCAAAGTAATGGAATTTGACCTGGCAACCAGTATTGCTTTAGGTTAATTCAACTCAGTAAATATTTTTTGCCTACCCTGTATCAGATACTGTTCTTGGTCCACAGATAGATAGTAAGACATCTGCTGACTTCAAGAAGCAGTGTTCTTTTTTCTATGACGTATGCAGACATATGATGGACATTTTTATAATTTGTTCTCCTCCAAAGTTAAGTAAATACAGTTTAAGCATGTTTGCTGTAAAGCAAACACAAGGAAGCTGTTCAGAAAGGATACTAGGCAGGGGGTGCCTGGGTGGCTCAGTTGGTTGGGCAGCCGACTCTTGATTTCCACTCAGGTCATCATGACCCTGGGGTCATGGGATCGAATCCTGTATCAGGCTTTGCCCTGAGCATGGAGCCTGCTTAAGATATTCTCTCTCTCTCTCTCTCTCTCTCTCTCTCCCTCCCTCCCTCCCTCCCTCCCTCCCTCCCTCCCTCCCTCCCTCCTTCCCTCCCTCTCTCCTTCTCTCTCTCTCCCCCTCTGCCTCTCTTCCCCCATCATTCTCTCTCTCTATCATATTAAAAGAAATAAAGAAAGAAGGGATAGCAGCTTTTGAAATATATGTTCATTTCTATTCCTTATCATGTTTGGGATGTCAGTACCCTTTAAATTAATTCACTGGAAAGTAGGTAATATTAAGTAGAAGTGTATCTTGCTACTAGCAGTGATAGAAAAAGGCCCATCATGGGAAACAGTGTGCTAAGATATATCACACATTTCTAGTGCTGATGACTCTGTACAAGACTCAACTTGAGTGACAACCACTTAGTCCTGGGTGAGTGACTTTTTCCTAGTAATGAAACCACTCACTCTGATGATGGAAGCCATTGCAATCCTGCAGTCAGCCTAATAAAATCATTCCTGATGGGAATGAAGTAGGAGTCTTGGCACAGTGAATATTCAGAGAGCGACAAAAGCATTATCTCACATTATAACACCTTTTGGGTGGCTTAAGGTTATACCTACATGTGCTTTACATCAACACCATTTTTCTTTATCTGCTCCTCATGTTCCACTCCTCAGTTGTATGCTGTCTCATCTTTCCATTGTGTTCCGCTCTGAAGGGAGTAGGCCTGTCGGACATCCAGGAAGAAAATAACTTCTATGTTTGCATAGTGTTTAATGGCTATAGAGCACTTTTAATTTAACTCAAACAGCTCTGTATGGTAAATAAAGACAATATTAATATTTCAGTTGCAGGAAGAAACAGGAGTCCAGTGGGGTTGTAAGTTGTCCAAGTTGCCCAACAAGAGTGGGATGGAATCAGTTCTCAAGTCTGAATCTTCTGATCCCTAGCCTAGTGCCCTTACACCTCTATCATGATATCTCGTTACTAATTGTGCTGGCTTTTGGTTTAAGAAGCTATGGGCAGATGGGGCGCCTGGGTGGCTCAGTTGGTTAAGTGTCCGACTTCAGCTCAGGTTATGACCTCACAGTTTGTCAGTTTGAGCCCCGCATTGGCCTCTGTGCTGACGGCTCAGAGCCTGGAGCCTGCTTTAGATTCTGTGTCTCATTCTCTCTCTGCCCCTCCCCTACTGTGTTCTGTCTCTCTCTGTCTATCAATAATAAATAAAAATGTAAAAAAAAAAAAAAGCAGCAGCTATGGGCAGTGACATAGTTTTGTTTTGTTTTAATTGATACTCTGGACTACAGAAAACAGATCCCACAATGCCCAAATTATCTCTGGCACAATGCCCATGAATATGGTATATATATATCATATATATATGATATATGTTAAATGAGGGAATTTGACTTCTTTCTTTGATCCAAATAGTGTATAACAATTGCCTTGCTGGTAGGCTTGTAGAAATACTGATTTTAACCAGTGCAAGTCATAGTTACCATGATGCTGTTATTTGAGGGCAAAATGGAAAGGCTCTTGTAGGCTTGAACTGTCATGTCACCGGAATATATACCTGTTCTTAAAATCCTCACATTTTTTTCTTCTTGGCTTAAAATGTCTGCTGTAGGTATGGGGGGAAAGATGTGAGATATTTAGCCAGTGTCCATTATTAATGAGTCAGTGTTAATTAAACAAGTATTTTGTATATACTTCTATGAAAAGAGACTATTATAATTACTATAACTACCTCTTATTAAGTGATTAGTAAAGATTAACCCTTAATATATTATTTTCTTTATTCCCACAACAACCGTATGAGGAAACTTTGAATGAGGAGATGAGACTTACAGGTTAAATGACATGTTCAACTAAAAAATGGAAGAGCTGGATTCCAACCCAGATTTTCCTTAGCTGTGATTTTGTGAGCAAGACATAACCCTTGTACTCAAGTAGATGCAAGTGTATAAGGGATCCTGAGAAAAGGCTAAGCAAGTGGAGAGAGAGCAGTTCATGGCAGATATGATGGGATCTGTAAGAGGAAAATGAGCAAATTTCAAAAAGAAGCAAAACTCTCACCTGGGCTAAAAGCAGAAGAGGGATCATGGAGGATGTGTCATCTGAGATGGGCTTGGAAGGAAAGACAGTGGCATATAGGGATGTTTACCTGTAGACTGTAAATATGCTTAAGTAGACATGTTGATTCTGCATTATCAGTAGAGAACAAAACATGAAAATTCTGGCTCCTGAAGTTTTATTTGAAATCCTTTATTCACCCATGGGTCAAAACTCAGAACTAGTGCCCTCACTAGTTCGCTCTCTCTCTCTCACACACACATACACACACAGAATAATAGTGATTGTGTGTATACATATACACTTAGTATAATTAGTATGATTTAAAAAGTTATCTTCCTCAAAATGTCCTGGTTCTCAGGAGGAATATTTAAAGGTGAAATAACATGATGTCTGCCACTTAAAGTGATCCAACAAAAAAGAGTGTATATATGTATTATATATATTATATGTGTATTATTCGTTTATATATGGACCATTCTTAAGGAAGAATAAAGTAGAGTGTGTGTATGTATGTATGTATAGATATAAAAAGGGGTGAGGGAGAGAGGGAAGGGAAGAAAGAGAGGAAGAGAGACAGAGACAGAGATAGAAAGAGAGAAGAAATATCTGAAATATGTTAACAATTAGTACATATGGGTTCTAAGTGAAGAGTATGTGGGTGTTCATTATACTGTAACTCTTCTTTGTTTCATATATTTCATTAAAAGTTAGGAGCGAACAGGGAACATATAAAAATAGCAAAAGAAGCAAATAAAAACCACCCATAACCCCCCAGTCTGATATAGCCACATTAACACATTAACAGAATGAATTCTGTTTCAGTCTTTTTCTAGATGTATGGACCTTTTTGCATAATTTTGTCATCAAGTTGTATGTACAGCTCTACAACATGCTGTTTTTCATTTAGCACTGTAACCCAAGCATTTTCTCACATCAATAAAATCCCGAAGTCTAGTCCCTTCTCAAAGGGAAAGGAATTAGGTTCTGCCTTTGAAGAGAAAAGTATCATAGAATTTGTGCGCATATTTAAAAATCACCACAATTACCTTTGCTCCTCAAGAGGTCACAGATCAGGGGGATTGTCAGGATGGAAATAATTCTACAGTAAATGTTGATTCAGTGAGGGCTAAACTTTTAGGGTCTAGAATAGATCTGATGGATCTAGGTCAGCCTAAGTAATTACATATCCCCAGCACCTTACACCGTGTAAACACTATAATACATGGTAGATACATTATGAATGTTGAATGGATAAAGGAAGGAAAGATTGATTAGATATGGGCAGATGATGGCTGGATGAAAGAATCTCAACTTTTAGGATCCCCAGCCATAATTAAACTAATCCTTCAAATACGGTAATTCAGTGGCCAATCTGGTTGCATTTGGTTCAGAATTACTTCTTTAACAATAAGACAACTTAACTCAAAACAGTTCACATAAGCCAAATGTTGTGGAAAACCAGGATTTCTCATGTGTATGTTATTCAGGATTTCTCATCAGAAAATAGAACCTACAGTCAAGAGCAAGTCAATAGCCCCACATGCTCTGATATTATTAAGGAGACAGCCATTGTTTTTGAGCAGAAGAAAATGTTCTCACCCTCTAGGCTTAGCAAATTCAGATGGGAAGAAAGGTGACTGTTACTGTTGTATATTACTTTCCTTTTTCACCAGCTTGAATCACTTGCTATTTTTGAAAAGTTACTTCCTGTCTAGCAAGATGCAGTTAATGGCAGAGCAGCAAATTTCTCACTCATCAATCTGAACTAGCAGGTCTAAACCAGCATAGCACTTTTGAGAGAGCTGTTGAGAGAAAACGGAATGTCATCAGATTGGTTATCTTCGAAAGGTTTTCATGAAGCACATGGCTAGTTTTCTGAAGAGTGAAAAATAAGCCTCAGGGTGACAGTGTTCTATTGTTCAGGCAAAAAGTTATGAAAAATCCATTGAACTCCTCTTTAATGTTGTTATTGAGTATCCAATCTTGGGACTTGCCTTAAAGTTTCTGTTTTGAAGACCCTGGATTAGACATGCTGTTAGAATTTTTTTTTAATCTAGGGAAGTTATTCTACAGGTAAATAAAGGCAATTTGTAGCAATTTATTCAGCATACATTTAAGGAGATCTTATTAGACACTTGCTGGTGTGCCAAGCCCTGGGAATACAGGGTGAACAAGAGACAAAGGGTGCCTCCCTTCATAGCCATTAAGGTCCAGCTTTTTATTCCTGAATGAAAACTCAGTATCAAACTCCAGTAAGGCCTGAACTTTTGACATTTTCATTGTCTTGCCCAAAAGTGGAGGAGAACTTGATTGTGATAGACTTTTTGAAACACTTCCTCTAAGGGAGTTATCATGTTGTAAGGGCAATTCAAGGAGCTCAGTGGAGAAGCCCACATGGTGAGGAACCTCCAGCTATTAGATGAACTTGGTTCTACCACAGGCCCAGTGACTTCAGCATGGAAGGAACTTCTCTCTAGAAGGGTGTACCCTTTTCTGCTTAGTCAGGTGGCCACCATGGGCAATACTGTGAACTGTATGCATCTATAATTTTAGTTTGAACTTTTCATATTGCAAAAGGCAGAAGCTCAAACACTGTGTTGTCCTCAGGAGCAGTCTTAGGGAAGTTCAAACAATGGCACCAGGACTGGTTTCTCGGCTCTACTTCCTTTGGATATGAGCTGTCTCATTGCATCCCTTGGTTTTATTCTCTTCATGGTAACAAGATAGCTGCAGCCTCAGAAGCATCATATTCTCACACCCTGCTCCAGAGGAAGAGTGAAAGCTTTTCTTTCCAAAGGCCTCAGTGAGCAGTTCCTGGAATCCTACTGCTCTGA
The DNA here is from genome assembly GCF_027475565.1 of Acinonyx jubatus. Taxonomy (NCBI): domain Eukaryota; kingdom Metazoa; phylum Chordata; class Mammalia; order Carnivora; family Felidae; genus Acinonyx; species Acinonyx jubatus. Next base: position 104,050,145 of record NC_069384.1, on the reverse strand, counting down.
TTGGTTACATGCCTATTTTTGAACCAGTCACTGTGGGTGGGATATGCTAATTGGCTTAAAACCAGTCAGAACTCTTCACTGAAGCTGGAATGTGATCAATGCCCCTCAAGCTGCCCACTGAGGGTAAGGGACAGGTGATTTTTTAAATGATATTCAGGCATTAATAGGAAAAAGAGGGTCTATGCATGCCTTTGCCACTGTCTTTGATGTTCTCAGCCTTATTTTAATTTCTTTTTAAAAATAGTCTTTAGTTTTTAGAACAGTTTTAAGTTTATAGAAAAATTGTTAGCTAACGCAGAGGGTTTCCAACATACTGCGCACCCAATTTCCCCTATAATTAACACCTTACGTTAGATGCTACATTTGTTGTAACTAATAAACCAATATTTGATACAGTATTATTAAGGTCCATAATTTATTCAGATTTTCTAATTTTCACCTAACTTCCTTCTGTTTCTGGATCCCATTCTGGATACAACATTACAATTAGCTGTCATGTCTTCTTAGGCTCCTCTTGGCTGTGGCAGTTTCTCAGACTTTCCTTGGAATCCCACTCCTTCACCTTGTAACTTAAATCAAGTGTTACCTTTATCAAATCATTGTGTCCAGCTCATAGTAGGAGTTGAAGAAATTACTTGTTGGATAGTTTAATTAAGAAAAGCTGACTTTTATAGTCCCAGTTCCTTTTTATGGCTTTAGAAATTTTCCCTCTAGGGGGATTTGCATCTTAAACTGGAATTTAGTTTAAATCAGAGTAGATGATGCTCTAAGTGTGAAATTACAAGTTCAGTTGGGGGAGGTGGTGATGATGGGATTGGGGGAGAGAGAAGGAATATGTTATTTAGCCATTGAGGATTTCATGGCACATCTGAATTAGGTGTATGTAAAGTCTCATGTCATGGGTAGAACTTTGACATAATAGAGGATGGGATTCAGAAGATAACAACTTGGGACTCCTGGGTGGCCCAGTTGGTTAAGTGTTGGACTTTGGCTCAAGTCACGATCCCAGTTTGTGAGTTTGATCAAGGCCTGTGTCAGGCTCTGTACTGACAGCTCAGGGTGTGGAGCCTGCTTCAGATTCTGTGTCTCCCTCTCTCTGCCCTTCCTCCCTCCTCTCTCAAAAATAAATAAATATTTAAAAAAATAGCAACTTGTAGGAAAAAATAGCAACTTGTAGGATATTTGGGAGGGAAAATTATTAGTCAAAGAAATAACAACTACTACAGGTTATTTGCTTTATTGTATCTAAGGAAAGGTAAATTTGGAAAGGGAGGCTGGGGCTCTAGAAGATGATAAGAGGTGATTATTTATTTACTTTATTATTATTTATATATACAATCTTCATACCCTGAGGCTAGGGAGAAGTGTTGATAATTTTTTTTAGCCTAGTTTATCTGTAATTAACAAGTTAATGTTTAGTCCTTCAGAGTCTGCTAACAGCCATCTGTAACCTTTAGCTGTGAGACATCTAAGACCAGGATGGTTCTAGCAAATCATGGCTCTTTTCATCCTTTAATGCTGCCCATATTCATCCTCTGGCTCTAGAGGGTGATAGTGACAGGCAGTTCCTAGAACTAACAGAGAACCTGAGTGAAGCTCTAAATACTAATTGTGTGGAATTTGCTGCCCTAGTTCAGTGAGTGTTTAGTCTTGGTCAAGGGTAGGAGTTTTTTAAGTCTCCTACAAGAAGACTCAGGTTGGAGTAAGACAGGGAGGGTGTCAGTGGCTTCCCACTTCCATAAACAGGTATGGAATCTTATAATTGGCCAATCTCAGGCTCAAACAGATCAACACTGAGTAAGTAATCTGATGAAGCCGGCAAACTGGTGTTCCATGTCCCAGCTGTTCTTTTCCTAGCCCTTTCCTCAATGCTGATTCTGATCCCACCCTCCTCAAGCTGTACGGCCTTTATGCTAAGGTTCTCACACTCTCGTATTTCCCTTTAAAAACCCACTCTTAGGAAAAGGCATTAACAAACCCATTTATATCAGAATGTGAATATCTATAAATGCTCAACCTTTGTCAAGGAATGAACATTTAATTATGGAATTTCAGGCGTCATATAGTATGCCTAGGATGTGGAGGGTGGATACAGTTTCAGGTAGGATCCCTGCTAGCCCAGTGCTCCTGAAACGTGGCCTTAAGTACCCAGATCCTACCCTGTGTAAGACCAGAGCTGGGAAGTGAGGTCAGGCGTAGCAAGCACCCTGCTCAGCTGCAGTGAGTTGGAGAAAGGCTCCCTTTTCCCAAGTGAGATTTTTCTGTTTGATACAAGAGTCTTGCAATCCTTTCATTGTATTATTGAAGAAAACAGTCATTTGTCTCACTGCTCTGTGTTTCAGGCGAATGTGTTTTGTTCAATAAACATTTCTTGAGCACCTACTTATTCCAGGTGATGTATGAAGCTCTGAGCTAGGTCAGGTGGCATTGACTTCCCAGGGTTATGGTCTCATCTGGGACGCCTATACAGGAGCATGTCATTCTGTCAGGAGGCCCATTAGGGAGTTCATTCTTCTCTGGTTATAGAAGGAAGGACAAAGGGAAGCTGGGAGATGAGGGGTGAATCCTAACTTGGAAGAGCTGCTTCAGAAGCAGCTGGAAGTTTAGGAGTGCCTTGTTGGATTTGGCAGGAAAAGATGGAGAAAAGGAAAGTCATTCCCAACACAAAGACTAGTCATATGGTGGATAACCTGGTGAGGCTATAGCCTGAGAAGCACAGAAAAGAAAGAAAGGGAAATAATTATCAGCAAAATCTTGGGGCCAGTTAGGTTCCAGAACTGAACTCAGACAGACCTGGGTCCCAGGTGTGGCTTCACTGTTTACCAGCAATATAATTTTGGACGTTTTGCTAAACTTTTCTGTGCCTCATTTTCTTATTTGTAAAAATGGGAATAATAGTAGTAACTAGCTTATAAGCTTGATGTCAGGTTTAAAAGAGATATCTAGGATATATTCTTAGAATGGTTTATGATACATGGCAATGGCTCAGAAAATGTTATTGTATAGTTAAAGTACCATTAGACATTGTATCAAATAAACCTCCAAATTTCAGTTCTTAATACAACAGAAGTCTATTTTTCACTCATATAATGATCCTATGGGGATGCTCCTATTCTCAGGGGCTCTTCAATTCAGTGATTTTATCATCCTTTGGGATCTAAGAGCCCTTGGCATTTAGTCAGCATATAGAAGTGAGAAAAACACAACTCTTCTTAACCCTTACCCAGGCCTGAAGGCAACACATATCACCTAGTGAGAACGGGTCCCATAGCCCTACCTGGCTGGCAGCTGCTTCACAGAACAATTCTATGCCCAGGAAGAGGAACCTGGATTTTAGTGTACAATTAGCTTCCCCTGCCTCTGTTAGTTAGATGATGAAGAAGAGGAGGAGGAGGCTGGGGTCTAATCAAGGAGCATCTTGGCTCTAGATTGAGGATCAAGATTTTGCCCAAACACATCATGGTTTGGAGGAAGCAGCAGTGATACCCCATCATACATCTGAAATTCTTTGCTCAGTTTCTCATGTCCCCTCAGGTAGGAGCCTTACACTTCTGAGGCTCGGGGAGCAAGTGGTCATCTTGTTTTCCCTGTCATCACCGAAATGAAGTGGGCAATGGGATTTATGGTTTATATAAGGCTTTTGAGTTCGTTTATTAGAGCGAGTTCATGCAGAGGGTTAGCCAAATAGCCCTCCAAGTTGAAAAATAATAACACTGCAGCTTTATCTCTGCTTTTATCTGAGGAGCTACAAAGCACTTTACAAAGCCTGACAGCATCCCCCTGAGGTGACTAATATTACAGCTATTTTAACAGGGAGATTTTATCTCTATTACAAGTTGGTATAAAGCTGTTCTGAAAACACTTTGGCCAAGGTTAAAAATTCTATTCAGGAAAAAGAAGCAGTTGGACACAAGCTCTGTTTTCCATTCTTCCCATTAGGGACTGTGTAGAGGTCTATATTTTATCATTATGATGATTTTCTTGCCTATATCTCTGGTACAGTTCTCCATACAGGAGACCAGTGGTGCCATCGAAACTCTTTCAGACATTTTAGGAGAAAATTATTTCCCTTAAGAAGCTAAAATTTCCTCCCTAGAGGAGTGACACTGTTCTATGAGTCCAAAGGGGCGAGAGCAAAAATCTTTCCTCCTAACTAAGCTCACATGTGAATTTATGCTGAAAGCATTAGGAGGACTTTACTGTTTAAGGTATCTTGGTAGATGCTCTTTTTTTGGGAAAATCAGAATTTTGGCTGCTATAGGCATACTCTTTCTGAGATCTCTCTTTAATAATTTTTATTAATAATTACATGCTTTGGAAACAAACATCCTTTAGAATCCTGGTATTGCCATTCTTATTGAGGGCAAATTTGGGGTGGAGAGAGTTTCTTTTTTATCCATTAAGTACAGAACCTTTATTCTGATGCTGTAGATCCAGTGTTCAGACTCTGAGATGGATAGTTGCATGTAAGACATTTATGGGAGAGTACTCTCATGAATCACTTTTATGAGGAAGTGAAGGAAGTAAGATCGGGCACAAGGAGAAGTTCAGCTGTGAAGCATTGTAATAAAGCCTCAGCCAGTACCACTGGGAACTTGGGAAATAGAATGGTCCATCGGAGTTGTCCAGAGATGAGGTAAAAGGAGCCTAGTGTGGTTTTTTTTTTTTTTATTTTTTTGATGTTTATTTTTGAGAGAGAGAGAGACAGAGTGCGAGCAGAGGAGGAGAAGAGAGAGAGGGAGACACAGAATCTGAAGCAGGCTTCAGGGTCTCAGAGCCTGACACAGGGCTCGAACCCATGAACTGTGAGATCATGACCTGAACTGAAGTCGAATGCTCAATCAAGTGAGCCATCCCAAAAGCAGCCTAGCTTTTATATCCCTGCATTGACCAGCCATTGGATGTGGACTGCTTTTGGGAGGCAGGATAACTTTGAGCAAGGAAGCCCTCTCAGCCAAGAACAATTCCTGGGAGGAATTCTTCTGTGCACCACCACTGGCCAGCACTCCTCACATCCAGGGGAATGTGTGTCTTGTTTCTGAAAGGCAGCCTGGGCAGTATACCGTAGCATCTACTATAGTTCACCTCTTGTGTGCTCAGATCCACTGCCTTCAAATACTAAGTTCATTCTATTTGGGAACAGGTCCTCAAGAATTCTGGCTAGCCTCTTTCCTGGGAGAACTTATAAGAGGAAATTTAGAAGATAAACCTCAGCTCCAATTACTGCAGTTGGTCTCAGGGCCACATTGATATTTATTGTTTCCCTTTTCTGCTACCCACCCCTCACCCTCAAAATTCTTGCGGTCAAAGTAGCTTATCTTGTGAGGCAATCCAGAGTCTCATCCCTAAGGGGTCTCTGGTCACCATGTCCTTCTATGTGTGTGACTTCTATACTTGACCTTCAAAATTGGGCAAGAGAGTACCAAGAGATACCCTAATAGGTACCTGGTCAGAGGGAAATACTACCTCTCCGCAAGCCAAGATCTGTAGACCTGAATCACCTAGAGCTGTGAAGATGAGAGGCACAACTTCCCCAAGTAAGCACTAGGAATAAGGATAGTGGGGCCACTCCTACTTTCACCCCTTGATTCCAGATGCGTGTATTTTAACTACTGGTAGCATATTTCCCTTGAAAGGTGTCATCTCCAAATTGATATCTCAGCGAGCCTCCCAAATGCCAGCTGAGTCTGGAATCCTGTGAGTTGTATAGCATGTGATAAAGAGTGCTAGATGGCAATGCTCATATGCCCTCTGCTCTACCCTCTTTGCTCTAAAGTGGGTTCTTTGGTTCAGTGTGATGTTATGTGTGATTCTGTATTGGTGGATCAAACATTCTGTAAACCCTTGGATAATAATGTAGGATGAGACCCTATGGATAGAGAAAGCAAATCCATACCCAGAATACATGTCAGTTATAGTCAAGATGAATCACTTTTAAGCAGAAGGAATTTAATGTAATCAACTTGCCACAAAGTAGATATTTGATCTTTTCAATAAAGATCACTTCACTCCCTCCTCTTTCCAGTATGGAGGCCATTGGTCTTGTTTACTGGAAGATGAGACATTTGTCAGCAATGAAATCTAGGTAAGACTTGGTGTGAGGTTTCCCATGATGTCAGGCCCATGTATACCTTCCATTCCTGCCATCATGGCTACTTTGTTCATATGGTCATCGTGCCCAAACTGGCATGTCCAGTGACAGAGGCTGGTTATCATCAAGTGCCTGAGTCATTCTGTCTACTTAGCTGTCAAAGGTTATTAATGTCCACAGTCCTCAAAATATGTTAATTTTTCACTTTACTCAGTGTATGGTTACCTGAGTAAATGGTCATAGATCCCACTGGGGAGCACTTGCCATGGTGTTCCAAGATCTTTTCTCCTGGTAACTTAATCTCTCCTGTAGCCTATGGGCTAAAGGTCTGAAAACTTGCTCAGATATGAAAAATGTATGAGGAATTAAAAAAAAATTATTGAAGAAGAACCCTAGGCTTCCTGACAATCCATCCTTAATTTGATTGTGTAAGCTATGCAATACCCTGGTGAGATGCCCAACTATCTTGCCCCTGGAGAGTTTGTGTCCTATTAACCATTTCCATAGCTGTCTGTGGGTTAAATGTCTCTGGAAGCCACTCTGACTTTCCATTTACTGGAATAATTGTACCTACTTTGTTTCTGATGGCTGAGTGTCACTACCTGGCCTCTACTTTTTGGAAACCTATCAAGTCTGTTACAATAAAGGAACCCAATTCTGTAACAACATCTCCTACCAATAGCCCTGGACTGCAAAGGATGTCCACTATTGAACTTCTCAGTGATGTTGGTATCCTTATCAGCAGCACATTCCTTATCATTTTTGACATTCAAAGTGACCTGTGAGTTCTCTGAATCTACCCAAATACAGTTGACTGAAGGGTTTTCTAGCTTTATATACTATACCCTTTTTAGCATGCCACTGTTCTCAGCCCTTTGATCTTTCCTTTCATCTAACAATTATGGCATGACTTAGTATGAGCCATGAAAGCTTCCTTAAGCCATTCTATTAGCAAGCTAACGTCATCTGTTAAAGTCCTTGTCAGGGTTTTAAATCTTATATCCTTGGAGTATGTTCCTATGTAAACTCTAAACTCTCCTTTATCCAATTTTATTTTCTTCTCCTTGAGCCAGCATCCTTAAGACCCAGGCTGTGCATCCTGTCTTGAATCCTGCTGGTACATATTGCTAGGTCCTTTCCTCCATTAGGAGGCCCAGTACTTCCTCAGCTGGTTAGTTATAGCTCGATCCTAGTTTTTGGTTTGTTGGCCAATAGGGGAGGTAGGGGTCCACTCTGAGGAAGCACATATTGTCTTTCAAGTCAAAGTTCTTTGTAGTATTATCATTAGGCAATGGGGGAATTATAGCTTTCAACAGGGAGGGTTGGGCCTCTTCTGTAAGCCCAAGTGGTTCAATGGGATGAGGGGTTTCAAGTATTTTTAAGTATGTCACATTGGAAGTCCCTAATCCAAGTCTCAAGGTCCTATTATATCTCAAATTGGGCATTAACCTTTCTTAGCAGACTTGATAGGGTAGTGAATTCAGCCTTCTCTGGAACTCTGCTACCATTATGATTAAGTCCCCAGCCTGATCTTCAGCTTATTCTGACCTCCCTCCTCTTTCCCACTATCAACTACCCTGGAGAGAGAATTCTTTTTTTATGTTTTGCCCAGGAGGCCCTCTGAATTTTATACTTCTCCTTAAATTAGTAGTCAGTCACCCTTGGTCTTCATGTTTACTGTCTTAGCTCACATTCCGGGAAACAACTCTGAAATGAAGGTCCTTGTGCAGATAATGTATCTGGGTATGTTTTCAGGTATAATGCCCATGAAGGAATCATGGGAAGAAGGGAGAGGGGAGCAGTGAAATAATTGGCACAGAGGTTTCAGCCGATCCCACTGAGAACTCTGGAGTGCTGCTGTACCATCGGAGATATCTTAAATTGATGCAAAGGAATTAGGGTTTTGTATCTCTATGTTGATCAGCCATTGGATGTGGATGGCTCCCTGAAAGGATGTGTGATCTTGGTGGAGGCAGTTCCTCTTGCCAAGGACAGTTCCTAGTTGTGAGCCAGCACTTCTGGCATTAGGGAAATGAGTGCCTTGATCCTGAAAGAACATCCCAGGAATGTACTACAGCATCCAGTGCACCGGGTATAGACCAGCTTAAAGCTTCCTAGTTAGGCCTGAGACACAAAAGTTGTCACCTCCAAACTGAAAATAAGCATCAGGCTCATAATTTAAAGGTCTGTATAATAATGCATTTACTTGTGTGTGATAACTCTGTGTGATAGTGAGATAATTCTTATTTTACAGATGAGGAAATTAAAGCACAGAAAGATACATAACTTTCTTAAATTCACACAGCCAAGTGAATGGTAGAGCTATAATTTGAATGAAGGACTAATTTCAGAGCCCTTGCTCTTAATCAGTACATTATTTTTACTCTGATTTCTGGTAAATGGTATTTAGATACTATTTTTATTATATCTTTGTAAGTCATGAACATACAGTAGTGTTATAAGAAAAGAATTATTGGAATTTACATTTAAATGTGCATTTTGGTGGATGTAGTCCATTTTAAAATGAGAAATCCTACATCTTTTGTGTCTTCCAATAGGAATGTAGTTCTCAGAATTGGCTATAGATTACAATCACTTGAGTAAAAATTTTAAAACTCCCAACACTCAGGCCACATACCAGAACAACTCAATCAGCATCTCTAGTGGTGAGATCCAGACATTAGTATTTTTTTGGAATTGCTCCAGGTTTTACAATATGCAGCTACATTTGAGAACTGCTTCCCTAGGGCTCCATTTGTCTCTCTGCCTCCAGAAGGGCTCTGCATTTGGCTATCTTCCCTCTCCATTGTGTTCCCGAGGAAACACATCCTTTGTTCATGCCTTTTATGGCTCATATCTCTTTCTAAGGTCCCAGACTCACTCCTGTATTGCCATTATGAAGTAGGCATTGCCAATTCCCATTTTTCATAGGAAATCAAGGCACTGAGAGGTGAAATAACTTACTTACCCTACCAGGTAGGAAGTAGTACAGCTAGGATCCAAACCCAGCCATTCTGGTTCTAGAGTTCACGTGATTGAATATTATACTATACCACTGGACATCTCTATCCATTATTTGAATCTTGCCTGCCAAACTAAACCCTTTAACTTCCCCTACCTCCAGCCTTTTCCCATGTCCTATCCTCCAAAAAAGAAAACCAACAGTGCCCATTCTCTTGCATTGTTTGTCTTCATTAAAGGCACCTACCATTTAAGATTCAACTTTGATGCCTCCCTTTCCTTTGGCCCTTTTAGTTAAGAAACCTATTAGAAAACTAGCCAGGAATTAGAAGATGACCAGAAGAGTCTGACTAACCTGGGGAGTGTGGGTATGGAAAGTCCAGTGAGATTCATGGAGGAGGTGAAGGGTAAATAAATACCCAAATCCAATCAATTATAAGCTCCTATTGATTCTGCCTCCTCCCAAATCTCCCACATCTGGCTGTTCTCCATTGCTGTAGTTCAAACCACCACTTCATCTCTTCTAAACCATTGCCCTTATTTTCTAACTCTTTTCTCCCCACTACAATACATCTTTGATCCAGACAAAACTGGCCGAAACACAGGTTCGGTCATGGCATCTAAGCCCACTGGTCAGAGGTACATTCTCAAATGTGGGCATGATTTTCATAAATATTATAAGGCTGAGAAAATAATGTGACTTGATCCAACAGATTTTCTCTTGAAGGAACAGGAACTATGCAAGTAAAAAAACGTAGTTATGCCTTACAGACCATAGAACTCAGAAAAGAGGCATAAAGTCATTTGCCTACAATAGCCAGGCAGAGAATATAGGTAAGCATCTGGGTAGATGAGGTGGGGAGCTGAGACAAACAAGAGTTTCTGCTCTGTGCTAAAGGAGTAGCTACTCTCAACTGAACACATCTTTACCTTGGGTGCTATGGGCCTGGTCTGTCCAGCCTTTCCCAGTTCTCTCCATAAGCCAGAAATTCAAATTTAATATGATATCTCTTGGCTTTTAAATGTTGGAAGCAAATAAAATTTTTTGCTAGCATAGTATAGACAAACAAACCATGCCTATGGGCTGATGTGTTCTGTGGCCTCTAGTTTGCAATTAGTGGTCTAGGGAAAGTTGTTTTCTCCTCCATGTACTCTGACTCTGTAGTTGAATTGTAAATACCCTAAGGCCTTGAATTTTAAAAGTAGGTCCTGTAAATCCTAATGAAAAGTACTCTCCAGCAATCTCTGAAATGAGCTTTATCCTATTAAACAAAGAATGTGTGGCAGAAATGGAGACATCTCCTCAATGGTTATAGGGTAACTAGATGGACTGTGAAATTTTAATCAAGTAGAAAAGCATATGTACTTCACTGCACCAACATTTCCTCACACAGTCATGTTTCCCTGATTCTAAACAAATGGAAAATGGAAAGAAAAAAATGGAATCTAACATTACTGAGCATCTTTAATATACAAAGCATGCTGCTAGGTATGATAACTATAGTATTAATTCTCCATATAACCTTAAAAACACAGCTAGGTGAACACTTGCTTTCCCTGGGCACACTCTCCATGAGAGTAATATTTGACATGAAGATGTTAAAATAATGATGAAAAGCTATTAGCTTTGCCAGTAAGATATCAGTGGTTAGACTGTGAGATACATGGAAAAGATAACCATGGGTAAAGTTTTCTTTTTTTCTTGAAAAAAAAAAAAAAAGGTAGGGGTGTGTTCAAAGAAATAAAGTAACCCACCGGAGATTAAATAGCTAGTAAGGGGATAAACCCAGGATTCAAACACAATTCTATTTAATGCTAAAATCTGTGTCCTTTCCATTGCACTCCACCATTTCTATCCTTTTTACAAAAGGAGTCTTAAAGTTGGGTGGCACTGTTCTGAAATAAGTGATCTGAAGAATATTATAAATGGAAAATCATGGGATCTTATAATCCATGAAAAGGGGCATAGCTCCAAAGTACTTTCTACTACCTTCTAATATAGATCAGAGCAAATGGAGCAGTTGCCCTAGTACTCACTCTCACTTTGATGAGCTGATAAGCCAAACAAAGTGAATATTCTCCTCTCCTTTCTGAAAACAGAAATAAACTACATTCCCTAGCCTCTCTTGCAGATCTGTATGGAAATATGACTAAGTTCTGACCAATAGAGTTTGAGATGAAGAGGACTGTGCTATTTCTGGGCCAAAAAACTTAAAAGATGTGTCAGTGCTTCTTACATACTTTTTTTCCCTTTATGTGAGATGGATGTAAGTTGATAGCAACTAGGACCTGGGAAATGATGGCAGGGCCACAAGATGGAAAGAACCCAGGCCACTGAATTATCTCATAAAAGAAAACCATTCACCAACATGGAACACTCACATTGGCCTGTGTCAGCAAGAAATTAACTTTAATCGTGTAGGAGACCTTATACCCTTTGAGATCTATTTGTTACAACATTTTATATTACCCTGATATAGAAATTGGTACCATGAAGTGAGTACTGCTGTATAAAAACCTAAAATATGTGGTTCTAAATTTGCAGTCAGGCAGTAAAGCAATGGATATTTCAGGCGGAGAAGTTGGAAACCCAGTGGCAGAACATTTGGTAATGGTTTTTCTTGCTTCATTAGATAAGATATTCAAGTAAAAATTGGCTAGTTTGAGATTAAAAATGGAAGGTAATACGGAGAATCCAGAAATTTGGGGCTTCACTGGGCTTGAAAAGCCAACTGCTTTTGAATTTAAACACTAAAAGATAAACTAAAGAACTCATTGAACAATAAAAACTCATACAATTTTTGTAGTTAATCAGAGGGAATCCCAACTTGTGATTTCCCCTTTCTCTGGGTGTCTGCCTCCTCCATGTTTGTGCCACAGTCAGAGGGAGAATTAGCTCCTTTAATAATTATCTATTTAAAATAGTCCAAGAAATGCAGAATCCCCTTCACTATTTCTGGACTTAGATATCTGAAGTATTTTCCATTGCTGTAGTAGGTTTGGCTGTTTTCTATTCAGACTGTGATTATGGGAGGCATAATAATGTCAACCAAAGTTTTCTACCTCTTAATCTCTGGAACCTGTGAGAATGTTATTTTACATGACAAAAAGACTTTAAAGATGTGATTAAGAACTTTGAGATCAAGAGATTATCTAGGTTGGCCTTAAATGTAATAACAATTGTCCTTAAAAGAGTCAGTGAAGGTATGATAAGCAAAGCAGAACATCATATTCAGAGAAAGATTTAAAGATGCCTTACTGTTGACTTTAAAGTTGGAGGAAGGAGTCATGAGCCAGAAGTGCAGGAAAACTCTGCAAGCTGGAAAAGGCAAGGAAACAAATTGCCGCCCCCCCCCCCCACCTGCCCCAGCACCTCCAGAAGAAACACAACCCTGCAACACCTTGGCTTTAGTGTATTGAGACCTGTGTCATACTTCTGACCTCTGAAACCATAAGATAACATATGTATGTTGTTGTAAGCCACTAAGTTTGTGGCAGTTTGTTACAGCAGCAATGGGAACAGACAGTTAAGGTGAAGATCACAGATATGGCAAGAAGAGAGCTTTTCTCTCTCTTGATTGGATAGGCTATGAGGGCATCACTCAGAACATTCATTGGGAGCTGAAGGGAGTGACAAAGATCTTTCGGATAGGGCTAAAGTTTAAAACAATCACATGTGGAGCAGTCCTGGACCCTTCACAATAGTCTACAATTAGAGTATATATCCCTTCAAAGCAGAAACTAAGTATCCTTTTTTTCCCCAAAATGTTTATTTTTATTTTTGAGAGTGGGTGGGGAAGGACAGAGAGAGAGGGAGACCGAGGATCTGAGTGGGCTCGCACTGACAGCAGAGAGCCCGATGCAGGACTTGATCTCATGATCGCGAGATCACTACCTGAGCCAATATCAAGATGCTTAACTTAACTGAGCCACCCAGGTGCCCCAGAAACTAAGTATCCTTAACATAGGCCAATTATAACTGAGAGAAAAAGACTCCAAGACCCAGAAAGACAGCATAGTGAAATAACTGAGAGCACATATTCTTCCGATTTTCTAGGATGAAGCTACTTCTTGTCTGTGTGACTTTCAGAAAGATATTTAACCTCTCCATGACTCACTTTTCCATCTGAAAAAAGGGGATAGTTGTAGTATTTTCATAAAATTATTGTGAGGAGGAAATGATTGTATATCTAAAGCACTTAGAACAATGACAGGTGCACAGTAAGTGCTCAATGAGTATAAGCACTACTACTTGCTACCTAGAGGATGAATAAATATCACTGAGACTCATAATTGTTATTGGCACAGTCAGGGTCAGTATCCAGATATCTTGGCTCCTGGTTGAGGGAATTCCACCCCCACCCCCCCCCTCATTGGACAGAGTGACTTTCTGAAATAGTTGGTAGAAAAGAAGCATTTAACCATCTCTTAGTGGTATGATGTGGCTGTGGTATCAGAGAGGAAGTGAAGTGGTCTGTTTTAGCCTGCTCCCTGGTCTTTATAAATCAATGAAGGTTCTTTGGTTGCAGCCACAGAAAACTGCTTTGGCCGACTTAAGGAAAGGGAGCTGATTGGCAGGATTGATGGTGGTTAGGGGGCTCTCAGGATTGATGGGAATGCTAGAGACCCCAGAAACAAAGGCCTAGCCATACATAGTCTTCTAGCAGGAAGGTCCAGGTTAGGGTGGGACCAGTAAATGAGTCTGAATCTTTTGTCCTTGTGTCCGTTGCTCAAGGTTCAAAGTCCTGGAAGAGAATATCTGATTTTTTGAGCTCTAGCTACATGCCCTTCCCCTGGCTATGTGGCAAAGAGGAAAAGGATCTGGCTTCTGGCCTCCTCATCATATCAAGACTATATTCAGGACTACACCACATCTTTACTGACTTCTAAAAAACTTCATGGACAGATAAGGGGAGAAAGCTGGATGAAAGGATCCTGTCTAGGCTGAGTTGGGTGATATAGAAATATGCTTTGGGGAGGTTGTTAAAGAAGCAAGTGTAGGGAGTTCTTTGTTCTGACAAGGAGTTGCCACGGTTTAACAGCAATGTGAAATCTGTGAGTGAAGAGAAAGATAAGTGTAATAAAGAGGTGAAGAAGGAAATGAAATAAAAAGAAATTCATCGTTAAGGAGGTCTGAAAATGACCTGTTTGAGTTGCTATGAAGTGAAAGAGGTGGAGCACACATGTCTTTGCAAGAAGAAAAAGCATTAGTATAGAAACTGAAGAGTAATAGCTTGATTACATTTAATAATTGTATGAGGACCGGTGCTTATTATGTGTGTGTGTATTAAAATTAAAATTAATTTTAGCCTGATTTAGTAATTCTACAGAGAGCACTCTGTTAACTTTTGAAAAGTGGAACTTTGGATTTTATAGTAGTAAGATCTAGAAAAACCTAACCAAAGGTATTTTGTGAACAATTAAGCATGCCAATGGGGAAAAATTGGAAAAACATCATTAGAATATGATTCTAAGATATATTTTATGCCACTGCATTTATGTAAGTATGCTGGGTAGTACTTTATGGATGTATGTACATATGTGTGAAAAATCATTTATTTTGGAACAAGTGAAATAGAAGACCAAATCTGCCAAGAGTTACAAGTGTAAAATGCCATTTTAAAAAACAAAACTGTTGACAGTGGTTCTAAATCTGATTTTTTTTTTTTTTACTCCACCAGTGAGTGAATGAGTCAATTATGGTCTAGGTTGAAAGTAGAACCACCATGGTCCCTGCCCTCATGGGGCTTATAGTTTGGCTGACTCAGCTGGAAGACTGTTTTTCCAATGCATAGAATGCATTGGAAGCTGGGAAATGTAGGTTCTATACTAGTTCTTTTTGAGTGGCCTTGGGAAAATCACTTTACTTCTAAGACTTCCTATTCACTCCTAGGTTTCCTAAAATTGTATGTAAAATATTTGTGTAAGTTCATGTTCATATTTTTGGGGGGAGAATGTCCATAGCTTCATTAGCTTCTCAAAGATCCATTTGCAACTTGAAAGACCCTTTAAGATTCTAGTGGTTAAAACTAATTCTCATCTATAAACCCTAGTTTTCCTTTTAGGATGTTCTAAGCCAAGAATAGTTCCCAGCCTGAGAACTAGAAGGGAGGATAACATCATTTGATGGATCAACTTCATTTTCTAAACATGAAAACTAAGGGCCAGATGGTTTATCAAAACAGAAGCAAATCGAAATATAAAGATTTGATTTTAACAGCAGGTTTCTCAGTTTATGTTCCCTGAGGTATTTCCATTCACTTGACTTTATTTCCTGGACGCCTCATGCAGATCCCTTCACAGTCTTTGTGACAGGTCCAACGTGATTTTTTCTCGAAACAGATAAGGATAAAACAGTTGCTGTTCTTCGTGGTTTTTCTTGATCCTGTTGGCTCTCCGCACTAAATATCCCAACTGCCAAAGCAAAGGGAGGCTGTATGGTGGCGAGCTAAGCAAATTGTAAATGCCCAATCACCACGCTTGTTCTGGGGCTGTCTAAGCAGCAGTAGAGCATAATTGTGCAGATTGCTGTGTATGGCATTTGGAGAAGGAGGGAGCTGCCTCAGTCAGCTTTCTTTTTAGCTCAATAATCACAGCTGAGCTCACAGACAAGTAACACAGATTCTTTTTGATAAGGTACAATGGGTTTTTAATTGACTCTTACATTTCTAACTGCTTTTTGACCCATACCTGATAGTTGTTAGTGGGTCTAGGATTCTAGGAAATGTATCATTAACTAAATCCCTTTCTGCTGGCTGTTTATTCTTATGCAGAAATTAAATAACTTATGAAGACTTTTCCTCCTTAAACTCCCAGCATCACTGAGTGAGTTGAAGAGGGTGTTTTTGCTTCCTTTTCACTGGTTATTTAGTATAGGGTTGTTACTGAAGGGACACAAGACACTAGATTAAGCATTTTAACAACAGTCATGAGGGTACAGTCTGTGGAGCGATTTTGCCCACTTTAATTAAAAAAAAAACAAAAAACAACTGCACTTCTGTGTGGAAAGGCCACTGGTCAAGTTCACAGGAGCAAAGAATGGACCTTCTAGGTGTTGATTTTCTGGCTTGATGTGTGTTCCTTTTGTTACAACATGGCCACAGACATCACTCTCAACCCTGACTCATTTGCCCAACAATCTAACCCATCACCATCCTTTCTTTCCTCCTAAGGAGTCTGAAATGGCTATCATTAGAAGTAACTAATACATCAGACTCCAAAGGTCACATCATGGTCTCTACAAGGCCACTGTTAAGTGCTAGTTGTAGCTGAAAAGAGAAAGACAATGTATGAGGGAGCTGCTTGATCCTGTGTGTGTGTGCATGATAGAGATGGGTGGAAGGATGGAGGAAGTGGGGAGAAGACTGAATAATCCTGTGAGAGACAGAGACAGAGACAGAAAGAGGCATCTCTCAGCATGGAGGTCAGGCCATCAAAATGAGCACCACTCTCCAAGGGGGCATAAGAGTGTGACCTTCCAGGTGTGTGAGAGCTCAGTCCCCAGATGGGAGAGGACGCAATCCTTGTGTGTGTATTAATGACAGTTTTATGTGGGTATTAGAAGGTTTTATCCTTGTGTATGAAAGAGCTTTGTTCATATGTGATGAGAGGACAGGGTTCTCAGGTGGGAGAGGATTGAATTCCTGTGCATGTAACAGGGTTGGTTCTCTGTAGCTGTGAGATGGTTACAGCTCTGCATATGAGAGAGAACCAGGCTCCTAAGGCATGAGAAGGCAGAGACTCATGTATGAAAGACTGGGCCTCATTTATGAAGGAGTGCTATAATTATCTATTGTTGTATAACAAGCTTCCTAAAACTTAGTGTCATAAAAAAATGACTCTTTTATTATGTCTCACAGATTTGTGGGTCAGAAATCTTTACAGGACATAGCAGGGATAATTTGTCTCTGCTCCTGCATGACTGTGGCCTCAACTGGGTTGGCTGAAGTGACTAGATGACTAGAATGGCTTTACGCAGTCCTGTGTGTGCCCTCTCAGTTCCAGCAGTTTGTTGCTTCTTTAGATTGCATTTTGCGATGCTGGAATGTTCAAGAGGGCTTCTTCATGCTCATGTTTGGCACCTGGGCTCAGCTGGCTGGAATAGTTGAGACTGCCCAGTCATCTTTACAAGCTTGAGCTTCTTATGGAGGGGACTGGCTTCCCCAGATCTAGTGCTCTAAAAGATAAGAAGTTGAAGCTGTGTTTCTCAAGGCCTGAGCCCCAGAAATGGCAGTGTCACTTCTGCCATGTTCTTTTTTTTTTTAATTTTTAAAAAACGTTTTTTTTGAGAGAGAGAGAGTGTGAGCGGGGAGGGGCAGAGAGACAGGGAGACACAGAATCTGAAATAGCCTCCAGGCTCCGAGCTTCCAGCACAGAGCCTGATGCAGGGCTCGAACTCACAAACTGGAAGATCATGACCTGAGCCAAAGTCGGACACTTAACCGACTGAGCCACCCAGGCACCCCTGCCATGTTCTTTTGATTAAAGCCGTCACAAAGCCTGCCCAGATTCAAAGAGATGGAACATCCCATCTTTCACTGGGAGAAATGTCAAAAAAATTTATGGCCATTTCAATCTGCTGTAATTATGGATGAGTTTCTGTGTGTGTACAAAGGCTGGATCCTCGGGTATGTGGGAGGGCAGGATCTTTATGTATGTGGAGAGAGGGTTTCTGTTGGGTAGACTCCAGAGATAAGTGACCAATGCAGGTGTGTTGGAAGTAGGAGAATCTGGCAGAACAAGGTTTCTGAAAAGTACTGAATGAAGGCCTTGCCTCTGCATTCTGCACATTATAGGTTGCACCTGTCATTTCTGGCAGTCTTGGGTGGCAAACTGATGTTGTAAAGGGTGGCTTGCCAGGCAGGGCCTGCTATGGATCTCAAACTAAAAATCACCAGGTGGCAAATCTTCCTTAGCTTCCACTCTGGTCCTGCTACCCTGGTCTCATATGTTTGTCTCCAGGTTGACAAGCAGGAAGCACTTCTGCAATTTGCAGTAAGCCTCTGTAGGGAGTTTTGCCAACCCCACTTTTAATAGTTTGTTAGAAGGACTCACAGAACTTACTGAAAGCTCTTACACTCATGGCTATTGTTTATTACAGGGAAAGCATACAGGTTAAAATAAACCAAGGAAAGAAGCACACAGGGCAGACAAAAGGAAGTGTCAAATACAGAGCTTCTACTGTTTTCTCCCTGTGGAGTTCGGGCCATGTTATGTTCCCATCATTAATGTGTGGCAATACACAGAGAGTATTGTCAACCAAGAAAGCCCGTCTAAGCCTTGGTATTCAGAGTTTTTATTGGGATTCTCTTATGTTGGTATGATTAATTTTCTGTGTGGTTAATTTCAGTCTCTAAGTCAGCTAATATTATATGATCCAAAGTCCCCACCCTAAATCACACTGATGATCTTTCTGGAATGGCTAGCCTCCACGCTTATTCATATTGTTAATAATTTGGCTAGCTCAAGGACCACAACTAAGGATGATCTTACAGGAGCTGAGAAAAAAGGCTAGACCTCTTTTTCAATAAGATTAAATTCTTTACTACAAATCTCATGTAGAGAAGGCAGCCAGCAGTGTGGATGGGCACCTCTCACCTACAGAATACTCTGAGAATACATCAGAGAAATACTCTAAGTAAAATCCAAGAATTAGGATGACATTTTACTCTGTAGTATGTGAATTCTGGCAACTGTAATGTTTTCTGCTACAAAATTATAAAATATTTCAGGTTTTCGTTTCTTTTGTTCCCCAATGTTCTCTGCAGCACCTGTCAACCCTGGGTGCCACCTTTTACTTATTAGAAATATTAAGGAAATGAACTGGGTAGGCAGTGCCTCAACTTCTCTCTGCCACAAGATTTTTCTTCTCCCCTTATTTTCTCTGTTCCCTCCTTCCTAATTCAGAGATGGGAGTGTTGGCCTGGGCCAGTTCCTCCAACCTCGAGAGTCTGTCCCCCACCTACTCCTCTGGATTCTCAGCCCTCATTTATTACCTGTTTATCACCTATTTTAAGTTTCAGTTTCTCCCTCTTCAGTGGAGTGTGCTTATACCCATCAACTCCTCTAGCCACTAAAGTTTTCTATATTTTTCTAAATTCCAGTTTAAACTTCCAGTTTAAGTATTTTCCTACTTTTCCTTCCCCGCATCCCCCTCCCTGCCTAATTCTCTCCACTGGTAGGGTCATAATGATTGCACCTGGCCTTTATGTGGTGCTGTGTAGTTTACCTAACACTGTTGCATACCATAGTGGGATCCCTCGTTTTGTATGCCTAGTTAGCTGTTTCCCTTTTGTTAGGTAATAACACCCCAATTTTGCAGAACAATGTCTTCCCCATTAAGGGCTAGCAATCTGCTAGGATTGTCAATCAAGATTCCCTCTCTGTTCTTGCTAAGGAGTTGTTTTGTGATCCTGGCGAGTAAGTCAGGTGCTCTGAATAGGAATCTAACCTGAGTAGTACAAGAACGAAAGTGGTTAGCATTCGTTCAGTCCTGAGACTGATGGAGACTGATGCAGACCATTAGATTCTGGTACCTGCATCCTCTAAACTTACATTGGTTCATGTCTTTTCCCAAGACTGAGTTCTTCAGCTTTTCTTTTAATTCTATTATCTTTTTTGATAAATTTTTCCTTTTCCCCTAAGTTAGGCTGTCAGGTTGCTTCTAGCAACCAAAGTACCCTGATGGCACATTTTGATTCTCCATTAATCTTATAAAGTACAAAGAGAAGGGAAGCTAATATTTACTGAAAAAATTTTCTAGTTTAGCTAATTTAAGTAAATTTATTTGTTTTAATTTTTTAAACTTTGAGTATGGTTGCCATTCAATGTTACATTGTGGTGTACAACATAGTGATAATTTAAGTAAATTTAAATTTGGAAAGATTACGTACCTTGTCAAAAGTCCATATAGTTTTAGCACTCCCCAATTTCTTGAGACATCTGTATTTGCTACTCCTCTATCTACTCCCTTCTCAATTCTTGAGCCCTAATAATTTTGTTTCTCTATTTTGCTCTCCTAAAAGACCCCAAGATACTATTACTCAATGCCCAGCTTCATAATAGACTTCTGTAACTCTATAATTACTGTACAAAGCCTTTGAGCCCAGCAACTGTGTTCTAGATGCCATTCTAGAAGACATGATTACACACACAATCTATTTATATGCCCTATTTTGTAATTCCTTTTTGCTTTCATGTCATAAACCTAAAAGGTTAAGTTCATGGTTAGTATTCTGTTATTTTCTTCTTGTTTCAGAACCTTACTTCAAAACACAAGTGGATATAGCATTCAGCTGTGCATAGTCATGAACAACAGTAGATAAAGGCTTTGTTGTTTTATTTTCCATCAACTTTTCCCCTTATTAATAAAATATGATTGTTAAAAGCTATGGCACTTCAAAATGAAGAGCTGTGGGGAAATTCAGGATTTTATAAAATGATCAAAGAGAAAAATAAATGTCCAGTACACTGTTTTTGAAAAATAAATGAAAAGATGACTTTGAAAATCACTGTTGCATTGATGGGTTTCAGAATATTGCTGCTCTGGTGTCATGGGGGTAAACAGGCCTAAAGGAGTCATATTCTCACTCACAGAAGTTGTAAATAAGATTCCTGATCATTCATCAAAAGTTGATAAGAAAGGAAGTTCAGTGTTTGGGGAATATAGCAAACAAGGCTAGGAAGTTGTTTTTGAAAAAATGTATCTTTTTGGGAAAATTTGTGGTAGTTATTAGAAATCTAGCTCCATCTGGTTGGTGTTGGGAGGGATAATAACTAATTTCATCTTGAACCTTTGGGGCACTTTGAAAATTGCACTGATTTTTCCAGTATGCATCCCCAGATGAACAAGCTGAAAAACAAATACAGCCAGATCTTTTGACTTCATTTGTACACGTGCTAAGAAAGCAAGCATACAATAGTTTGGAGGCAATTAGGGCTGTGGTGCAGAGCAGCATTATTTTAAAATTTACCCTTTAGCACAGTTGTGACAAGATAATGAATGTGCATTTGCTACTGTGGGAATGGAGCAACTTAGAAGGAAGGAAAAATGAGCTCATTGAGTGTTCATGGACCATCAAGTCCAGAGACCTTTCAGTGTGAAAAAGCCCTTTGTTAAATGCTTCTGGGGAGCTCCTGACAGATGATAGGAAAGGTCCCAGACTATTCTTCAAGGAAAGCCCACCCCCAGAACAACCATGCCATGCTCAGCCTTTGCTCCCAATCTCACCTTGTCCAGCTACTCATACTGAATGCCTTGTGGTTTCCATGCTGCTTTACCCACTGCCCTTATAAAAGAGACCAGCTCATGCACTAGCAAGGGTCACAAATTGTCCTGCCCACTCATAGTATTCTCTGTGATACTTCTGGCTCCCATTACTGTTCTTTGTGGGGACACCAAGCACAAACCTAAACCTCTTTTTCTTGGCCTCTTTGGTTCTTGGTATTTTTTGGTCTCTTTCCAAGGCACTTGGCCCCAGGGCAGAATTCTTGGCCAGTGGGCTGAGATCTACTCAATATTTAACAATCCTCATTTTACAAAAAGGACTTCTCTTTTCTCCAACATCTTATTTGTGGGAGGTTCTTAGCTTACCAACACTGTCACTACCTGTAAGTATGTTGAATAATGGCCCCCCAAAAGATTATGTTCACATCCTAACCCCAGGAACCTGTGAATGTAACCTTATTTGGAAGAGGAGTCTTTACAGATATAATTAAGGATTTGGAGATCTCGTGAGATGAGGCCATCCTTGATTAGGGAGGGCCGTAAGTCCAAAGACAGAGGTCCTTAGAAGACACAGACATGAAGAAGAGAAACACAGAAAGAAGGCCATGTGTAGACAGAGAAAGAGATTGGAGTTAGCAGATACAAGCCAAGGAATGTCTGGAGCCATCAGAAGCTAGAAGAAGCAAGGAAGGATTCTCCACTAGAGAATATGGAGGGAGTGTGGCCCTGCTGACACCTTGATTTTGGATTTTTAGCCTCCATAACTGTGAAAGAATAAATTTTTATTGTTTTAAGCCACTGAGTTTGTGAGAATTCATACGGCAGCCCTAGGAAACTAATACATTGTCTGCTTCAGCCAGGGATGGGCTTGGATAAAACTAGTCAAAGCTAACTTGGAACTATACATAATAGCTGGAAGTGGGCCTTAGTGATGACCATAAAACAAATTAAACAATTGAAGACTAGTGAATTCCTACTCTGAGGCTGAGAGGGATGAATCTGCCCCCTCCTTGGGGAGTTTATATTCTAATTTTTAGCATTATATCTAAACGTGCTTTTTAAAATTTCACGTTATTACATTGCGAGCTATCTTAACTGTAAAGACAGACACAAGACACACCAATATAAACTGAAGAACCTAAGGAAAAGCGGGCCAGAGCTTAGAGAATGGACTGAAAGGGCTGCTGTGGTCCTATGGAAGCAGTGCCTGACCAAGAGTGGGCCGGTGGGAGCAGTCTACCCAGTGCAGACAATGAGTGCATAGTCTGTATGGAATTAAAAAATAATATAAAACCAACTAAAAGTCAGTCTGCTTTTTATTATCATCATGGGACAACAATTAGAAATTATGTCAGTGACACAGTGCTCTTCCCCACAAACCTTTCATTGGTATAAGTTTTATTTATTTTTTTATTTTTATTTTAAATTTTTTTTTCAATGTTTATTTATTTTTGGGACAGAGAGAGACAGAGCATGAACGGGGGAGGGGCAGAGAGAGAGGGAGACACAGAATCAGAAACAGGCTCCAGGCTCTGAGCCATCAGCCCAGAGCCTGACGCGGGGCTCGAACTCACGGACCGCGAGATCGTGACCTGGCTGAAGTCGGATGCTCAACCGACTGCGCCACCCAGGCGCCCCTCATTGGTATAAGTTTTAAATTATTGCTGCAGTACTGATGTCTTAATATTATATATGTATGTTTCAAGATAGCACATTTTTATTACTTATCCTTTAATAAACATTGTATTTTACATTGAAGTTAATTCAAAT
Organism: Acinonyx jubatus; assembly: GCF_027475565.1. Taxonomy (NCBI): domain Eukaryota; kingdom Metazoa; phylum Chordata; class Mammalia; order Carnivora; family Felidae; genus Acinonyx; species Acinonyx jubatus. The sequence goes on along the minus strand of NC_069384.1, from coordinate 104,027,097 downwards.
TATGCAGTTGACCCAACGTACAGGGTCAACTGTATATACTTGTTCTGAGAGTCAGTGTATATGATGAGGAATTGTTTGAGGTCACTTTGGGCACAGTTCATGTCTCCAACACCTGGTACTACATATTCTTGCATATAAGTACTAAATTCATAAGAAGCAGTGATAGCACATGGATTCTAAAGGCAAAGGTACAATTTGACTTACTTCAATTCTATTACTCTGTGCAACTACTTTGAATTTTTACTTGTGATTGAGTTTAAAACAGTGAAATTATAAGGTGTACTACTTTTGTTTGGTAAGTACAAATTGTATTTCCTACATGAAATATTTTACTGAATTTGAAGATCTTTAAAATTGAAATGAATGGTTTTTAATTATTGTTTAAAAGTTAAAAATAAATCTAGAAAACATGGTTAGTACTGATTATCAAATGGTTATTTCTGAAAATAAATTTTATCGTATTGGCAAGGTATTGACAAATAATGAATTTTGTGTGTCAGATAGGTAAGGAACATCACTGTGTGAAATGAGAAAGGGAGTTGTAAATTTAAGGAATGGTGGTTTTTAAGTCATTCTTCTGAATTTAAATTTGTTGCTTAAAATTATCCTGGTCAACTGGAACATTATTTTAACAAATATTTTACAGCAAAGAATGGGATTATGTAAATAATTAACCATATGACCATATGTCCTGGTTTGCCTAGGACATCTCTGGTTTAAGCCTATTACCCAGCATCATAGTGAATAAAGCTTCTTTCCACTCTCCAAAGTCTTCCTATTGGTTATCCCTTTGATAAGGGGCAGTTTGTGCTCACACAGAACAAAGTTTAGTATTGGAAGTATTATTTGTATTTCTACATAAATGGACATTAAGAACCATCTACTAATAAGAGTGGCAGTTGGGGCACCTAACTGGCTCAATCAGAAGAGCGTGAAGCTCTTGATCTCGGGGTCATGAATTAGAGCCCATGTTGGGTGTAGAGATTACTAAAAAAATTAATAAAATAAAATAAACTTTAAAAGTACCATCATTAAAAAAAAGAATGATATTTGACAATTTTACTGTCAATGGTGGGTGATAAATATTGAATGGTGAATAATGAATTATGAGTCCATTTAAATGGCAATCAATCCAACTCCTTTCTTTGGTTGGACTTTCAGATGCACTGGTACCAGTGCATCATCAAATTTCTGTTTCTTTGCTTAACAGTTTTGGAAAGATGCCAGAGTGGTGAAACACAATCTAGACAGAAGAGTTTAGGGGTGAAATTTGAAAATTGTCAGATTGGAGTCAAGTCAGGCAAAAAAGAAGGGAAAAGACAATAGAAGTTGTTAAAAAAGGCAAAGATGTTCCATGGTGGACCATGTGGGTAATGGCAGCTGGAGTTCAATAGAAAAATGTCTGACTATTGAGAGAATAAATCTACAAACCATTTATTTTTTTTAATTTTATTTTTTTAAATTTACATCCAAATTAGTTAGCATATAGTGCAACAATGATTTCAGGAGTAGATTCCTTAATGCCCCTTACCCATTTAGCCCATCCCCCCTCCCACAACCCCTCAAGCAACCCTCTGTTTGTTCTCCATATTTATGAGTCTTTTATGCTTTATCCTCCTCCCCGTATTTATATTATTTTGGTTTCCCTTCTCTTATGTTCGTCTGTTTTGTCTCTTAAAGTCCTCATATGAGTGAAGTCATATGATATTTGTCTTTCTCTGACTAATTTCACTCCAGTTCCATCCACATAGTTGCAAATGGCAAGATTTCATTCATTTTGATTGCCGAGTAATACTCCATTGTATATACATACCACATCTTCTTTTTCCATTCATCCGTCAATGGACATTTGGGCTCTTTGCATACTTTGGCTATTGTTGATAGTGCTGCTATAAACACTGGGGTGCATGTGTCCCTTCGAAGCAGCATACCTGTATCCCTTGGATAAATACCTAGTAATGCAATTGCTTGGTCGTGGGGTATTTCTATTTTTAGTTTTTTGAGGAACCTCCATACTGTTTTCCAGAGTGCCTGCACAAGCTTGCATTGCACCAACAATGCAAAAGAGATCCTCTTTCTCCACATCCTCGCCAACATCTGTTGTTGCCTGAGTTGTTAATGTTAGCCATTTTGACAGGTGTAAGGTGGTATCTCATTGTGGTTTTAATTTGTATTTCCCTGATGATGAGTGATGTTGAGCATAATCTACAAACCATATTTAAAATAAAGGCATAATCTGAATTAGATAGAAGATAAGATTAGGATGACATAAACCATGAGAGGATTTTTTCCCCAGGGTAGTTGTAAGTGAAACCCAGGATAACTGTGCATGCGCCTCCACATTTCTTTGTCTTACTGCTTGCCCTTTCTTGGAATAGGAATAATCATTTCCATCTCATCCAAGGAACAAATTCCAAGCTGTCTTTTAAAAGGCAGTGTATAATGGTGGTTTTAAGCACTAATTTTTCAAGCAGAGTTCCTGGGTTCAAATCCCAGCATTATCACTTTCCAGCTGTGTGTTCCTAGACAAGTCAATCTCTGTACTTCCTTCTCATGTGTAAAATGTGGGTCAGTGGGGATGCTGTGATGGTGAAATGAGTTAAATGTTTAGGATCTGGAATGGAAGCTGGCTCCTAATAAGTGCTACATAAATTAACTATTGTTATTTAAAACTCAGTTCATGAAATCAATGAAGTACTTGGGAGTACTTCCTGATTCCACTTCCAGGCTCTTACATAAGGCCCCATGGACAGCCTGTCTTGTGCTGTAACTATTTTATTTGAGTACTCGTTTTAAACCCCTTGTATTAAAGATTGGATATTATAGATTCCTACATGCCACTGCCTAGCAGTGCTTGTAGTAGTAGGTGCTTGATAAATATTCATTGAATGGAGGAACGAAAGCTTGCTGGCAATTCGCCTCTCTCAGTTTTTGAAAGGGATGATACTGTTAGGAAGAAACTAAGCCAACTCTAGCAACAGGGCTCTGGAAAGAGGAATTTACTTCTCAACCACTGAAATCTGGCTTTTCCTCTCGATACTTGACTAGATCACAGAAGTGAACCTTACTGTCACCACAGACAACCTCCTACTTGTCAAAACCAGTAGATAGGTTTGATCTACTTGATCATTGGTGGCTTCTTATTGGAAACTCCTAACTTTTATGACCCCATTTTCTCCTCCTATTCACTGGCTGCTGATTTTCAACCTACTCTGTGGGCTTCCCTTCATCAGGTCATCCCTTAAATGTTCATGCCCCTCAGAGTTATCTTTATTTCTCATTTATTCTTACTCGACACACTTTCCCTGGAAAATCCCATTCTTCCTATTACTACCTGTTGATACCCAAATTTCTTTCTCTCTCCTGTACCATCCCCTGAGTTGCAAACCTGCCTTCTGGACATATCCACTTGGACCTCAAATGCAACAAACAGAAACACAAAACCGGACCTATCATCACCTCTATCCCCACCCAACCTGTTTTTTCACTCTCTTTCTCTATCTGTTCTTATTAATGACATCTGTTACTAGAGTTAAAAACTGAGGAATTATTATAGACAACTCTTCCTTTTCCCCCGATTTTATCAGGGGCTAGTCCTAGCTGTTTGACCTCTCAAAGATCTCTTGGCTCCATCCTGTCTTCTCTAGATCCTCATTTTGTCATTGTCCAAGTTCACCTTTCAACCGATCTTGCTTGAACTATTCCCAGATATTTCCATTAGGGTCTTCACAGGGTTCACTGGTGCTGCATGGTTTTTAAGCTTAGTTTCTTGGCTTGAGGTCTCTAATCAAATGAATGCTTCAAGTTCAGGCCTCTTATCTGCATAGCAGGCTTCAGTCCCTACCTGTTCATGATGATTCAATTATTCCATGATTTCCCCTCACCCATACACATATGTCACAACTTCTTTCTGGCTTCCAGCCCTATAGGAAAGACCCTTTCTACCTTACCACCAGGTACTGGTCATGCACAAACATAAAAACCCACCTGTGAGGTATGCACTAACTCAGTGTTTCTGTAAGCTGCAGGATTTCAGCTCTGGCTCGTAACTGTGGCTTTTGGTGACTTCTTTGTTTGTGGCAGCTGGAGATTTTCCTTTCTTAGTTTTGAGCATGGCTGTGTATGTATGCTTGTTTTTAAAAAGTTTATCCAGCAAGTCCATGTGTTTGGAGACAGAGGGGTTATTGCTATCCATTCTCAGTCTGTCACACTGAGAGGAAGTCTCCTGTTAAAAAATAATTTCAAAAGAGGATAAAATCACAATTCTCCTATAGATCTGCAGATCTATGTTAAGGATTTTGTTTAACTCGTTAATGAGAAAGCCTGCAAAGATGCTACACCAAATTAAGGAAAAAATTGAAAGCCAGACCCATTTATAGGTCAGGAATATTGAAAGGAAGGTGCAAAGAGAGGTAAAACTAATCTCTTCCATAGAGGAGAGAAAGAAGTCAGTTGAACCTCCACTGGACATGACAAAGTTTGCATGTCTGTAGGCAAGGATTATTTTGCATTGTTACCATTATCTACAATTTACAGAGTTGTAAAATAGCTTAGGGGCAATGAATAGCTAGACCAGATGACTCAGAGGATGTGCTGGATTTAGATAATATACAGTTTTCCACTGAAGCACAATTTCCTCCCTATACTATGCTGTAATTATTTGTTTCATGTCTGTTTCAATTTCTGTCAGGAATAGGAGCTGTGTTCAAGTCATTGCTACATACCCAGGGCCTAGAACCTCTTATGTTACTTGGAAATGCTTCACTAACTGCAAATGGAATGAATGAAAGCTAAGTGTCCCTTGTAGAAACTGGAGGATTATCTCACCTCCCTTAAAGAGGGAGAATTTGGGGAGAAAAAAAGAGACGGGAAAAAAACTCATGTGTGTGTACACACACACACGCGCACACACGCACCTCAGAAGGACACTTTTGTCCTCCACTTTTCTCTCTTGCCAACCCAGGCATTGGATAGGCTTGCTACTGATTGCACAGTGTCACTGCATCATTGATGCATCACACTGTTGTAGGTGAACTCCAAATAAAAGATCTCTCTTTTTAAATTATCTGTCATCAGGTCTAATTTCTTAAGGCATTTTGCCGAAGTATCTTTATTTTGATGAATAATGCCAGCCCTTCTCCTGGAATACATGTACATAAAATTCTTAATTTTCTTTTCAGATGCTTCTGTATCTAAATTGCTTAATGGTGCTGCCCCTTAGGTCCTACCTTATCAGGGGGATCTTAGGGGCCTTGCCAGCAACACCATCAGTCAGGTAATTTACATGAATAGTTCTTTAATAAACATCCAGCCCCCTTATCACTGTTCCCTGCAGGATCCTCATTAGTCAGTAACCTAATTCAAGCTTGATAGATTTCCATTATGTTGCCCTTTGTTTCCTGCCCATTGCCTAATTTTCTGTTCAGCAGGACATTTTTTTCTGCAGTCTGCGACTTGTTTCTTGACTGACATACATGTATTTTTTTCTTCACAATAAATGAGTGCGTAAATGCACACAGTCCATTTCCTATTAATGGTGTGTTCAGTTTGGCAATACAATAAATAAAATGTCAGAGGGATATTATTGAAACAACCCCTAATGTCATCTTTAAAAACAAAATAAAGTGATAAAAAAAAAAATAGAAGTCAATAACCTGACTGTGAGTATACATGAAGGTACGAAGACAATCCAAACCACAAAATCAATTTAATCATTAAAATAATAGCTCCCATTTTACCAGTTTAAGAATTCAGTCATCTCTACCTTTTTTGCCTTACAAATTTGGGTTGAAACAGTAATCTAAATTGGAATATATCACTTAATATAAAAGTTTAGGATATTTCAAAACTTTTAAAAATTTTACAGATAGTGCTAAGTCAGTAATTTTCATTACTGACTGCACATTATCATCACCTAGGAAAGTTTAAAAACCTGCCAATAAATTGGTCCTATTCTTAGATATTCTGTTTCAGTTGGTTTGAGATGAGGCCTAGGAAAAGGTAGTTTTCAGAAACTCCCTAGGTAATTCTAATCTCTAACTAGGGTTGAAAAACCTCTAGATATTTTGCTCTGTAGAACTCTTATAAATAATGTTAAATTGGGGGGTAGGAGGGAGGAGAGGGTGGGTGATGGGTATTGAGGAGGGCACCTTTTGGGATGAGCACTGGGTGTTGTATGGAAACCAATTTTACAATAAATTTCATATATTAAAAAAAATAAATAATGTTAAATTGTGATTTTCTTATTTTTGGATGACTGAGTTGTCTTCTAGATTTCAGGGTGGTCCGTCAAGACATTTTTCTTTAGAAAAAAAAAATCTTTTGTATTAGCTGAGCATGTATGACATGCTTGGCTGGGTTTAATCATGGTGGCCTGAGTTTGTGAGTTTGTATAATTCCTGTTATGTAAGAATCAGAAGCGTGGATTCCCACTCAATCTCTATGATTTGGGAATAATAATCTTGAATTTGCATATTGTACTGAAAACAGGATTCAATTTGCAGGGTTCTGGTAAATCAAGAGAGTCACTTCCAACCCAAAATATATGGTCCTTCCTGCACATCCTGTCCATCCTATAGGGAACATCCTTTTATTAATTCCCACTGCTCAGAACCTCTTGTTTTCTTCTTTTTATGGTGATTCCACATCACAACCTCCTCCTCAATTCCTTCATTTACCCGTCCAACTCCTTCTGTTTTCTAGGTCTCAAGTGAGGAATTACCTTCCTAAGTGGCCTTACCTAATTGTATCTACCCCCAGGTTCTGCATCCCCCTATGTGCTCCCAGAGCCTGTCCATTGAGGCATCCACCCTGAGTCACACTGAACTCTTTTCTTACATGACTCTGCCACTAGAAAGCTCCTTGATGACAGGAGCTGTGTTGTCTTCACTATTGCAGTATTGGTAACAGTTGCTGTTCCAACTACTTTGTATAATCTCTTCATATAAGTCTCATAAACAACCCTTTCTGATAGTTATTGCTATTATTCTCATATTAAACATGATGAAATAAGGTAAAAAAAAGGAAATTAATTTGAATATTCAAATTCATACAATTTAGGAAAAAGAGTTAGATAGATTTGAACCCATGAAGTCTGGCTCCAGAGTCTGAGTTCAATAAACATGCTGAATGATTAAGTGTATGTGAATGAGTACAGTCACAGGGGCCTAGGGGAATGATGAGTGTTAACTCCCATTTAGGTGTGCCTTAAGGGATTATGCTGAAAGATTGGGACTGTGATAAACACATTTCTCAAAAGAGAAATGTAAATGGGGTGGGAGTAGGGGATGGGGAGTAAGAGAGAGAAGGAGAACATATTGTCAAAAGTTCAAACACACAAGAAAGATGCAAGATTATGACAAGTCAGTCAATGATATGTCTGGGATGGGGCCAGGGGTCAAGTCAGAAACATAAAAATGCAATACTGTGTCAAAGCTTTTTGAACCAGTTTGTCTTTGTCTTCTATATAAGAAGAGAGAACATGAAGTAGTGTCATAATCTACCTGTGACTTAATTGGACCATTTGAAACTCCCTAGGTGACCTGGCATGAGAAAAAAGATTTGAGAACAAGGCTCAGAATGGTTTATATCATCAGTGGGGTAAATATAAAGCAGGCATTTTTATTTTTTTCTTCAAGTTTTTATTTAAATTACAGTTAGTTAACATACAGTGTAATATTAGTTTCAGGTGTAGAATTTAGTGATTCAACAGTTCCATATAATACCCAGTGCTTATCATGACAAGTGCACTCCTCAATCCCCATTACCTATTTTAAACCATCCCCCCCACCACCTCTCTTCTGGTAACCACCAGTTTGTTCTCTATAGTTAAGTTAAATATGAGTGAAATCATATGGTATTTGTCTTTCTCTGACTGACTTACTTCACTTAGCATAATACACTCCAGCTCTATCCACATTATTGCAAGTGGCAAGATTTCACTCATTTTTATGGCTGAGTGATATTCCACTGTATACCAAATGATCCAGCAATTGCACTACTCAGTATTTCCCCAAAGAATATAAAAATAATAATTCAAAGGGATACCTCCACCCGATATTTGTAGCAGCATTATCAACGATAGCCAGATTAAGGAAAGAGCCCAAATGTTCATCAACTGATAAAGAAGAAAGGGTGCACACACACACACACACACACACACGCACACATTACTCAGCCATAAAAAAGAATTGTCTATTTTATTTTTTAAATTTTTTTTTCAACGTTTATTTATTTTTGGGACAGAGAGAGACAGAGCATGAACGGAGAAGGGGCAGAGAGAGAGGGAGACACAGAATCGGAAACAGGCTCCAGGCTCTGAGCCATCAGCCCAGAGCCTGACGCGGGGCTCAAACTCACGGACCGCGAGATCGTGACCTGGCTGAAGTCGGACGCTTAACCGACTGTGCCACCCAGGTGCCCCAAGAATTGTCTATTTTAAACCCTCTTTGGAGACTATATAGATTGAACCTTTCTATTAGTTTTCTGTTACTGCTGTAATAAATTATAAACTTAGTGGCTTAAAATAACACAAGTTTATTTTCTTACAGACCTAATGGTCAGTGGGTTTCAGCAGGCTAAAAGTTACTGTATGGAAGGCTGCATTCCTTCTGAAAACTTTAGGGGAGAATCTACTTCCATCTTGTAGAGAGTGCCTACATCCCTTGGTTCCTGGCCTCTTACTCCATCTTCCAAGCCAGCAGTGTATCATCAGCAGATCTCTCTCTTACTCTGACTCTCCTCTCTCCCTCACATAAGGACTCTTGTGATTCCAGTAAGCTGTTTTGGGTAATCTCAGGTAATCTCATCTTGATATCCTTAATTTAGCCACATTTGCAGTGTAGCTTTTGCCATGTAAGGAAACATATTGACTGGTTTCAGGAACATCTTTGGAGGTAGAGGATATTATTCTGTTCTACTACAGTCATTAATAATCTCCAAGAAAACATGTCTAGTCAAAGGACACCCCCATATGTTGTATCTAGTTGAAAAGTCTGTAGAAAAAAAACCCCAAAGATTCAGAATTTTTTTCAGTCTTGTAGTTTAAAAGGAAGCTGCTCTTTATAAGAATTTAGTTGCAGGAAGGATAGAATGGAGTCTTCTTCAGCCAGAATCTTGGAACTACCACATCTCAGTTCTGTACATATTAAAATGACTGGCTTTCCTTTATGCATGAGTGTAGTATAGGAACCACCTCCTTCCCCCGCCACTGCAACCTCCACCAGTAGTGACCAATAGTCAGGAAAGAGGACAACCTCTTGATACCCAGGAGACACATCACCATTTGATGCTCAGCAAAGGAGGTGAAGATAAATTTTGTAGTCATAAATTAGCAAACTTCAAAAAGGTTATATGAAAAAAAAAAACCCCACCAACTCCAGATCTTTCAAAATGATCACAATATTTTCTCAATAAAACATTAGGCCTCACCTTTGCTATGTATTTTAATGTTTTTCTTCTAAGTGTATTGACTTGTATCCATGCCTTCTTATGAAGTGGCTGGTCTCATTAGGAGACACATGTAAACTGGCTCATTTTGCTGTATTTAAGAAATGATTTCTGGTCCAGGCTAAAAAGACTTCTTCATAACTTCTACTTCATGTTGAAGTCTGCAGTATTCTCCTGTTGTCCATCCCACTGGACAAATCCCTGGGTGAGTGAAGGAGAAAGCCTACTTAAATGGGATGCTATCCTCTGCACATAGCAGTATCTCTGGAGAAGTTTGACAGGTTTCTCTTTGCTCTTTATATTCTTGAAACTTTTCTCTGTTGAGGCATGAATGAAACCTAATGGACAAGGGATGAGTCTACAATGGATATGTTTCCATTGTTCCTAGATCTCCGGTTTCCATGACATGTGCTCCTTGATAATTCCTTTTTTTATTCTCACATTGTCAGCCTACTGAAGGCAGTCCCTGCAACAATGTGACTGCATTTGGAGATAGGATCTTTTAAAGAGATGATTGAGATTAAAAGAGGTCATAAGGTTGGGGGCCCTAATCCAATGGGATTCATGTCACGAGGCAGAGATACCAGGGAAGTGTATATATAGAAGAAAGGCCACATGAGGACACAGCAAGAATGCAGCCATCTGCAAGCAAAGGGGAAAAGTTTTAGGAGAAACCAGTCCTGCCAGTACTTTGATCTTAGACTTCCAGTTTCCATAAATGTTTGTTAGTTAAGCCACCCAGTCTGTGGTATTTTGTATGGCAGCCCTAGAAATCCTCTTCTTTATAGCCACGGGGACTGGAAACACTCCAAATGGTGGCTACTTCATTGGGCAGAGGCCCCACATCAGCATAGTTAAGCTACAGCACCCCAACAGTGGATCTGTGATGAACATGGAACATGAGCAAACATTAACTTTGTAATTTTAGAACACTAAGACTTGGGGGCTGCATATCCTGATTGCTGACTATGATTGTTGTTATTTTCATCTTAAATATTAGAAACCAAGTTGATAGTTCAAGGTGATTTGCCTAAGGTCGTCTGTCCCCTAAAGCTTCCATTACTGTGATCACGCTATTTACACACCAGTTGTCATTTACATGTTTTGTGGGGGGAGGGAAAAACATTTTGCCTCTATTCATCTTAGGTTCTCAGGTTGGGGCCCTGTATATTAGCCTGACAAAAGAAAGACTAATAAGAGAAAAACAAACAAATTGATTAACCATGTGTATGTCATATACACATGGGAGTGGTCTGTGGTGAGTAACTCAAAGGGGTGGTTAGAACTTGGGCTTATATAGCATCTTAACAAAAGAGTAATATGTTTTTAGAGAAGTGATAAGACAGTGGAAAAGAAATTTGAGTTTCTAGGGCAGCAAGTTTTAGGAAGGTAAGTATATGGGAAAATTAGTGGTAGATAAGGGCTAGTTTTAGTAAGATGGGTTAAATAGATTCCTCTGGTAGTCAATGAAGTGATAGGGGTCTTAACTGCTGTCCTTTTTGGTAGAGAGGGAAGGGTAGGCACCTTTGTATATTTATGTCTTGCTTTTAGGGGAATAGGGGAAGGACAGAGAGTTTTTCTTATATTTCCTTCATCTGCACTGCCTTCAGCTCAAAATAATCAATATACCAAAGTAGCATATTTTTGGATGGCATATTCTGCTACCCTTCAAGTTCTTTCAGAATCTGAGAAGCTTAATGATATGAAGGAAAAATCTGTTATGGAAAGGATAAGTCAGGTTGCCAGCATTTGAAAGATAACTTAGAATAAGACATCAGAGAGCAAACAAATCAAGAAGTCAGTGGGGAAAGAACAAAACCTTGGTTTTTGCTTTGCCTTCTTTTTTTTTTTTTTTTCAAATTTCAAACAGAAGGTAACATTATTTATGTTAGAACAAGCCTGTATTCAAATGCTTACTCTTCTGTAATGCTAGACAAGTACTTAAACTCTCAGATTTTTAATTTCTTCTTTAAAATGGTATTGATTAAAATAGTCTCATGGGCTTATGGGGGAGAATTTAATTGTACAATAAATGTAAGGTTTCTGATTCAGAGTAGATGCTCTATCATTTTCAGGCCCCTTCCATAACACTGTGGATGCTGACAAGAGACCTTCAAGGGTTAAGTAATGCTTTTCTGAAAAGCTGTTCTTAAAATGATCTCTGCTGCAGTCCTAGATTTCTGGAGGAAAGGACCTGAAGGTGATTGTCCCTGAGTGTTTTCCTGCAGAGAATGAAGTCATTATAAATTACAACAATTTTCTTTAAGTAGGGGCAAACACTGTGGCTTTAAAAGTCACATAATGTCCTGCTCAACATTTCAAAGATTTCATGGAGATTTGAATATAGAATGCCTGTCAGCTTTGTGCTCAGTCCAAATTCTTCCAAGTGGCAAAAGCCCCTGCTGTCTTAGTCCCTTAAGACAGACCAAACTAGCTTTTAAAAGAAGTTTCAACTGCATCCTCTCTTCCAATCTGGTGGGCTTATCCTAGAGTCAGCCTCTCTGCCAGGGAAGTGACAGAAGCCAAGAAAGAATTAAGAATGAAAGAAAGAATTTTAGAATTGAACACTGAACTAGAAGACACACAAGAGTGCATAAACCCACAGTGCCTTCAGAGATATAGATGGTGAAAAGGAGGACAATACTTAAAATAAAAAAGAAATGAATAGAGATTTGAAAGAAGACATGCAACATATTCAGTCCCTAAAGAAGAAAACGAATGCAAAGGAACCAAATAGTGTAATTACAATTCATCAGGAAAACTTTCTGATTTGAAACTACATATTGAAGGAGGACCGTGTGTATCCAAGACTGATCAACCCAGCATGACAAATACCGAGACATATTCTAGTAGCTTTTCAACTAAAAAGAAAAATAAAAATAGCCATTGGATATCTAGGCAAGAACATGTGACTTATAAGGGAAAAAAAAGTTAGATTACCTTCAGATTTTTCATTAGACACAAGGAAAATGGAGTAACATATTTAAAATACTTGAGGAAAGAAAACATATACCAAAGATCTCATATACTTGAAAGCAAAACTTCCAAAAGAGCAGTGTAGGGGAGGAAAGACCTTACACACCTAGGTTTGATACCTGGGCTGTGAAGTAAACTGACAACAAGTAGATTAATGACAAAATTAATATGATAAATAAAATTTTATTAAATTTTAATATTACATGCATGGGGGCATCATAGAGGGGAAAATGAATAGCCAAAAAGGCCGTGAGATTTGGGAGTTTGTGTAGCATCATAGTAGGGGAAGGAGAGGATGCAGACAACTTATGGGAGAGCAAATGATTTTTAGGAAAGGTGAATGAGCCCTTAGAAGAATAGATAGGAGTTATGACTGTTCGTGACAAAGTGTGTCTGGGAGGGGTATGGACCTCTAGTCTTCTGTCCTATAGTAAGAATCCATCTTCCTTGGTTGATGAAACTCCTGGGGAGGGCATTTATGGGTTCCTTTTGGGAAGGTATATCTTTTGACAGATAAGAGGAGTTCAGAGAAAGTCTCTTGCTGCGTGTGCTGTTTTTCAAGTGCTTTCAGCTCAAAAAAACCAAAATACCAAAGCAACATGTTTTGGGGTGGCATGTCCTGAACTCCTTCTATGCAAACTCTTATAGACATCTAAGAACTTAGGGAATTTTTCTTCTAAGAGTAATTTACTAGAGAATAAGCCTCAGGCAACCAAACTGACCTGAGAGACATGAGCTGATGTACTGGTGGTACCTGTTAAATATGTGCTTACTGAAACATTAAGATTAAATAAGGGTCAAAAGAGAGAGAATATAACATATAATGGCTATATGCGGCAATGTAGAAGTAATAAAACTGTTTAAAGAAGTGAGGAATAAAAAATGAAGATAGTATATGTAAAAAAAAATTAACTATTTTGAATAACTTCAGTGGGTGGCAGTAGTATTAGCAATGTTACATGTGTGTTCTTGTGTGTATAATATAATTTTGGAATGATTATATAATATTCTAATTCTCTTACCTCATATGTCCTTGAGAACCAGGACTTTAACGTGAAAGATGGAGATATAGACATACTATTAAAAAGGTTAAGTTAAAACTCTGCAGTTCTGAAATTGAATTGGAAATCTCACTATGAGCCCATGAAGTGTTTTATTTTGTATCCTAACTCTTATCACTGAGAAACCTTAGAAACAATGACCAGTGCAGTGATAATGAGCATTCCTACTGCCCAGATTATGCTATGAAAATACCATTGCCCACTAAAAGAAATGAGGGCTTTTTAAAATAATGGCTGATTCCTCGTTTGTGGCAGAAAATATATAAGTTTGGATCATTTTGTCAGAGCAAATAGTAGCCAGGAAGTTATCAGAGACTAGAGGGCTTGTATCAAAAGGACTCAACAGCCATCTTAAAGATACTCTCACTGCCCCAAAAAAGAATGATTTGAGTTTCAGTGATAAGAAAAATAATAGGAATACCTACTATTTAATAAGGAGAAAAACCAATCAAATTTGTTTATATGCATAAATTCTTAGTGATGTTAAAAAAAAATTGGCCACCTTTGCAGGATGACAGAGAACTACTTTATCTTGTAAACTGCTAAAAGAAAATAATCAAGGTTTATCCTGTCTCTTTTAAATGAATGTACTACTGGGTAAGCCAATAGTAAATAAAGGTTTTTATGAAATTATTTCATATAATAAATACAATAAAATTATATAATTAGCACATAACCATCTTGCACCTCCCACCCTCAATTAATGGATGTAATCATTGAGCTTCAATGGTCTGTCATCAAAGATACAGAGACCACCTAACTATTATGAGTCTTTGAAAGAACATGCCTCCGTCTTGCCAAAGGAGTCAAGCTAAAATCTGATCAAGCTTCTAGAGCCTAGAAGCTAGAGAACTTGAGCATGAACTTCACTATGGTCCTATAAATCAGTAAAATCCAGACTAGGAAATTCTATAGTTCAATTTGGGTTTTTCAACAAATTTATTTTAAGAAAAAGAAAAAGATTGAAGGGGAATGTGTAAATTAAAAGAAATTTAAGTACATATCAAAATGGTGAAAATGGGAAACACAAAATACTAGTAAGGGTGCAGAGAAACAGGTTAACTCATGTATTGCAGGTGGGAATGTAAAATGGTATAGTCATTCTGGGAAATAGGTTAACAACTTCTTCTAAAATTAAAAACTCACTAACCATGTGACTCAGAAATTGCATTCTTTGGCATTTATCCCAAAGAAATAAGAAGTAAAAAGTTATGTTTACACAATCATTTGTATATAAATGTTCATAGCAGTTTTATTCATAATAGCCAGAAACTGGCAACAACCTAACATTCTTCAATTGATGTCTGATTAAATAAACTGATACATCCATAAGCGAAATACTAATCAACAATAAAAAGGAATGATACTATTATTACAGACAGCAGTGTCAGTGGACCTCAAGGAAATTATGTTATGTGAAAAATACATCATGTATGGATCCATTCTAGAATATTATTGGAAGAAATCCTATAGAGATAGAAAATAGATTAATAGTTGTCAGCATTAGGATTTGGGAGAAGAGGCTTGTGGCTATAAAGAGGTAGCATGGGGGAGCCTTGTAGTGATGTAACAGTTCTGCATCTTGATCGTGGTTACACAAAGGTACACATGTGGTAAAATTGCCTGGTACTATAAACACACACACACACACACACACACACACACACACACACACACAAATGAGTGAATATATAATTGATGAAATTCCAGTAAGTGAATTGTGTCAATGGCCGTTTCATGGAGCTTACAGTATAATAGTTATGCCAATTGCAAATATTCGGGGATAAGGAGTGAAGGATGAGTGGAACCACGGTATACATTTTCCACAACTTTCTCTGAATTTATAATTATTTTTTAAGAAATTTAAAAGTGGACAAGGCTGAACAATAGTAGTTAAGAATGCACAATTGGGTGAGAATACTATAGCAAAATATAAGGAAGTGGTTACTGTGTAAGTTGTAGTAATGGGGGTTAATTCTGGAGGGAGGAAGGGAGAGAGTTGTAATCAGAATGGGGCATGTGAAGGGGCATCTCACACATTTGGCGAAGTTCTGTTTCTTGATTTAGGAAATGGTTATAGGAGATTACCTTATAATAATTCACCAAACCACACATTTTTTTTTCACGCAAGTGTTGTGTGTTATGTGTGTGTTGTGTAAGTACATGTATGTGTACATTTTCTAGATTTGCTTTTGTTTGTGGAGCAGAAGAAAAGGTGAACAGGGCCCATTTAAGCACACACAGTAGATTGCTTTCAGCTAATACTAGACAGCTGCTGAAATCAGGAGGCTTAATGAGCTGGTGCAATGCTCTTAGGTTTATGTCTTTGCATTAACAGGGAAAATCTCCAAATGATCCAGGTTTAAGTAATGGAATGCATTCTGAATTGTTAAAATTAGACTATTTTGGTAGCAATGAACATAGACAATGCCATGCTTCACCTTGAGAATGCATGTTTTTAAAGATATCAGGAAATCCATAGGTTTGGCTGTAATGAATTATAATCTAATGAATTTGTAATTATCATAAATTATTAAGCCACCACAAAATTGTAGCTAATTGGATTCCGAGGTCTATTAAAGCTTATAACCACTTATATTGATATTTTCGAGACCCTCTTACATAAAGTGAGCATCTTTATTATTTTGTGTGTGGGCTGCTGAGAGGATGAAATATCAGGACTCTTTTCTTTAAGGAAATGTCCCAGAATGCATTTGATCTTTTTCACCTTGCATCTGGGTAAATGCTGGGGTAATAACAACCTTTAAATGTGGCATTGTGGATTTGATGGCTATCTCCCTGCCTTAGCACTTCAAAGCTTCTGGTAGCAGAAAATTGCCAGGTCCAGAGTAGACTCTAAACAAATGTTAGCTAGTTGGAGTCTATTGTATGCATCAGAGGTTTTTTTTTGGAAGATTCTGGCTGGCAAGATTACCCAAAGGGGATTCTGCCAGATTTCCACATGGCAAAGGAGAAACATTTACCCAAATGTTTTATCAAAGAAGGAATGCATTTTCACAAGAGCTTTCCAATATAGGTGAGAACATGGATGTTACAGAGCAGGTATAAGAACACAGTTTAAGAACACAGTCTTGGAGAATTCAGGATGAAATCCTCAATTTGGAGATTTTACAGATGTTGAGAGTGACAATTTCATATTGAATAGAGGAGTAAGTAATAGGTGGTAAGGCAACTTGATGTAAATAGGGAGAAAAGAGAAGAGTAGTCTAGTCACCAGCCTGGGGATAAGAGCTTCAATGAACTGAGCACAGGGGAGTTAATAGCACTCATGAATTTAGCAATCCTGAATAGTAGAGAATGCTATTCCATGTTTTGTTCCAATAACTTATTATCCTCCCCTTTCTCTTTTTACTCATCCTCTACCTTTAGAAAACCACCTATTTTTCCCCTTGTATATTTCTACTTGGCTTTTAGATAACAGTTGTGTCACTATATCTTGAATACATAGAGATTGCATGTCTAAAATATACAATAGTAGTTTTAATAACAGAGCTCAACTGGGGTTTAATTTCCTCTTTGTAACTTCAGCATTCTTTTTGAACATACTGCTATAGCTATCTGAGGGAAAAATATCAAATTTAACATACCTTGGTTTAGAATAAAGTACTTCTTATCAAGATTGTTCACCTACTTGTTGTGAAGCAATTTGAACAATCACTAAAATCATGAAATCTAATGATACAAATCTAATGGGGAATTTCACATATGAACAGAATAAAGTCATCTCATTGAGAATTCTTGTTGGTTTTGAAAAGTGATGCCCTGTTTATGTAAACCTAGTATTTTCCCTTCCCTGTAGGTTTTTCTATTCATGAAAATTAACCCTTGGTTTAGAATAGATTGTCCTTACCTTGGTGAGAAATGTGGCATCGAGTACCAAGGAGTGGGGGTTGGGGAATGATTTTTATGTGCGTTTTTCCACCTAATGCTAAGCAGTATTTTTCATATGTGGTCACTCATTTCTAAGATAAAAAGAAACATTGCCCTCTAGTACACACACACACACACACACACACACACACACACACGAGAAAGACTTACTCTTCTGCATGATCTGCCTTTGATGTTATTAGACACATCTGGTAGTCAATTTTTAATAGATAATAGTATGCAGGGGGTAAATAGGTATTCTTATGTGTAGTGATGTCATGACTCATCACAGGACAAAGCAGATGTGGACACACTGTCTTTTGTTCTCTTGTCTGTCTGCCTGCCTTGTTCTGTCTTCCTCAATAAATGTCATTCTTATTGAATAAGCCTCTAATCCATACTTGGGATTTTTTTGCATTTCAGTTTGGTGGTGTTTCCATCACCTTTTCACATTCTGCACACAGGCAAACCATTCTAGTCAATTCTAGCAATTGTCCCACCATGAGCACATGGATTGACAAATTTTTTCTTGGCCCTCTCTAGAATATCATCTTTCAAACCGACACAAGAGTCCAGCTAATTTGAGTGATCTACATTCTTTCCTGAATGGCAAAATGTTTAAGCCAGTGATTGAATGAAAACAGTCATTGATAACTCCTTGGCTGCTTAAAACTCATCTTTCCTCATCTGGTTGTATTGGGCTTTTCAAGCTGCAGAAGGACAGGGCTATGCCTGCTTATTCTTGCCTCTGTCCCCATTATATACTCATAGGACAGTGCTTAACATATATGACTATATTTTTGTTAATGAATGAATGGAACAATGAATAATGATGAAAGAAAAGTTTGCTGACTTGCAGCGCTTTTTTTTTCTCATGTTTTCTCAAGTTCTTTCAATTTCATACTTCTGTGTTACGGCCTCCATTTAACCTCTAAGTGTCTCTTTCTTCTTTTAATGAATGTTATTGATATTTCTTCTTAACACCCACGTTATTGCTATGTGTCCAGAATTATGCTGGATGCTAAAATTTATCATACTTGATGTGCCCATGAGATCATAATCCAAGCTCAGAAAGCTCAGCATCCACTAGGTCTGGTATGTAATTAGGTGTAGAAGTGAGTTTTCCTAGCTTTATACCATTGTGGTTAGAAAATATACTTAGTATGATTGATTTCAGCCTTCTTAAATTTGTAACATTTGTTATGTCTCTTTTTATGTGATTTAACTAGGGGATTCTTCTGTGTGTACTTGAAGAAAATGTGTATTCTATTTTCCTTAGAATGTTTTATATATATCTTTTAGAACCATGTATTCTGAAGTATCCTTTGAGTAAAAACCGTTCTTGTTGAAAAAATAACTTTAACTGAGGGTACTTGTTTAAAATAAAGCATATCAGAGGGAAGAAGGGTGGGGGATGGATGAAATAGGTGAAAGGGATTAAGAGTACACTTATGATGAGCACTGAGAATGTATAGAATTGTTGAATTACTATATTGTACACCTGAAACTAATATAATATTATATGTTAACTATACTGTAATTAAAAAAAAAACTTGGGGCACCTGGGTGGCTCAGTCGGTTAAGCGTCCGACTCTTGATTTCAGCTCAGATCATGATCTCATGATTTGTGGGTTTGGGCTCCACATTGGGCTTGGCAGTGGCAGTGCAGAATCTGCTCGGGGTTTTCTCTCTCTTCTACTCTCTCTCTGCCCTTCTCCTTCTCGTGTTCTTTCTCTCAAAATATAAATAAATAAACTTTAAAAAATAAAATAAGGGGTGCCTGGGTGGCTCAGTTGGTTAAGCATCCGACTTTGGCTCAGGTCATGATCTCACAGTCCGTGAGTTCGAGCCCCGCGTTGGGCTCTGGGCTGACAGCTCAGAGCCTGGAGCCTGCTTCAGATTCTTTGTCTCCCTCTCTCTCACCCTCCCCCGTTCATGCTCTGTCTTTCTCTGTCTCAAAAATAAATAAATATTAAAAAACTTTTTTAAATAACATAAAATAAAATAAAATAACTTAATTAAAAAAAGGAAATGAGTTTTCCCTTCCCTGATTAGTGATGTCTACTTCATTTGCTATTATGTGGATAGGCATATATGGATTCCACCTTCT
Organism: Acinonyx jubatus; assembly: GCF_027475565.1. NCBI lineage: Eukaryota > Metazoa > Chordata > Mammalia > Carnivora > Felidae > Acinonyx > Acinonyx jubatus. Next base: position 104,007,612 of record NC_069384.1, on the reverse strand, counting down.
TCCTCCACAACCAATGAGTTCCATAAAAGAGACAGAAATAAACTGTGGCATTGAAAAAAAGAATGTTACTCTTACAAGTATAAAATGCTTTTTACTTTATGCACTGTTGATAGAAATCATACTATTACATACTTTCTTTTTCTAAAAAATATTTATTTTTGAGAGAGAGAGGGATAGGGATAGGGAGCGCAGGTGGGGGAGGGGCAGAGAGAGAGGGAGACACAGAAACTGAAGCAGGTTCCAGGCTCTGAGCTGTCAGCACAGAGCCCAACGCAGGGCTTGAACTCATGAACTGTGATATCATGACCTGAGCTGAAGTCCGGTGCTTAACCAACTGAGCCACCCAGGTGCCCCTCTATTACATACTTTCGAGCAATCTTAACTTTAAAAATACCTGATATTCACTTTCCATCCTGACTAGGGTAGGGCTTATCAAATTCTCCACCCAGAAATCTTGAAGGCAGAGAATAGCATGTACATTATTGTTGGAGGGGTGTGGGAAGAAATAACCATATGTAAATCTAAGGATCTTACCCTGTAAGATCCTACCCTGACACCCCTGATACCCTACCACTAAGATCCTTGATCCTTGGGCGAGTTTTAGGGACTGTGTGAGAGGTATTTGGGATACAGAGAACTAAATATCCAGATATGGAGACATGTTCCAATGTATAGAGTTTTTTGATAAACCATTCTCCAGATAATTGAGACAATGCTGTCTTTATTATTTAATGATAACATATACACTGTAATGCATTATTAATTGTTTCTGTTTCAAAAAATTCTCTTTATCTCTGTTTGATTTAAATTCATACATGGACTGATTCATTCCAAGTATTTGAGCACCTGATCTTAACTCAGGGTTTTTCTGACATGTTCATGTTCCAAGAGAGTTAAGTGGAGTGGGGGTGGGTCTGTCAGAGAAAAGGGCTGGAGGGACAGATGGGACAGGTTACATAGAATCATTACATACATACATCGTATGAGGTCCTGCCAGACGCAGGGGTTTAGGCTCTAACTTCTAGGTGAAGGGAGGCAAGAAGGGTTTCAAGCAAGTGACTGACCTGATGATGAGGTGGGCATTTTAGGTTGCTCACTCTGGCAGGCAATAAATTCTTAACTAAGGACAGTGCAAACAGGGAGGGTATGCTCTGGAGACAATTAGAAAATAGAGTTGACAGAACTCGGTGAGTAATGGAAATGAGTTTAGAGTAAGCTGGGAGAAGATGTCTGGGTGTACATCCATGTTTTGGAGGGGCTAGAGAGAGATGATAATAAAAAATTAATAATAATGAAAATAATGAAGGTTATTGAGTACCTACTATGTGCCTGGTGCAAGACTGAATGATTAACAGGAATTTTTAATCATCAAACAGCTTGGCAATCCTTGGAATTTGGTATAGTTAGTGTCCCCATCTTAAAGATGATGAAACTGGGACTCCAAGGGGTTTCCCAGCCCAAGATCACACAGCTAGAATGGAACAAAGCTGGGTACCACAGAAACAAGTGAGACGTAATTGCTGTCCTCAGTAAGACAGGCACTTAAGGAATCTCCTAGTGGGTGGCCAGTACTTTATTGTACAAAAAAGCACTTTTAAATAGTTATTTTAGTTGATCCTCACATAACACCATGGAGTAGGCATGGTCATCACCATTTCACAAATGTTGAAACTGCAGCCTAGAAGGGAGTTAATTGTTTAAGATGACACAGCAAGTAGATGACAAGCCCGGTTCAGATATGAAATCTCAGTACTTTGCAGAACACTAAAACTTCTTCATGGGCCTCATGGGTAAGTTACTGCCACTGCTCATGCCGTTGCATGTTCCATGTCATTCATGGGCAAAGAGTGGAGAGGATAAAGTTTAGATTCTGGAATTGGACTGCTTAGGTTGAAATGCCACTTTCCTTATAAGACCTTGGTCAAGTTATATAATCTTTCTCAGTCTGTTTTCTTATCCAGGTAATGGAAATAATAATTGCATCTTTTGCTATTTTTATGGGGCTGCAGTCATAATTTTAAAAAGATAACTTATACAAAGTGCTTTGGACCTAGTAAAATTCAATAAACGTTAGTAGTAATAACAGTAGTTCAAAGAAATGACATGACATTAGCTGTAGAAGGAAATATTAAAATGTATAAAATTGCATTTGAGGTGAACTTTAAAGGATTTCAGAAGGGATAGAAGAAGCAATAGTGGGGTTACAGGATTAAGAGTATTTTTAATCCTGAATATTATTTTTGTTTAGAGTATATGAGTAGGAGAGTTAAATTATTGGAAATGTATATGAAGAAAAACAATTAGGTAACCTATGTTTGGTTCTGGTGAGGGTCACTAAGGTCCTGGACACAGGTGACAGTAGAAGAAATGGAAAGGAAGAGAAGGGCAGGTCTAAGGTATAGCTCTAAGGAAAGCTCTTCCCAGCATGTATTTGGGTTGCTTCCCCCCAGTATCACTTGGTGGCCACATAAGAAATGCAAATTCATTTTCTAGTTGGACTAAGGAAAAACCTAATCTGGATAGTATTTGCTAACTATAATGAAATGCATTCCAGAATCAAGCATTAACAATTTGGGAGTTAACATGATGTTCTGATTGCCTGCACTTTGCTTTCATCCTTTGACACAGGAAACCAGGAGTTGGTGTATGGATTCACTAATCTACCTTTGTTGTTGTCTGCATTCTGAGAGGTGTTTGTTTGATGGCTTGTATGCTTATGTAAATGTGATTTTCAGCTTGAAGCATGGTATCTAGGATTTTTGTTTTTCCAGAATACAGAAATGTATAAGATGCAAAAATATCTCTACCGTAGTGGTTGTACTTAGTATTTCAGTCTCAGTTTTCACTATTGTCTAGGTATTTAGCTGAATTAACTTTGAGTAGCATGATTACTTTAAAATTATTACTAATAGTGTTTTAATTTCTCATATCCTAGAGTGAGTAGCAGTGGATTAGACTTCTTGTAATGAGCTGAGTATTCATTTTATAATAATAACTTTAGAATGTCTGTGATCTAAAACTAGCAAAAGTTATTGAGACCATGCATAATCTCAGGGAAAGGAGAAGGGCAACATTTAGAACCTAAGTGGTATTTTTTCAACATACCTGTCTGACAATCCTGGATCCACTGGGGCCATGCAGTGTAGCCCGATGAAATTATAGGTGCTTATTCAGATTAGGGCAAGGGCTGACTTGGGTGGTCTGGTTGTCTATATCCCCTTCCAGATGAGTATCCTTCCACACATCTACTCCAGGAGAATCTCAAGGTCTGAAATAATCTCAGATCCAAGGTGACCAATGACTTATACAGTCATAAGTGGGTTTTTACTTAATGTGTTTCTATTTGGCATCTGTTCAAATGAGCTCAGGTGTTTGGCACTCTCAGAGTTGGCATTCAAAGGGATTTTTTAATGTCCTAATGCTTATGAGTATAGCCTGGTTGGTCAAACAAGAATAAAGAATGAGCTGTCACAACAATTCCCATTGCCATATCTCATGTTGGAAAGTTTGTAAGTTTTACTATGTGTGAGGTAGCAAATAATAATGCCACTGAGAACTGGCACAGTGAAGCCTAGAATGACCTCACTCAGTGATTATCACTATAAAATCACAGCCCCTCTGCATCTCATTGGACATTCAGAATGTCCTTAAAAAGTGCTAGAAAGAGGCAAATCTCTTTTTAAGTCCACTACCTCATATATGCCTCGTGTGCCCATAACTTACCTGAATGAATCCTTTAAATGAGCTGTTGATGTCCTATTAGCCATTTTTTCCTCCCAAAGAAATTCATGTTCAGCTGCAAGATAACTTCCTGTGTGAAATTTACAGGTCTGTCAGCCATAAAAAACATTAATGCATAATACATAAACAAAACGTATGCTCTTTTTGCAAAAAAAAAAAAAATGGCAAAAGGAAAAAAAAAAAAAAGGAATTTAGTCTCTGCTTTCCAAAGGGAGAAAACATGAATCTTGCATTTTTATTTTTGATGCCGTTTTGCCTTTAAATATATGAGATTACTATTAATGCCCATATTCACAGCAGGAGTAGAAGGGAAATGACAGTAAATTGTAAAGCACATTTACATTATAACAAGGCCCATGGAAGCATTGTAATTCACACAGTTATTTCAACAGAGGTTTGGACTCCCTCCAATTTAATTTTCTGAAGTTGGGCTGTGCAGCTGGGTCATTCCTGGTCTAATCTGGGAAATGTATCTCTTAAGGCTGTGGATCAGAATGCCAGCCTCCCAGCTGTCACCAAAGAGCATCATTTACAGCCACTGAGGTCCGAGGGCAAAGCATCAGAATCACTTTATGTGGACACAGCAGCCTAGCTAGCTTCATAAATTCTGTTGTAAAGAGCAATAATCAATATTTCATGTTTAATGATGCAGAGCTAAAATTAGTATAGATTTTATGTCTTCTACTTTTCCAAATTATGCAAACATTAGTAACTCCTTTTTTAGTGCCCTTATTACATTTCCATTAAAAAAAGACCAGGTTGGGGGGTTGGGCAGTGAGGAAGCTTGATGATGTTTAATTGAATGATTGAACTGTCAAAAGTGATTTTGACTCTTAATTTTTGTTAAATAGTTACCTTTAGGTTAACATAAATTATTTCCAATGCAAAAAAATGATGTATGTAAGTGGCACAGGCTTTGTCACACAGTGGAGTAAATTACAGATTGTTTCCATGTTTTAAGTTACTTTAAATACTCAGGGATATGCTGGGAATAAAATGGCCATGGCGTAAGTCAGAAAAGTTAAAAGGTTGGTGTTTAGGCACAGGTGCACTTTAGAGAAAAATTAGTTTTGAGTGGATTTCTTATTTTAAACTTGTTCAGGGAACATACCCTGATTCCTGAGATAGTAGAAGTGGCAGGGACAGAAAAAAAAAAGAAAGAAAGAACAATGTTTTATTATTGGGCAAGTTAAGGGTCTAAGTAAGTGGCCACAGGGATGAGCTGTCTAACTTTTTAGCTATATCCCTGTGTTTGTGACAGGAGACAAACCTGCTGGAGTAAGGTAAGAGGGACGGCCCAGACACAAAAGAAAAAAAATCCAGCATGTGCCCTCCAGGCCACATGTTCACACCCAAGTCACTTCAAAACAAGTCTTATGACAGTGGGAAGCATGGGCTTTGGCAAATAGTCAATCAATTATTCCCCCTAACAGTACAGCCTATATTTCATAGCTACTTATAACACAAGCTTCATTTGGGAAAATGGGATTAAGGATATGCAATTGTCTGGGTTATGCTTGAATAATTCAATTTGTATTTTGCAAAGGGGCTTAGCCAAAATTTCAAAAAGCCAGAAATTAAATAGAGCATGGTAGAAATTATCTCCTTATCTAGTGAGTCAAACTGAGCCAGAAAATTGGAGCTAGACCTTTCAGTTGGGACAACTTCTATAGAGTCAGCCATCAAACAGACATATTCTTTTGTTAATTAATATGATCAATTAATTGATTAGTTGAATTTGTTGGATTATAGAAAAGGAATTGCAAGGATGGGGCAAGCAAAAACAAATTTAGGATTCTTGAGGCATGTCAGCCAAAGTCCAGTGAGAAGACAGATGACTCATTTAAAAGGGTGATTGACAGAGTTAATGAAGTGAGTGCATAGATATGGGTAGGGTATAGGGAAAACCACAAGGGATGGTGAAGTATCTGAGGCCATCAATGGCTGGAAAGGCAACAATAAGGAAGGGGAGGGAAGTGAGGGAAAGGAATAAAAGGAAAGAAAGACCTTGGAGGGGTGAGAAAAGGGAGCAGTTATGGGACTATGGCAAGAATCACCTTGTGGGTGAGGCCACCCCATGGGAGCTATGGCCTCTAGTTACACCAGTGTGTGCTTTAGTACCAGGAGAAAAGAGAATACTCCAACTTCTCTCTTCTGCTAACCTCTGATCTTATGCAATGCCTCCCACTGCTCAATTCTTATCCAAAGCCACAGGATAGAGGGGCCTGGTTGATAAAGCCCAACATCTTGAGCCTCCCAGAACACAGAAGAGAGTGGAGATGAGTCAAGAGTATGAATAGAGAGATGTTGGTTAAGCGGAACAAAGTTTCAGTTATGCAAGATGAGTAACTTTTAGAGATCTGATGTACAACAGTGTACAGTTAACAATACTTTAGTGCATAATTAAAACTTGTTAAGAGGGTAGATTTTAAATATTTTTACCACACCAAAAACAAAACCAAAAAAAATAAAAGGAAGGAAGGAAGAGAGGGAGGGAGGGAGGGAAGAGGAAAGGAGAGGGAGAAAGAAAGGAGAAAGAAAGTGGTAACTATGTAAGGTGATGGATATGTTAATTAGCTTGATTGTGGTGATTATTTCACAATGTTTACATGTATCAAATCATCAGGTCATACACCTTAAATATGTACAATTTTAAATTGTCAGTTATACCTCAGTAAAGCTGTAAAAAATAAAATGTCAAAAAAGAAAGCTACTGAATGATGAAAGAAAAGTGTGTTGGGAGAGGTAGAGAAGAATCAGCAGAGGACATACAATTTCTTGGGATTTTTTGGGGCCATTAAGCTACTAAGATGTCTTTTCACCTCAGTCAGAATAATGCATTCAATTCATTGTAATTCATTTATTCAATAATTATGTATTAAGTACCTGCTGAATGCCTCATTGGGGAATAGGCATCTTGATGTGAGCAGGTCACCATCCCTGACTTCAAGGATCTTAGTGGTAGGGTATCAGGGGTGTCAGGTAGAGAGGTAGTGCTAAAATAGGGATCACCATGGGTTGCTAAGGAAGCAAGGTGAGGTACCTGACCTTCCTGTTGAGTTTGGAAAGCTTTCATGGTAGAGGATAATGTTGGGGGCTTCCTGAAGGAAGAGTAGAGTGAGCCAGAAGAATAATTGAGGACACACTGTCATTGAATGTCCATTAAGACAGAGTGTGAGTTCCAGGATTGTGTGAAGTTTCATATGACCAGACTTAGGGAGGAGGTGTGTGGGCCACAGCCTGTGAGGTGGAGTGGGGAGAGACAGATGGGCCCTGTTGCATCAGACCTTGGCTGAGGAGTTGGGAATCTATCCTCAAAGTACTGGGGAGCTACTGTTGGTTTCTAATAGGGAAATGGCACTGCCAGATCTGAAATCAGAGACAAAAAGGACTAGTGGGAGAAACCAATGATGGAAAAGGCCAATTTGTATATGTTTTTAATGGTAAATTGAAGGAAAACTTTCTTGGAAAGTAAAACTCCAAGTGAAGATCTGTTGAGCAAGCAACTTCCTTATCGATTTCCAAGAAAATGAGGACATGGTTTGGAACTTCCAGGCCCATTGAATTGAAGTGTTTTTGTATAGTTAGCTTAAATAACCAAATGATGAAATCAATCCTCCAAATTGTCAGCAGAGCAGCTGTTCAGAAAGCTCTTGTTAGTCATTGACCTTATGTTTAATATGATTTCCTAGAACGTGGATAGTCAGATTGAATAAAGTACTGCATCAAAGCCCTCCCCGCACAGCAAGCTCTCTGCAGTGAAAGAACCAAGGAAAGGAGAGTGGCTGGCACAGAGTGCAAAAGCTCTTTATTTCCTGCCCCCCAAATCCCCCGGGAAAAAGAAAAGAAGAAAGCACGCCACAGGCACATCTTAGAGAAGAAAGTGCTGGGACTACCAACAGCTCAGTCTCTTTCCTAATCATAACGCAGGGGGTGAAAAAGACCAAGTTTATGACCTAAAAATCCTCCAATCCTCCTCTGATTTTCAAGAATAACTATGGATCTTATTCAACCTATTTTCTCTCTGTATAACAGCTGCATCTATTGCCTATGTCACTGGAGGTGGAATGGGATATGATGAAGGATTAGGTGGGAAGGTTGGAGGTTTGGGGGAAAATAGAGGATAAATGCAGAGACTTGTTCTTAGAATTAGAAACCAGCCTCTGTAGTGCTGAAGAGTTAGTTTTACCTTGAAAATAAAAAGCTATGTATAAGAGTGAAAAGGATGCTTTATCAGTCTATCTACCTACCTACCTATCGATCATCTTTATCTTCCTACCCACTTACCATGTGTACACTCTGCCTATATCGTACTGGCTGCCACTTACTGTGAAAAGCACACATGTAAGAGTTAAAATAAAAATAAAGACTTTCACACATCATGTACATGTAGTGAAAGAGGGGGATATAATTATACCAACAACATGGAAAAAGTAGTTCTGACAACTGAATATTTAATTTAGCTTAAGCTTCAAGGAAAAATAACCTCTGTAAGACTTAAAAAGTTGTTGTTGATGAAAAGAAGTATACTATTATATCAGAAGGGGAAAATATCCCTTAGTGGTAAATCCTAAAATGTTATTCTTTTGTATGGAAGAACCTGTAGCAAAATGTACAATGTCTTATACAGCAGTTTTGCAGAAGATGCAGAAGTATTCTTCATATGAGGTTTGTTATACGAATATTGGATATAAAAGCAGCAGCCTTTAATAAAAAGGAACTGAAGACCATGACCTGCTTCATCCATTATTCTCCTGAATAGCATTTTTTTTAAAGAGACTGACAAAACAAAATAAACAACAACTGCCCGTACTTCATCTAGTTAGGGTTTTGTATACAGTAGCCCTAGGTTATTGCTTAGACTGTCACTTCTGAGTTTGAATGCTTTCAGCTGAAAGAAAATAGAAACTCAGCCAAAAGTGCCTTAAACAAATGGGAGAATCTATTGGCTCATGAAACTGAAAAGTCCATCAATATGCTGGTTTCAAGTTCCAGTTTGATCCAGAAGTTCACAGTATCATTAGGGCACTGGCTCCTTGTCTGTTTCCTTGGCCTCTGTCCGTTCTACTATATTATCTTTTTTCTCCAGTTAGTTCTTACCCCATAGCAGACACTTACATTGCAGTTCCAGGGTTCTTCACTTCAAAATCTTTACATTCTTAGAATTCAGAGGAAAAAAACCAAACAAACAGAAGTTATTTCCCAGGTACCAAAGTGAACTTTAAACAATTAATATCGGTTGAGCAACTAATTTCAAAATATAATGCTGAGTGAATTAAACCAGTCATGAAAGAATAATTTTGTATGCAGTTCTAGAACAAACAAAACTAATCTATGGTGATATAAATCAGAACCAAGGTGCCTTTGAGAGAGGAACTTTCTAGAGAGAGATATGTTCTTTATTTCATTTTGGGTGGTGGTTCTACCAATATATGTCAAAATATTTTTGTCAAAAGTCATACTGTATATTTATAATATGTGTATCTCACACACTTAAAAATGAAAGCTTAGGTACTAAAAGATCATGCTGGCTGATATAAGGACAATTGACTGAAGTAGGCTAATATGGGAAACAGAGACAAGAGACTCACAGTTGGCTTAGACCACACTGCAAAGCAGTGGTCAGGTCCTGGATGTATTTTGAAGTTGAGATCAATAAGATTAGCTGATTGATTGTGTTTTGTGAGAAAAACAAAGGTATAAAAGCTGACTCCTAGGTTTTAACTCTGTGTATCTAGGTGAATAGTGATACCATTGGCTAAAATGTGGAAGAAGTGGTAAAGAAGGAAGTTTGGGTGGGAGGGTAGAGGCAAGGAAATCAGACTTTGATTTTGAGCTTGAGATGCCCATTATAAGTGCATCAAGTAAGCAAGTGGATGTAGAAGAGTGGAGTTTAGAGGAGAGATCAGGTACAAATATAAATTTAAAACCATGGGATGGGTTTTAAGGAATGGATCCTAAGGAATGAGGATTGATAGGGAAGAGGACAGAGGCGTAGGATGAACTACTGGCATGTTTCCAGAGGAGCTAAGATTTTATAGGAGTGAGGAGGACCTGGAAGAAGCAAGGAGGAGAAGAAAAGGTCCCATACCTCCTTCAGACCATGCTGGATATAGCCTGTGAGACATAAATGGCCACCTCTTAAGCACGCTGCAGGGGAGATGGTGTGTTCAGGGACTCAGCCAAGTTTGTCATCAGCAAAATCCTCTATATCCTAAAACTCTTTTCTAAATGATCCTTTGATTTTCTTGCTCTAACAAAAATTTAGCAGTCTCAGAACAGCAAGGCAAAGTACAGTCAGAATAAGTTGAAGGATATGTTCAAAGAAGTTGAGGAAGTAGAGGATTTTGCTAACAACAGACTGTGAATTCCAAAGGGCTCAGGGGAAAGGTTGGAGGCACTGGGGAGAGGTTAGTGACTGGGTCAAATTCTGGGATGCACAATATAGTATAAAGTTAAAGAAATTGAATAATGGGGATTGACCTAGGAGACTTGGATGTCTGGTAGCTTAGAAGCATGTTGAGACTAGTCCTGCTGGTCTTTTAAAGGGACAAATGTATAATTAATTCTAACTGGGGCTTCCTCTTGGAGCTTCAGCATTTTTTTGTGATGAGGCAAGTAGTGGCCTCTGTCCTCTCCCTGAATCACTGTGGCCTGAAGAATGGGATTACAGAGACTATGGAAGCCTAAAATTCAGGGAAGTTGTGTGTGTTTGTGTGCGTGTGCACACTTGCACATGTCTGAGCACTGTGTCTCGGGGATGAGGTTACCTAGAGTTCCCAGGAGACAGGAGAAGATGGTTGCTGAATGGCCAAAGCCAGCACATACTCATTAGAGCCCTTCACCCAGCAACCAGCAAACTTAATACTGTTGACAGAGTAAATTTGGGAAGAGAGTAAGTGGATCCATATAAAAACATCCCCACTCTGGAAGAATAACAGGAAACATTATCTTTAGTGGCATAAAAAAAATCACACAATTTGAGTGGCAGTATTGTATTCTAATTTGATCAAGGATCAAATTGAATTGTATGTCTAAGCACTTACCCATTGCAAAGTCCAGAACTCTTATAACAGTGTGTTATCTCAATTTTGCAAACAATTGCAGTCAAATATTATTACCCACAAGTACATGGGGTCAATTTGTAAGATAATTCTTTTCTTTTTCACAGGAAGAAATGAAAAGATTGCAGAATCCTTTAGAACAAGTTAATGATGGAAAATATTTACTTGAAAAGTAAGTAAAAAATACCAAAGGAAATTAATTATGTTTGAGGTTTAAAAGCTTGCATGGGGGAAAAAAAACAATCAAACACCTGGCAAGGCAAAAATGAATAAATAAATTTGACAGTTTCTTACGATATCATTGTGGTCAGGAACCCAGAAATGTGGCTCATTTGATATATAGTTAGATAGATTTATGGCTAGTTGAGCTATGATACACAAGCTGTACTGATTAACAGATTAGTATGATGCATGGAGATGTCTTGGTGCTGTGTCTGAGGGCTTAACTTAACAACCCTGCCCTCTTTTTGCTGTTTAATCAATGGAGTGTATAGAAGGTAGTCCTAAAATTTGCAAAAAGTTTAAGGGTAACACTAAGACTAATAGAATTAACATTAAAGTAATACTACAGAGGGGTGCCTGGGTGGCTCAGTCAGTTAAGCCTCCAACTTTGGCTCAGGTCATGATCTCATGGTTTGTGGGTTTGAGCCCTGCATTGGGCTCTGTACTGGCAGTGTGGAGCCTGCTTGGGATTCTTTCTCTCAGACTTTCTCTGCCCCTCCCCCCTCCCCCCTCCCCCACTCCCCCATTCCCCTACTCTCCCACTCATATGCTCTCTCTCTGTCTCTCAAAATAAATAAATAAATTTTAAAAAACAATACTATAGAATGGAACAAAATTGAGCTGAAAAAAAAAACAAGGAAGAGATGAAATTCAATATGAGTATATTTTTCATTTAGATTTTTAAAAAATTGTACAATCAGATACATCAGAGATATATTCTGATTTCAGTTTGTGAGTAGATGCTTAGAGGTTTTATCTGATGTTAACGCAAGACTATGATTTTATATGACTTCTAAAAATATTACCACAATATTAGACTGGTAATAGGCATGCATTGTCCAGCTAAAAGAAGAAATGAACTATCATTTACTTAGCATTTACAATTATCTTCCATATCAGTGAATGCTTACAGATGTTTCCTCATAGAATTCTGATTATAGCCTTTTGACATAGGGATTATTTCCATTTTACAGATAAGGAAAGAGGCTCAGAGAGCTTTCAGCACTTGTCTATTTACTAAGAGTAGTGAGGGTGAGAATCAAAACCACTCATGGATGCCACCAGAGCTCCTGATCTCAAACACTGGCTAAGTCTCAGTGCCAAGCCCATGTGAGTGTCACCCGTGGCTCTGGGTATCACATTTAAAAAGCCCGTAGACCTTCCCAAGAGCATCAGAGGAGGTCAGTTAAAATTGTGAGTTTCTGGGACCATATGAACCTACTACAGAGAGCTGAAGATGTGTACTGGACAAAAGAAATCTCAGAGGGAGCATAATGACTTTCCTTAAAGATTTGAAGGAATTTTCCCATTAAAAAGGGGCCAAATTGCTCTTCTTGCTCTAAAGGGCATAACAAGAATCAGTGAGCAGGATTTACGGAGAAACAGCTTTGTGACTCAGAAAAAGAATAACTATTGTAAAAATTCAGCCTGCCCAACAGAATGGACTTCTTTATTAAGGAATGAGATGGCAGACACTAAAAGTGCCCATCTGAGATGCTGTTGAAAACATTCCTGAAAATGGAAAATCTTGAATAGGATTCCTTTCTCTGATTTTATCCTAGCTTTGTGAGTCCGAACTAAGTATTTAAATACCCTGAACACAGTTTCCCGTGCAGATAATAACACTGACTTGACAGTCTTGGTGAGGGCCTTAAATAAGACACCCACAATAGCCCAGTGGCTGCAATGTCAGCCCCTTTTCTTTCCATCTGGGTGGCTGTTTGGACTAGACACATTCAGGTTCCTTCTATCTCCGTGATTCTAAGAATTTGCCGTGTCATCACTTGAAGGACAGTTTTCAGCATTTTGATCAAATGAAGTTTCTGCGTTATCTTCAGATTGAATTTATCCTTATTATGGTGTGCCCTCACCATTACCATCACTAGAAGTATATAAATAATAACTAAAAAGTTTTTGTGTAACTAGAAAGATTTTCCTTTATGGAGATTAGTGTGGTAATGACATTAGATAAGTGATTCTTCATCCTGGATGCCTTTAGAATCACCTGGAAGTTAGTAAAGATGGCATAAGCCTTGGTGTAAGCTCCACCCTAGACGAATTGAATCTGAATCTCTGAGGATGAGATCTTGAAATTAGTATTTCTCAAAGTTCCCTCCATGTAATTCTAATGAGGAGCTGGGGTGAGAACCAGTGGTCTAGGTACATTTTAGATTCCTTGTGGTTATTCAGTAATCTCACCGTGGCTTAATTTTCTTAGGACACACTTACTCTGTGACGTTCAGCCCTTTCGATATAGGGCTGCTGAGCCAATGGGCAAGAATGAATTCTTGAGATGTTTTTGGTGCAAAAAGGTGTTTTTATTAAAGTACAGGGACAAGACCCATGGGAAGAAGGAGCTGTGCTATGATTGTGAGGAATGATTGATTATATACTTCTAGGTTGGGTGTGGGAGCAGATAGAGTTAAAGGAAGTCATTAAAGAGATTTCCATATGTTAAAGAAGACTACAGGATCCTGGAGGTCTGGCTATTCTCAAAGGTTGCTTTTACTCTCTAGCAAAACATCAACATTAAGGCAGCCATGAGTTCCTTGAGGAGTGTCACGCCCTGCATGTCTCAGGTATTTATCAATGGGCTGCGAGTTGTAAGGAAATTTAATTTTATCTATATTTCTCTTGCCTTTGTTCTCCTCATCACTTTTATCTATTAAGTTAGGTTGTGCTGGTATTTCATTATTGATTTTAATGTAAAAAGTGAACTCCAGAAGTTTTTTTCTTGCTAATTGATCACAACTCTGTATTGAACTTCTCGCTAATCCCAACATGTATCTTTCCCAGCTTTCTGCTCTCAAGATTTGTGAAGATTAATGGCATATATGTGGGCTTCTGCCTCCTCTTTCCTTCCCTAGTCTTTCCTTCTTATTGTCCAGAAGCCTGGGAAAGCTAAAAGCTTCTGGATATGGCCAATCTGCTTTGCATGCTTATTTTTCCTTATCATGATTGAGGAATTCCAGAGATGGGTATTAAAGTCTCCCCTCAAAGCACACAAGCCTGTGGGGTAAGCTTCGCTTTCATGTTTGTCCAGGACAGAGAGAGAACAAACAATGGCTGCCAGCCCTAACGGCTATACCCATTTGCCTGTAATTCTAGAGATTTTCCTGCTTTGCTTCGGGGCAGGTCTGTGTCCTTGAAAGCTGTCAAATTTGATTGAAAAACTGGTGTGCTCTGAGTGAGCAGTTAGGCATTTCATTATAGCTGTAGCTGACTTAGGTGCTGATGTAAATCACCTCAGCTACTTGAAATGGCCATAAGTTAAGTGATAGTGGTGTCATAGCAGTTGATCAGTTATTCCCCCTTGGAACATTACATTTATTCTGAATGCTCAACAGGGTTTTGTGGTAGACAGCGTGAAGAGAGGGGGAGCTGCAACTCTGTTCTACTTGAGACTATGAGCAGGGCCAGTCCAGGTCATTTGTACACACATACGTTCACATATTCAATAACACTTTCTATGTGCTCATGAACAGAAGAGTAATTAGTAATGCCATTATTTAAGAGCCTGCTTATGACTCTGTTGTTTTTGATAATCATTTATTAACTTAAGTAAGACCTTAGGGTGACTGCTATTTGTTGTAAATATTGAATCAAGCTGGGTTTCTGGTGCGAAATATATGATTGCAAGCCACACATTCACCTCACATATAATGATTTTATTACCAACAGGTAATTATTGATGGAATGAGATAAAGCTACCCAATTAAAACCTACAGGTATTCATAGTTTATAGTTGGTTGAGGATGTATAACTGTAAATTGTAATTTATTATTATAAAATTTTTTTTTCTGTTTTTGAAAACTTGAGTTTTGCCTTTGGTTGCTGTATAACTAGAGGTCCCACAGCACCTCACATGTATCCCTATTGCCCAATTTACTAATATGCTATTAAGGGGGTTAGTTAACAAAATCTTAAAGTATCTTTCTTATAAGGCTTTTGTCCCTACAAGATCATAAAATTGCAAAAACAACACTTTCCTTGCCAACTGACCCTGCATTAAGTCCCTCTGTTTCCCCTTTAATAACATCTGTCACTCTTGTAATTGCTGGTTTAATATCCACCATCTCTTAGATTGTAAAACCATAGAACACGGAACATGTCTAGTGTTTTCACCATTGTGTCACTTGTGTTTTGCCTCATTTCTGACACATAGAAGATACACAATATATTTATAAATGAATGAATAAGATGAATTAATAATGGACTCAGAATACCAGTGGCATAGAGCAAAAAGAGTACAGCACTTTTTTCCTTGCCCCTTAATATCCCAGCTAGGCCACCACAAGGCTATATTGTGCTGATGGCACCACCTACTGGCCAAGTAGGAATTTATCTAATCTATACGTTTCTCCACCTTTTTTGGTTATTCCTTCATAAAGAGGAGAAAGTCCTAGAGATACTTCCAGCTCAATTTTTTTCTTATCCTTTTCCTTTCTTTACTAGAACCACAACCTGGTCCTCATTATCAGACCAATTTGAATACCTTTCTAAATATTTTCTTTTTTTTTCCCTTCTAACTATTTTCCATCCCTCTCCTTGTCACTGCTATTAAAAATCACCCTTAAACATCCCATTCAACTTTTCCTGCTCTAAATACTTTGTTTCCCCACAGCAATGTTTTTCAAACTATAGATAACAATCCACTGATGGTTTGTTAAATCAATTTGATGGTTCACCACTGAAATGTAATATAAAAAATCTGAAATATAATAAAAGATATCAGCATACATTACATGTAGTTGGGGAAATAATATTTCTTGAAATTTTTGTTTCAGTTTTAATGAACACATATGTACACATACACATCCCCTTAGCACATGCATGTGTCTTGGATTGGGATGTCAAATATTTGACATATGAAAACCACAGTCAGTAGCATTAAGTTGAATAAGTATGATATTAAAATCCTTCAAGCAGTATTTTGTGGTTATGAAACTTGAGTTTCAATGTGGTTTCTGCTGTACAGTGACTTGAGCATAACCTCTTTGAGCTTCAGATTTCTCATCTGTACAATGGGGAAAATACATACTTGGTAGAGGCTACTGTGAAAATTTAATAAGATAATACATATAAAATGTTTATGACAGTGTTTTGTATATATTATGCGGCCAATGACTGTTAGTTTTCTGCTTATCCAAACTTATTTCCTACTTTTATCCTCGACTTTCACCAAATTGTTCTTTGTTATCTAAAAATAGCCTGAGTTTTTTCACCTCTAATCCTTTGTTTTAATATCTGTCTCATATGTATTACCTTTCACATCTTAACCTAATTCCTTTCTACAAAACCCAGATCAACTACCACCATCTCCACAAAATCTTCCTTGATCACTGTAACACCCAGTGATTGTCTAATAAACTCATTAGAAGCAGTGATCATATATCTATGGAATTAGAATTTTCCAGGACAGAGATTCATGCTTTGACAAAGCTTACAGAATGAAAGAAGGAAAGGTTCAATGGTAGTGGCACCATTGAAGGGTGAGAATGAATGAGATACATTCTCTACAACTTGGTTAATTCCATGGGATTTATAACACCCTCCCTTTGTTTTTTTCTCCCCCCAAAGTGGCCCAATATTCTGCTCTTCTCTTTGCTTAAAGGAAATGACTCTCATGCCTTAAATATGAATGTTGAACTAAGGAATAAAAATCAAAAGAATAGCAAATGTAAAAAAACAATGTTTTCTTTTTATGGTGTGGTTATTTATCCATTATCTATCAATAGGAGACTTTAGGACTCTGTGAATTCATTAAAATGAACAAAATTGGATATATATCAGCTTTTTCAAATAAATACAAATTATCAATATTATTTTTATAAAGGTTAACTCTCTGTATTCAACTATATTGAGGCATTATTTCTGTTTCTAGTCACCAGATGGCCATGGATATGGAGAATAATATTGAAAAATATCACCTCAATCTACAGCCCCTGGAATCAAAGGTGAAAATGTAAGTTATTTCAAAGTTTACATTAAAACATTACAGTTCTCATTTTATGAACTTCTACATTACTCTTGAATTTGGGGGTATAAGAATTAAACATTTACTTGTTTCACATTTATGTGTTAAACATTTCTGTTCTGAACAGCAACAAAGCCGTTTTGGGCGAACAGCACCATCTACTGGATGGTGTGGGGGAATTATTATATTGTCATCCCATCATCATTTCTTGGTTTTCCCCTTTTAGACAGAGTGCATTTTCTGCTGTTTTGTCTTAGTAACTTGGTTAATTCCACCTTGGAAAACTTGGTTATTTTTATATCATGCCATTTCTTTTATCACACACACATGCACGCACACACACAGGTTAATGCTCTGAGAAGCATGTATCCAAGAATTTTAACATGTCTGAGCCTGGCTAGGATCACTGATAATTTACAAAAAAGCCCAAAGAGGAATCTTTTAGAAAAGAAGTCACCCTGAAAAAGGGAGACTTCAGGTGTACAGCTTTAAAGAACAATAAGCCATGGATTTGGGAACTGAGACAGAAATGATGCAGATATATAATATCCTGCTGGATAAAAGCAAATATTAACATAAACCCTTGTAAATCTACATTAGCGCTGGATATCAGTAAAAAGCTTCTATCTGAATGAGAACAGTGGGATACCTTCAAGATAAAGTTCAGACATGGCTTCTGAACCTGTTGGGTCCCCCACTGTAGGAAGCCCTATGTCATGCTTACTAAATGAATAATAAATCAGGCTACCAAATTTATGCAAGCAATGTGTCAGCCTCACTACACAGGATGTTAGTTTTCAAACATAGGTTGTTTTATCCTTAGGAATTTTCTCATTAAGATAACGTCCTCTTAAATGAAAAAGTGCTGGAATGGAAAGTTGTTTGTGTGAAAAATTAGAGTGTTTAATTTGAATGCTGAAATGAAGCTAGGAATCCTCCCTGGTGTTTTTTGGTTTTCATCATCTCTGATATGTATAGGCAGAGAGGCAGGTGCCAAGAGGAGGAGCAGGCAAAGAAAAAATCTCTCTGCCTGAGATTCCAGCCAGCTCAGAGAGTCTGGGACTTAATGTGTAGCTGGCTTGATGGAGGAATCTTAGGTCAGTGAGGTGCAAAAAGAATGGTTTTATCTCTTCTAATAACTCTGAACCCCATTTCCACTCACTGGAGGGGGATGAGGGAGAGAAAACTTAATCTTGTCCAATAATGGAATTTGAGTCCCATCAGAGAATTTAGTCCAGTTCAGTGACTCTTGTCTAATCTGGTTATTAAATTCTTAACTCTCATGACAGGTTGAACATGTCCCCTCTATACACATTAGACTTTTCCTGCAGCTGTGCAGCCTGCTGTCCTCTCTAGTCTCTCCTCTTTCTAGTTGTCCCTTCTCCTTGTTATCCCTCTCCCACCCCTCATGTGCCAAACACCCAACTGCCCCAAGATTTTCATTAATGGTAAACATTTCACTCCCAGGCAGTTGTTCCCTTAAAAATAGGGGTCGGGACATTGTGGGAAGCGCATTTCATCTCCCCTGAGTCTTCCACCAATGGTGTAGGCTGTGTTTCTCATTATGTCCCTTGCTCTGCTGGGACACCTCCCTCAGGCTGACCTTGGCATCCTCAAGAGGGTGAATTTTGGCATACCCTCCTCCCCACTTCCCAAAGGATGTTCTTTAGACCTGCAGAGCACTGGGTATGAAAGATGGGACATGTCCCAGGTTCAAGAGTCACTGTCACACTGCACAGGCTTTCTGTTAAGGTCTTCTTTTGTTGGTGGGAACCTGCTGAACATCTGTCTTCTCGTGGTAGGTAGAGAGAAGTAGGGAAAGCGATGGTTACTACACTATAAAATCCACTTTACTGGAAACTCTCCTCTCCCTTCTCTGATGAGGAGGAGAGAGGGAGACTAAGTTCCACTGAAGGTTTTCTGGACAGTCCAACCTCTGCAACCCCTGAGGTGGGATGCATTTTGGCAGGCCAGTCTCTGAGTGTAAAAGATAATAAGGCCAGATGAGAACTGTTCTCAGGTGTGGGCTGCCTCCATTTTATACCTGCACTGATGGGAACCCAAGGTGGAGGTTGGATGGGGCAGGAAAGACTCTCAGTTGTTTCCTCATACTCAGGCCACCTAAAAAGAAAAGGATTTGATAAGGAAGCCTAAACCTCTATGTGGAGTGCAAAGTATCAGTGGAAGTAGAGACCTCCAGGGAAAGGACCCATGTGAGTATGTGGATGGAATTTAGAGGAAATGTCAGGAAGGGTGCATTACCTGGTTCACGAATGCGACCATTAACAGGTAATTTGAGTTTTAGAGTTGGAGGATCAAAGGACCGCATTGAAAGGGCAAAAGCAATCAAGATTGCACAGCTATTAATAAAAAGTAATTTTGGGGAGGTGAAAGGCAGGTTTTCTGAGGGTCGAACAAAAGCAAGCCTCTCAAGTCAGAAAACTTGGTGAAAGCAAAAGTAATAAGTGAAAGCACCACAGTGAAGGCTCTCAATGCAACTCGAAGACTAAAGACAAATATGTTAGGAGGCAAGGCTGGAACGAGGGCCTGAGGAAGAAGGCTCACATCAAGGAGCACATGCTTTAGCACAGAGGCCTGACTGCAAAGGAAGGAAATGGACTCTCCAGACTCCATAAAACTGCTACCCTTTACATGGGGTCACATCTTGGATGTAATAAGATCCGAAACCCACCTTCTAAATACAAACTGTCCCTTAACAGTTGTTCGTTAAGTGTGTGCAATCCCTGTCCTGATGTTTTAACCATATATTTATTTTATTATTGAACAACATAGACATCTGTTGAATACAGATCATCTTTTGAAAGTCTGCTCATTAAATGTGCCCAATTCTTCTCCTTATTTTTTATTAATGTATTTGACTTAGTGATAAAACAACCTTTAGATTCTATAAAAGACAAAGAGAGAGACAGACAGATAGACACACTGGAGGAAAAAGACCATTCCCAAAAGAATTTAAAAGATATTTCTCAATGAAGCCTTGTTAGACTGCATTTGTTTGAGAGTAATGCCTATCAACTTTAGTCAAAAGCTTAATTAAAAGAAGATATGAGAGAAGAGTGGTTGAAAGCATAGACTTTGGAGTTAGAGCAAATAAGGCAAATCCCAGCTCTGCTGCCTACCTACTGTGTGACCTGGGAGCACTGCTTACCTGTCTGGGCCACAGTTGCACTCCTCTATACGATGAGAACACTAACCGTGTCTTAAAGGATTGTAGTGAACTTTCAATGAGAAAATCCTCCCTGCCAAAATTCTGACCAAATGCATCTTTTCCATGGGAGTTACACTGTTCCAAACACGTTTTGTATGCCAAGCTGGGCTAAGAAAATATTGCCCATAAAGATCCTCAGGAATCCAGCTTATCATATCAATGTATGTGATTAGCACACACTGCTTAAAAATTTTTGAAAGTGTTTGATTTTCTTAAGTGATGCTAGTGATTTATCTAGGGCCTCTATTGGTCACTTTTGAGGCTGACTTAGATACCTTATCCTTGACTCCTTGCAAGAATTACACAAAGGTTATTGTTATTCCTGTTTTTTTGGGTAAGCACAATGTAGGCCAATAACTTTAGTGCTTTGCCCAAAGGCCACAGCTAATGAGAAGTAAAACTGAGCAAGAACCTACATCTGTCTAAACGTACTGAGTTTCTGGGGGGTTCCAATTCACGATGGCTATGCAGGAAGATCTTGAACTCACCTCCTCCCACAGGCATTACTGACTCTACAGCCACATATGGAACAATATCCCCTGAAAAAAAAAACCTAAAAACTGGTGGAGCAACACCTTTACATCACGCAAATGAGAGGGAAACCACATCAAAACAGGTAGGAAAGGCTAGGACATAATCTTGCAGTAAACCCCACCCTGAGCACAGTGACTCACAGTCAGGAGGGAATTCAAAACACAGAGCTCCTTCCTGCCTGAGGAAAGAAGGATTGTACTCTACACCAGGCACCCCCACTACTAAGACCAGCACCTGAAAGACGAGCCCTCAGAACATACAGCTTTGAAGACCAAAGAGGTTCCAGTGCCTGTGAGACCTACAGGTCTGTGGCCAACTGAAGATGGCTCTTAAAGAGCCCGCATGCATGGATTCACCAGTCCCAGGGCCCCATACAGAAGTATCCCTTTGAAAAGTACCCAGACTTTATGTGAAAAGACTGGTTTCCTAATTTTAAAGTATTAGTCTGAGAGGCAGGGGCCTGCTAGGATATTCTCTGGGGTCAGAGAATGGTGGGAGCCATCTTCCTGCTCTCTGCCTTGCTAAAGCTGGTGGGTGCCATCTTTTTAATTTTTTTCCTTTTTATTATTTACCTTCTTTCTCTTTTCTTTCTTCTTCTCTTTTCTGTTTTTGGTGGGTGCCTCTTTGCATTCTCCGTCTTTCTTGCTCCAGCCAGTGAGCACCATCCTGTACTCTCCGTCTGCTGCACTCCAGAATACCATCTCCCAGATGACAGCTTCTACACAGGTTGGGGGCCTGGTGTTGGTGACTGTCACCCAGAGAACACCCCTTATCACCTGGCTCTGGAGGCCAAGGGGTTTGGATTCCTGGGTTCCATGGAGCTGTGGCAGTTAGACAGTTCTTGGCAGACCATCATTCCTGAGACACTGCATAGACAGCAGACTGAAACACACATTCACTCTTTCTGAGAAAGAGGCCTATTTACTGGTCCATGAGCTTTGGTCTGAGTGACAGGCTTCTGGTTTCAAACATATCTCGGGTCCTACAGAGGAGTCTCAGGTAATGAAGGCCAGTGAATGCAATCTCCGTGCTCTCCCTTGCTCCAGCTCACTGGAGTCTTAGAGACAGGAGCTTATACCTTGTCTGGTGCCCTGATTTTTGCAGCTGCTGCCAGGGTATACCTCCCCACTGCCTGGCTCTGGTGTGACTTTCAGGCCCCATAGGACAGTAACCAGTAGACAGAGTCTTTAACAGCTACCGCTACCAGGGTACAGCAAGAGGCTACAGACCCAGGAGCTCACTACGATGTAAAAGAGGCCTATTAGCTTATCATCATAGCTGCAGCCTGAAGGGCAGGCTTTTAATTAAACACACATTGAAGGACTGACTATAAACCTTTTCTGAGACCTCGGAGGCCAGGTACTACCTTTAAACTCTCCCTCTGCCACACTCCAGAGTACTAACATGTCTTGGGCGGGAGCTCTTATATGTGTCTGGTATAAGAGCCAGACTTTACATCCCAGTCTGTAGATCTGGTACCCTGATTTTTGTGGCTGCTGCCCAGGAGATACCCTTTGATCGCTTGGTTCTGGTGACCAGGGGGGCTTACATTCCTGGGTCCTATGGGAATGTAACAATTGGAGAGACAGCAGGCTTCCACCACAGGGCCCTGAATAGACAGCAGATGGAACACACCCTTAGCAAGCACACTTGCTTGATGTGGAGCTTGGGCCTTAGAGGGCAGACTTCAGATTTGGCACACATCTACAGGCTACAGATATACTCTCAGGGAACATAGGCTGGGGGATACCATCTTTGTGCTCTCCTTAGGCCTCATTACAGCTCAGCCAAATCTCCCAGAAAGAAGATAATACACTTACCTGGAGTCCCAAATTTTGCAACTGCTACCCAGATCAACTGGCTGTGGAGGCCAACACAGTTTGCAATTGCAGCCCCACGGGAATGTTTACATTTGCTTACTTTAAAAGCTTCTGCCTGAGGGTCTGGCTTCCAATCGGCCTGAATTTAGGTGCTGATTAAGATCCTCCCCTTTAGGGAGATTTTAGCATAGCTTCCACTACTGGGAGCTATTAAAAATAAAATAGGCTGCTTGGACAATCGCAAAGGTTTGAGAGACAGCCAACAGCTAAGGCAGGTTGAACAATAAGCTTTCTCTGCTGCATAAGGCCGACCATTTAATACTCCAAGAGGTGACTGTTTCATCTGAGGCATAGAAAGTGGCAGTATCAAGGAAGATGAAGAAACAGAGGTATGTGTTCCAAATGAAAGAACAAGATGAAACCTCAGAAAAAAAACCCTATAATGTGGGGCGCCTGGGTGGCTCAGTCGGTTAAGCGGCCGACTTTGGCTCAGGTCATGATCTCGCGGTCTGTGAGTTGGAGCCCCTTGTCAGGCTCTGTGCTGACAGCTCAGAGCCTGGAGCCTGTTTCATATTCTGTGTCTCCCTCTCTCTGACCCTCCCCTGTTTATGCTCTGTCTCTCCCTGTCTCAAAAATAAATAAAACGTTAAAAAAAAACCTTTAATGTAACAGAAATAAATAATTTATATAATAAAGAGTTTAAAGTAATGCTCTTAAAATCACTGAACTTGGGAGAAGAATGGATAAGCACAGTGAGAACTTCAGTGAAGAGATGGAAAATATAAGAAAGTTCCAAATAGAAATCACAGAGCTGAAGAATGTAATAAAAATGTTTAGTATCTAAGCACACCTCTTCATGAGGTAAAACTTTATCTTCTTTGAGGTCTGGGACCCAATGTTAGGAAAACATATTTGTTGATCACCTACTTACTGTATTTCTAGAACTGTGGCGATATGGTGGACATGTGTATTCACTGCCATCAAGAGATTCACAATCTAGTGGAGGAAGAAGACTTGTTGGAAAAGAGTTGTCTGGATTAGCCTAATCTTCTTTTTGAACAGTTAATATCTTCCAGAGCTGCTATTCTCTTTCATGGACTCTGTAGTCTCTGTGTGCCTTATTTCTAAAGTGCTTTCTTAATCTTCATAAAGAGTGTTATAGAGGCAAGACCCAAGTTGCTCAAATTCCCATCTGTGAGGGAGTTAGGGGTTGCTGACTGTCAAGATGGTCATAGGTGTTGGTGAAGGAACCTGCAGAAAGATCCAGAAGAACGTAGGTCCATGATACTTTGGAAGTACCAACAGTCAAAGTAGGAAGTACCAACAATCAAAGGAAGTCAGGAGTTACAAACTAGGAAGAAACTGGAATGGAGTGGAAGCAGGCTAGAGATACAGGCAAATGCTGTGGGGAACGTGCCTATTGTGTGCAGCGGCCCGTTCCTGGCATTTGGGCAGGTTTGTATCAGGATACAGGGTTGAGGCAGACACCAAATAATGAAAACATGTACATCTGTTAGGGTAGTTTTAAAACACACATAGAAAATTTAACTAGCACTTGCTGAAGAGACTGTCTTTATTCCATTGGATATTCTTTCCTACTTCGTCAAAGATTAAACTGGACAGCTACATGCAGAAAAATGAACCTGAACCATTTTCTTACACCATACACAAAAATAAACTCAAAATGGATGAAAGACCTAAATGTAAGACAGGAAGACATCAAAATCCTTGAGGAGAAAGTGGACAAAAACCTCTTTGACCTTGGCTGTAGCAACTTCTTACTCAACGTGTCTCCAGAGGTGAGGGAAACAAAAGCAAAAATGAACTATTGGGACCTCATCAAAATAAAAAGCTTCTGCACAGTGAAGGAAATAATCAGCAAAACTAAAAGGCAACCAACAAAATGGGAGAAGATATTTGCAAACATCATATCAGATAAAGGGTTAGTATCCAAAATCTGTAAAGAACTTATGAAACTCAACACCTAAAAACTATTCCAGTGAAGAAATGGGCAAAAGACATTAAAAGACACTTCTCTGAAGAAGACATCCAGATGGCCAACCGACACATGAAAAAATGCTCAACATCACTCATCATCAGGGAAATACCAATCAAAACCACAGTGAGATACCACCTCACACCTGTCAGAATGGCTAACATTAACAACTCAGGCAACAACAGATGTTGGTGAGGATGTGGAGAAAGAGGAACTCTTTTGCATTGCTGGTGGGAATGCAAACTGGTGTAGCACTCTGGAGAACAGTACGGGGTTCCTCAAAAAACTAAAAATACAACTACCCTGCGACCAAGCAATTGCACTACTAGGTATTTATTCAAGGGATATAGATATGCTGTTTCAAAGGGGCACATGCACCCCCATGTTTATAGCAGCACTGTCAACAATAGCCAAAGTATGGAAAGAGCCCAAATGTCCATCGATGGATGAATGGATAAAGAAAATGTGGTATATATATACAATGGAGTGTTACTCAGCAATCAAAAAGAATGAAATCTTGCCATTTGCAGCTATGTGGATGGAACTAGAGGGTATTATGCTAAGCAAAAATAGAGAAAAACAAGTATCATATAACTTCACTCATATGAGGGCTTTAAGAGACAAAACAGATGAACATAAGAGAAGGGAAGCAAAAATAATATAAAAACAGGGAGGGGGACAAAAACATAAGAGACTCTTAAATTTGGAGAACAAACAGAGGGTTGCTGAAGGGGTTGTGGGAGGGGGGAATGGGCTAAATGGGTAAGGGGCATTAAGGAATCTACTCTTGAAATCATTGTTGCACTATATGCTAATTAACTTGGATATAAATTAAAAAAAATTAACTAACAGGCTTAAACAAATAGGGGTTCTACTTACCTACTCAAAGTCAGCATGTGACAAGCCAAACCCATCATCTTGCTCTCTTCTCCCTTTCTGCCTTTTGCTGAACCATGAAGTGGTAACACAATGTAATGGGGAGACAGGGGATCTGGTCCAAATGTTGTGTCTGTCAGTTAGCCCCCATTTGTTCCCTGAAACTTGTCGAGGACTCCTGTTTGCAAGTAACAGATACTCAACTCAAAGTAACTTACGAATGAAAAAGAGATTATATTAGATCATCTAACAGAAACATCCAGGGGCTGATGTGCTTCAAGCACAGCTAGATACAGGGGATACAGGGAGTCAAGCATCGTCAGATATCTCTGTGCTCCTTTTCTGTAAGCTTTGCTCTACACATTTTGCTTTATTCTTGTGTGGGCTCTCCCAACATTGTTGGCCATGGGTTGGTGGGTCCCCAAAGAAAAATGAGGCTGAAACAAAAAAAAAAAGGAGAAATTAACGTTGGGCAAGCAAAACTACCACTATGTTAATAGTAGCATCTTCCTCAAAGCCCACTTGTGGTTAGGATTGAATGGGAGAATACACGTAAAAGAGCTATATGTAATTAGATGTTATCTCCAAAGATATTCAGACTTGTGGCCTCTTTGATGGTGCCTTTTTTTCCCATCTCCAAATTCAGCCCTACTTGAGTCATAATGTATTTTGAAATTGTAAAAATTATTTGGTAACATTTAAGAACTAGTAACTTTCAAATAAAAACCCAGATTTCTGACTTTCCTTGATAAGTAGTAAGTCCTGGCAACGATCAACTGTGTCAAGATGGGGTTCCCCCTCACAAGGAGCAGATACTGCCCAGTCTTCCCCCAGCCTAGCCCCAGGAGACGTCTGGGATCCTTTCCTGTCTTCACAGCCTGATGTCCTACCACTTTTCTCTAGGAACCTCCTGCCTTCTGCCTGGTACCCACATTCCAAGGCTTTGCCCAAAGACCTTTCCTCTTCCTTCCTACCAATCTAGATCCCATATATCCTACAAGTCTAATTAAAGTACCAGGACTCCCTCAAATCTCCTCTAAGCATCCCAGCTCTCAGAGCTTTATCTGTGAGATAAGGACATCTTCTATGTAAGGACATCCAGTGACAACCAGGACTGCACAGGCTGTGAGTCCCAAAGTGGCTGTGAGTGCATGGGGGAGCCACTGGCACTGTAAAACAGACAGGGATGTATATAGAGATGGCAGAGGTGGGCGATTATTCCTGAGATAGAAGATAAATAGGAATTGACCAAGCAAAAAAGTTATTGAAAAATTTATTTATCATCTACTTTGAAATAAACCTCTATATTTATAATTCAAAATATAGGAACACACAAAATGTGCTCCTTTACTGCAACCAGCCTTTGAAGAATTATACTGATAGCACAGCTTAGTTTTAGAAGTAAAAATGTCAAGGTAGTTGGTGGTGTTCAGGGTTTACTCTGCAGCCTTAAAGGAGACTCGTGAGTAGGAATTGTGGTACAGCTATAATAAGAAGGATGAAGAGTGATTTCCCATGTCTGATGGATGAGGGCTTCTACATTTTGTTTTAATTCCCTCTTATGGTAAAATAACATTTGGAGATTGTATTTAGAGAACTAATATTAGAACAATTTAATCATCAAAGGTCTCATCGGTGTGGTCAAATGGGAGTAAAGAGTGTGTGATGTAAACAGTTTCCTATGATTCAGGGAGTAATAACATGATTCCACATGTAAAAATATCCAGGGTCACAATTTAGATAATAGTGATGTGGCTGGCCTCTCATTTTTAACTTCTGAGTTAAAAAGGAAGAAAATATAGTATAATATACCTTCAACTAAGTAAAATTGTTTCCATATATGTGGACAAGGATGGTGAGACAAATATTCAAAAATTAAATTAGATTTTTTATTAAGGAAGTGAGGAGGCTTATAGGAGTTTTTAATACATATTTTAAAAGTATTTAATCTCGACACATTCTCTGTCAACTAAAAGTGGATATCCATCCACTAGGAATAAAGGAATATTGTCTTCTTAAGGAACATTGTCTGACTATAAGGAAAACTGATATGTCACTTTCCAGATACCACAGAACTTGGAAGGGAAAGGGGATGGTTTAAGTGCAAATTCACCTTGCAGATCTCACATCAGTTTGCCCAGTATTATTTGGTTCTTTAAAGGTGTCACACTGCCCCCTAGTGTTCAACAAACTACAATATAATATCTCAAATGGCTGCTGCAGTTTTTTTCTATATTTCTAAATAATCAAGATGGTGATGGGAGAGAGTCAGAGAGAGAGGAATGTCTCGAATATAAATTTGTGGGTATTCTATGGCTTATCATTTCATATTTTTAAAATAGCCTATAAAAATATCATGTTTTTTAAGCCCTTAATGGGCAGGTTTATGGACTTCAGGTGCCTTCAAATGGCAGAACTTGTTGGCAGGACTCTGGGAGACCCCAAACACTTCAGATGATGTAGAAATTATTAACAGCTTCCAAAAGTATGCTACTCCCTAATAAAATGGGTCCCTGAGGAAGCAACAGGACTACATAACCCTTGCAGAACTTTCTCTGAGATTCTGTTTAAAATCCTTAAATAAATAAGTAAGTAAGTTAAGTAACTAAGTAAGTAAGTAATTAAGTATTTTGAGCAAGCATTGTGTAATAAAACAGTAACCACATATAACCCAAGGCAGGGCCATATCCTGCTTTAATAGGGTCTGAAGTATACACATAATTTAGAGGATAGTTACAAAAACCCTAAAAGATATCTACTTTTGCAATTTTATGCAAACCATGAAGAAATGCTCACAGGGTCTTAGAAGAAACTTCTGGCCCATGAGGGCTCCTGAAGCTTATGTTTCATAGCTTTGGGGGATCTTGGCCTCTTATTTCAAGATATCATTTAGCTGCAACTTCTGGATTTTACTTTGAGCATTATAATTTAGAGCCTTAATAAATTAGGGAACATATACAAATTCAATAGCGTGGTTGCATTTTTGTGTCCTTTCTATCCTCTGGCTACTGAGAATTAATGGTCTTTGAACCATTCTAGTCAAGTGAAAATAAATCAGTTTGTTTACACAGAAACAACTTTAACCGCTTTATGTGTGGGAAGAATTACAGAAGATCAGATACTTCTAGAAGTCTAGAAGAGATAGTAATGGAATTAGTACATCTATTTAAAACTATCTTAAATGGCTGAATCTTGACAATTGGTCTTCATGTTAGGCATTATAATTCCCAGAAGAGGATGGATTGTGTTCACTGATCACCTATGTAAAACTACATGTTAATCTCAAAGATTAGAAACCAGTCCAAGTGGAAACAAATTACTTAGCTTTCATAAAGAAGAGTTTTCTGTTACCCAAAGCAGAAGATGACTTGGTTTTGATACTAATCACAGGAAATAAAAAGCTTTCTTAAAGGGTAAAATCTCAAATAGCTACCTAATCATGTGTTAATTTTTTTAGTAGTATGTAACATTTTCAGATATTCTGTCTTCTCTATTTTTTTTTAACGTTTATTTTTGAGAGACACAGAGAGTGTAAGCAGGAGAGGGGCAGAGAGAAAGGGAGACACAGAATCCAAAGCAGGCTCC
This sequence comes from Acinonyx jubatus, assembly GCF_027475565.1. Lineage (NCBI taxonomy): Eukaryota > Metazoa > Chordata > Mammalia > Carnivora > Felidae > Acinonyx > Acinonyx jubatus. The sequence goes on along the minus strand of NC_069384.1, from coordinate 103,978,568 downwards.
AGGCTCTGAGTTGTCAGCACAGAGCCTGACACGGGGCTCAAACTCACCAACTGTGAGATCGTGACCTGAGCCGAAGTCAGACACTCAACCAACTGAGCTACCCAGATGCCCCATATCCATTTCTTTATTTACTTATTATATACCATCTGTTTCCTTCCACAGTATGTAAAAATGCATGACCCAGGGCTTTTGACTGTCTTGTCCCAGAACCGGACCACTGCATTTGGCCATGTAGACTACACTGTGTAACACGGGATTCCCTTCATTTTGAGGTCTGTGTGAATGGCACCCCCTAGGGCTACATTGAAGTCACTGTCCAGAGCCTAGGGCTGACCTTGGAACAGAAGAGTCTCTCAAGAATGCTGTGTTAGTGAACAAGTAAGAGATATGTCAGCTTATTTATTATTCTCATTTGAAATATAGGATGAGAAATTGAAAGATTTTGGGTCCCATAAATCAAAGTACATTTATACATGCAAACTAGTTTCACTTCGATGACTTTTTTTTTTGCTAAGATTTTTTTGACTAAGCCTGAGAGACTGATTTAGCTTTGTCAAGGTGTGAATGTCAAACCAGTAAAATAGAGAAACAGTACAGGTCTTCTGATTTTCTGTTACATTCTATGTGGTACATTTTCCCTGTCTCCAAAGCCAATTCCTTCAGACTCCTTGTGCTTTTCTGAGTCTGTGGGCTGTGACCAGGGAATGACAGTGCATGTGCTTTTATTTATTTATTTTTTCCCCAGCATTCAGAGAGCCTGGCGTGAGTACCTGCAGAGGCAGGACCCTCTGGAGAAGAGGAGCCCGTCCCCATCCTCTGTGTCCTCAGAGAAGCTGAGCAGCTCTGTCAGCATGAACACCTTCTCAGACAGCAGCACACCCGTGAGTGCCATGTTTCCTTTTTATGGCCTGACTGGCCAATCATTTGATCGCCAGGTCTTTGATTCCAAGAAAGGAATCTCAAGATGTGAGCAGGTGGTTCATTGATAGGAGGATCTACATTGTTTATTTGCTATATTTGAACCCATGGTGAGGGTGTTGTCATCTCAGAATGAAGACATGATTCATAAGCACAAAGTGTACTTCATCAAGTCTGAGAGAAATCAGTTGCATTTGACCTCAACCTAAACTTACTCATACGTGTGTTTGCATTCCTCTGTTACCAAGAATATCTTTTTCCTTTTCTTTTTAACAGTATGTTCCCTTTAGTCTGTGCTTCTGGTAGAGTTTTGTGGTGCTAATATGATAGAAGATTAGCTTGGTTATAAGGATTGTAGAGAGATGTTTTACAGGAAGAATTGAAAGGGGTCACAAACTCAGGGGTTGCAATTCAAATGCCTTCAGGGGCCAGGTGGCTGATGTGGACAAGGTTGTCACTGGCTACTGAAGAGCACAGGCCTCACCTAAAGGGGTAGCCCCACTTGACTCCTGGATGTGCTGCCATGTGGGGATGCTGGACAGACATTGCCAAATGTGGTTTCTTCTTTCAAGGGATGTCAGAAACTCAAACTTTTTAATGTTGGCAACTAGTAAGAGAATTTAAAATGTAACTAGATCCTGCCTGCAGATCACAATTGTCCCAGAGGCCAGCTGTTTAAGAACCCCAGGTACAGGTTTTAGGAATGGAAACATCTGCTGAAAGTCTTAACAGCAACAACAACAGACAGACCAAAAAAACATCCCAAATGTGGTAGTAAATAACTGATCAGGCAACTGTAATGCAGAGTTTTGTGGATATGGCCCTTGTGATCATTATGACAGCCACTGGAATACACAGAAAGAAGTTAGGAAGAGAAATGAAGTAACTATACAAGTATATTACTAAAAAAAAAAATTTCTTGACTACTTTGTAATCATGTTTATTCAGTGGTAAAAAGGCTTCCCAGCGGCCAAAATAATGTATTCACATTGGGATCAAGCAAAGGTTGCTTTGACATGTTTTCAGATGATTACGTTGCATGTTCTTTAATATACGGTTTTATCTAGTTATGGATTCTAAAGGCGAGCAGCAAGTTGAGTTTGTAGCTGTGCAAAAAACAGTAGCAGAAGATCTGTTTTTAGCAGACAGTAGAAAGCAAATAGTGAATCTGTACCTTTTTAAAGCAATTTTTAGAGGGAATGAATTGTCTTAACTGGTGTCACTGTCACGAGAGGGCGCTGATGAGCCACACTGGAAAATGTTTAAGTAAAGTGTGTGTTTATCTCATTGTTTGCAAGTCAAAAATTATATGAAAATTGAGTGTTTAGGATGCTTTTGCTGTCAACAACAATAGAATTAATTTAATAGAAATTAAATGACTGAAGATTTGATCTGAATGATGAAAGCTAAATATCAGAAATCATTCTGCCTCTGAGTTAAAAGGTTTGCATTCACTGCCTTTGTACTTTCTGCTAGTCACAGTTCCTGAGAGTATCACCCATTGCTGTGTCCAGTGTTACCTGATGGCTTTAGTATTGCTTTAGGGTGGTTAACCTTTTGACTTCATTGAAATTCTGAAATAATCTATTTTTGTTTTACATTTACCCTGCCACACCACTTACATCCTAGCACCTTAAGAATCTTTGCACATAAATGCACATTCTTCCCTCATGGGTCATCACATAAATGTGATGTGAAATATCACTGTTAGCTTTGCTAACAGTTCTACCTTATTTAATTTACCCTGGCCTCCAGGTCCCCTGATGTTTCTTAGTAGAGCAGATTTCCTCTCTCAAATGTCCCCAGCAATTTTGTTTCCTGTAAAGTGTCTCAGAATGAATTGGGAGTGGCATCCTGCTCCACCACCATATCATCGTGTCTTATCTCTGTGCTCCTGGGACAAGGATAACTCTCTTCATTGCGTGGAAGTCTGGTTCATTCCCGATTGGCTAAATGTTTTGTGAGAATCAAAACATTTTCAAAAAACATTATCGGAATTAGCTTCAGAAAGCAAACAGACCCTGCCCAGAGTTCCAGTAGAGGTTATTGATTATAACAACTGTGGCATTGATAGTGGTGGTGGCATGACACTACATATGCAAAATAAAATATGCAAATATAAGTTGTTGGGACACTTCCAAGTGTCTAGTTTGTCAGGCAGATAAAATTTCCAATTCATAATTCTTTAAAACTTCATGCTTAGTTGTTTGGACTGGTATGTCTAGCTAGGGACTTATTTCTCACGATCATCACTTTGCTGGGACCTCTTTCAGAAGATTCATTCGTACATTTTTTGATGGTCATAACCCCATGAAAGGAAAGTGACCGTGCTCCACCTTGATCAGCTTACCAGACCCACTGGGTTCATATATACTCTCAGGGAGTTCCAAATAGGAAGACTTGGTTTTACTACTCTTTAATGAGTAGACCTCACGTTTATGGAGGGGATAAGGATGAGTGAGCTCTGGACCACTTCGGCTAAGCCTGTCATAAAGAGATGAGCTTCCTCTAATAACCAATGAGTCCATTTGGAATTTTAGGGGTAAAAGCCTTCAGTCCAAGTCAAATGCTCTCAAGGAGATATCTCCCTGGCAGATTTTCTGGGACCCTGACTCCTACCAGATACCTCCAGCTTGCTGAACTCAGCCCTCTTTGGGCTTGATCTCTCACTATTGCTTCCTAGACCATTGTATGTCTTTGTGAATTTGATCAGCTGCCTGTCTTGTCCCAAGTGCTAACCCTCTACTGTCCTCCAACACAGCCTCCCTTGTCTAACCTGTGGGCCTTTCCAGCTGCTCTGCCTGCCCCATGTCTATAATAACTGCAGTTACTGCCCACAATAGCTGTCTGCCCCAGGCAGGTGCTGCATGGGAAGCCAGCAACCTGATCAGGGTGAATTCCTGTGCTGAGCTGAGAATGATTCTCTTGTATGCTTTTGCTCTGTTTTGGCTAAGCATAATGGTTAATATAGTTCTTAGAATATTTCTGCTCTAAAATATATAAGAACAGTAATATTTCAGTATGAGCTCTCAAAATCATCATCTTAATAAGAGCTGAGCACTTGTTATTTGACAGGCACCTTGCTAATGCTTTCCATAGATTATTTCATTTAATCCTTTCAATGACCGTAGGAAGGAGGTGCTATTATTATCTCCATTTTACAGATGATGAAAATGAGACCTAAAGAGATAACTAATTTGCCTTGAGTTACTCATTGGGCTGAAGCCGTTATGCTTCACTAGTCTACAATATTGTACCACTTCAAAATAAGCCTGAATTTAGACATGGTCAAGCAGAGGAAGAAATAACCAGTGCATCAATGCATTTCTAAGACTATTCTACAATTTAGTAGGTATAAACTCTGAATGAAATAATTGAGGAGTGCCTGGGTGGCTCATTTGGTTAAGCTTCCGAGTCTTGATTTTGGCTCAGGTCATGATCTCACGGTTCATGGGATCAAGCTCATGCCTGGCTCTGCACTGACAGCATGAAGCTTGCTTGGGATTCTCTTTCTCTCTCTCTGCCCTTCTTCTGCTTGTGTGTGTGCTCGCTCTCTCTCTCTCTGTCTCTTGCTCTCAAAAATAAATAAACTAAAAACAGGAAATAATTGAAAAAATAATCCTCATTTCATTTTATAAATTGCCTCATTCAGTGCTCTTTGCTTAAAACCTCAAGCCTCAGCTGCTCAATGCCAAATTAAAGAGCAACATGAGGGAATATATATTAAGTTATGTTAGCAATTTGCATATTAAATTTCCTTATCCCACACTGTATCATGAGGTAACAGAAAAAATTGTTTTAGAAATAGCAATTTTGAGCAGCAAGTTATTGGGAAGTGGAGCTGATGGGTATCAAAATGAGAAAAAAAGAACTTTTTGTCATAAAAAATATTAGTTATTGCATAGAAGACAACAGTAGAAAATGATTTGTGTATTTTATGAACCAATTTCATATTACTTATTCTTTTAGTTCCCAGCTTTGAAAAATCTGTAATTTGTCTAATAGAATATCATGTAAAGAAACTGTAGAATGGTATATTCTAAATGACTTGATAACCTTTTCACAAGTCATTAGCATACCCCTCGGATAAACCCAGAAATATTTTTGGATTGTTTGGAGACATTTTCAGTCCTGTTTGGTTCATTCTGCCTGGATCTTCCTTCCTGGCCACGCCTGCTTACTTCCATTGGTTCCTGTGTTACTATGGTGTGGCCTATAGGGGGCTCTGTGGCTCATGGAATGAGGCCCTGGCTTAGTAAGGGAACATAACTAAATAGCAGCTCTGCCATAGTTTTTTTGAGTCTAAGATGTACCACTTGAGAAACGATTCTTCATCTGCAAACTGGAAATAACACCCACCTTAGAGATGGGTTGGTATCGCTGTGAAGGTTATTTGGCATTACCTATGTGAAACATAGCACAGGGCCTGGGACCCTGAAGTCTCTTGATAAATGTCAGTGGATTCTGATTCTGCTCTTGAAAACACTCTATGTGTTCAAAACACTGCAAAACTTGTGAACGGCAGGAGTGGAAATGTTAACTTGATTCCCATTCAGGGGCACAGCTCCTGCTTCTGATTCACCAAATGAATCCATGAGAATTATATATGTGTTTTTTCCTCTAGGATTGGAACTGTACATTACAGTAATGTACAGAAGTAATACATCAAGCATTTGTTTTAGTGTTGCTTCTTTTAAAGATTAATATTCAAGGTCCAAAGTTAAAACTGGGTTGAAAGTTGTTTTGCTTCTCAGTGATTAGGCCTCTCATGAGAGACCACACCCATGTACACAATAAAAACCAGCCTAGGTCACTCTCCTCCCTTCAGATTTGGGAAAAAAGAAACGGAATCTGCAGGATGTTGGGGTGAATGGGTTACTTGGCCTCACTTCTCAGACAGGTCAATGCAAAGGCACCCTTCCAGCCACAAGGAGCTCTAGCCACACAGCCTTACTTCACTCCTGGTGAGGAAGAATTACAGTTCTGAGCAGGTTCAAAGATTAGTGTGGTCTGGGCCAGCTAAAGACCCCATTACTTCATTTGTCCTGAAGAGAAGTCCATGGAGCCCTCCTATGTTTGGGGCTGCTGGGGTTGCCCTAGATTTTAGCAAGAGTAGCTGGAAGAGTTAGCAACAGGCAGCCAGGTGACCTGTCACACCTGCCCAAGTATGCTACCAAAGGCCAGTCCTGCTTCTGCCTGCCAAACATGACCTGTACAGCTACATTCAAACTGCTTTATTACCCTCAAGCTTTATTGCCCGTTTGGAGATTTACAACTTCCAGGCTTTAAATATATCAGGAACAATCTTGTAACTAAAAGGATAAAGTCTTCTTAGAAAGTCACACTTGTTTTGGGGGGAACCCATACTCTAAAGGAGGATTTCTGAGGACGGCTTCCAGTATAGTCTTGAAAGCTGCGAAATGATAGAGAATGTAAGCCTTGTGCTACTTAATAATTTACTAACCTAGATTTTCCAGGTCAGGGACAAGTTACAATATTATGCCCAGCTGTTGTTATAAACTTAAGCCCATGAGTTTTAATGTTCAGTACTCAAACTCTATCTCCCACCCAGCCTCTCAGACCCCCAAAATAGCACAAATTATAAGTCTATTCATCCCAAAATTTTGGTTCAGTGAATATAGGAATCATATGTAAAAAGAGACTTCTTGGTACTTGCATAAAACTAGATCTGGTTCTCTTTTCGTCAAACCAGAGTCTTAGAGAACAATTTTTCTTTCTCAAAGCTTTAGAAATTACATTATATAATATATGACCATATGTGACAGTTTGAATGAATATATTTTTATAAATTTTTTAAATGTTTATTCAGTTTTGAGAGACAGAGTGTGAGTGGGAGAGGGGCAGAGAGAGAGAGGGAGACACAGATTCTGAAGCAGGCTTCAGGTTTTGAGCTGTCAGCATAGAGCCCGATACAGAGCTCGAACTCACGGACTGCAAGAATGTGACCTGAGCTGAAGTTGGCCGCTTAACCAACTGAGCCACTCAGGTGCCCCAAATAAATTTTATATAAAGATATTTATCTTTATGCCAAAACACTCCTTTATATATCTTTGAATATTGGTTGATATTATAGATTCTTTTTCTCAAATTATCCTTTTTTTAATGTTTATTTATTCTGAGAGAGAGAGACAGTGCGAGTGGGGGAGGGACAGAGAGATGGGAAGAGAGAATCCCAAGCAGGCCTTGCACTACAGCACAGTTACAGAGCTCATCTTATAAACCACAAGATCAAGACCTGAGCCTAAAGTAAGAGTTGGACGCTTAACCTACCGAGCCACCCAGGTGTCCCACAAATTATCCTTTTAATAATGATTTGAGGACATTTTTCTTAATAGGTTTAAAAGTAAGCATGTTGTTTCAGTTTGGGGATCAATTTTTTTTAAAGGACTACTAATAGCAATCATTTTCTGGGTTCCAAATGATATACAAAATGACAGTTCATTGTTTGATAACTGACTCATCCATAGCAATATAATAAGTCCTCCTAGATGCATTAAGCATTTTACTTTTGATAAAGAGAGTTGAGAAGGAACTTGTTTCCTTTGTACTTTACCTCAAGTCCAGTCTCAGCATTTGTCCTCACATAGATCCTGTCCATATTCTACAGCTTTGGTGAGATACAGTGTCAAATCCCCTTGTTAGACCCGGAGTGTACTCTTTGTTATAAAATCCAATTTTAGTATTACAAATCAGTGTTTCACTCATTGGGTGAGTATGAAAGATGCTTTAGGATCCAAGGAGAAGTTGAATGTGATAGAACTAGAGTGAGATCTGTTATTGTGTTCCTTTTATTCTGGAAGCTCTTTGGCCTAAGGCTCTTTCAGACTTCCTTTCTTTTTGTAAGTAAGACATCATTGGGGATGGGGTAGTTATTCATATCCCTGGATTAGGTCTACATCATCCGTTCACTTATTCAGCAAATATCTGAGTGCCTGTGTGCTGGGCCTTTGCCAAGCCCTGGAGACACAATCATCCAAATACACACAACCCCTGCTCTTGCAGAATTTACATAATTCCTCAGTCATGGTTGGCAACTCTTCTCACAGATGCACTGGTAATTTATAGGAGATAATAACGTTTTATTGATTAGTTGTATAGAAGGTTGAGGTATTATTATTAATAAAAATCTGCTGAAATATCTTCTAGAGCAGAATTTCCCATGATGTGGTGCCTGGAATATTAGTTTTATAGGATATTGATGGATGTTAATTGGAGGAAGGGTGAAATAAACCCATTTATTTACTTCAGGACCTCTTAGAGCCTTTGTAAGCTAATACACATTTTGAATTTGCAGGAGGGTAGGATACTGTTTTTCATGTTTTCCAAACTTCTGTGACCATGAAACCCAATAAGAGTCACATCTTATTGAACTATTAATCCATGGAACACTCTGTAAACACTGTTCTCAAATTAGTACTTATTGAAGAAAAATTCCAAGAGCTGGAGTTTCTAACTGGCTCAATAATAAAATTAATATGAGTTGAACAATGCATTTTGAGAACTTCCAATGAAATTTTTATACTCCTTTTTATAGGCCTTTATCATAGAATTGTATTATGCAAATGCAAATATTATTAAGTTACTTCACATGTAAAACTGGTTACATTAACTGGCTGGCAGGGTTTAAATAAAAAGGACGAGTGTCAGAAGATGTAGTTTTAGGGAGCCAATAAATAACTCCTTTTCCCTTCTTGATTTGGAAACTTATTTTGAAAGGCAAGAGATTTAGGAAGAGTGATACCAAAATCTCATCTTTACTTACTGTCAAACTTGGATTTGAGGGTGTAACTGACTTATGGCACCATTGAGCTGACCTTTGTAGGGAAACTTACCAATCATGGGAAGCACTGAAAACTGTCAGACTCACCCCACAGATCTTGCACAGGGATATGGATCCCATAGAAAAATGGAGAGAGAATGATCCTGGGCTACCCAGTCCCTTTGCCCAATCCTCCAATCAGACCTACCTTTCTACCTTCATGGAGAGGATTGTGGTGTGGAAGTCAGAGGCTAGGAATATTTAGGAAAGTGCTTCCTCATGGAAACCTGAGGACATGAGAAGAAGGGCCCCTCCCAACATTGGATGCTTCATGTAGCAACAATTTGGCCTTTTATTATGATAAATATCAATTTTTTTTTTGCCTATTGTGATTTTTTTTAAAGATTGTGTACATTGTACTATATCAATTATTGCAATGTTTTCCAAATAAGAATTACTTTGGGAACTTTTAAAAAAATATAGATTTCAGAACCACAGCAAATATGTTGCATCAGAATATCTGAGAAGGGTCCTGAGATTCTGTATTAAAAAAAAATGTTCCAGGCAATCCTCCAAGTAATATTTTTTTAAAGTATAAAAATCACTATGTTATAGGAATTGCAAAAAAATATATAACATTTTATTTAGTAAACTTACGTGACCAGAACATCCAGGTGATTAATATTTCTTCCAATTTTTATTTCAATCATGGAGAGGATTATAGCATGGCATCAATACACTTGGGGAGGTGTTGAAGCAAATTTTTCCTGATCTGATACCAAAACAATCGGTATTGTTTTAATGGAATTTTCCCAGTGGCATTATTTGTGTAGAAAATTCTGTTTTCTCTTCCTCAGTGTACTGTGCTCTTCAAGGAAGGTTTCTATTGTTTGATCCATTTGGGTTTTTATTAAAAGGCGATACATTCAATAAACTGATTAGATTAGTTTCAGAGTACTCTTCACATTTATGAAGATTATTTAGTTGGCATAAAGGGGGGATCCGATGACTTAACTATTAGCTGACAGGAATGTCAACTATGACTGAAAATCCTAAAATGTGTGATGTGTGACTACGTAGTTGAGAAAGAGAAAAGAAATACATCACCTAAAGTGGAAATGGGCATTTCTCATTATTACACATTTTTAAAAATACTATGTATATATGCCATCACCAGTTACATATACGGGTTATAGTTAAAATTTTAATTGTTACTTTATTCAGAGTTGAAAAATATCTAAAAGTAATAAGTTAAAGTTTCCTGCCAACATTTGAAAACGTACTCAGATCCTTTCAGGTAGTGAAAGGATTTTATGTCTTTGAAACATCTTTAAAGTTTAGTTGCATAAAATGGTGTCAGAAGTTGAAGACAGTTGAATTAATTTTTATTTTGCCATTTTCATGGATTGATTTTAAGAAGAATAATTTTTTTAACTTGCTAAAAATTCTGAAAAGTGTTTTAGGGGTAAATTCTGTGTCTCTACAGTTTGTCTAGCTCCCGTAACAGCTCCTTCTTCACTATATTTGCCATGAGTTAATTACAATTATTCATTTCCTAAAGTGGCAGCAGAAGCTGATTTTACCTTAAACAGACATGCTGCTTCACATGTAAGCAATAAATTGATTTTCTCTTCATGCCAGTATTTTGATAGGGTTACGGATATTGATAGAAGACCATGCTATTGAATGCAAGTAGATTTTCAAGACAGTCACTATGCCAAACACTTCACTAGAAGGACTTCATCTACATACAGCAGCAACTGTGACCTGCTTTAGAGATGACATCATTGGGTGTCATGTGGCTCTTTATACGTTTCAGCCTCAGAAAGAGATAATCTGTGAAAGCCACAAGAGCCTGATTTCTGCTGTGATAATCTTCAGCAGACAGAAGCTAAGGCTACAGTGAGGCATATCTATTTACATAGTGTGTGCAGTGCCTTGTCGAATTCTGAGCTTTATTTCATTTTACTATTTTTTATCAAAAAGTAGATGCAATGATAGGATGAAGTGAATTGGATGCTTTGGACTAATGGGAGCTTGTTTTCTGCATTAAGATCAAGAACTTTTCGGAATCCTCTGTTCTCTGGGTAGCCTTGTATTGTGTGTGTGTGTGTGTGTGTGTGTGTGTGTGTGTGTGTGTGTGTGTGTGTGTTTTCAATTTGAAGAACACTGAAGAAAATCAGCAAACTTCATCTCCCAAAGAGCTCTCTCTCTTTTTTGTCAATACTTGAAGATTTCTGCTCCAAAATCTTCTTTGAGCTGTCTGAGCATCGTGATTGATAACTGAAGGGCAAAGCATCTCCTTTGTAGTATGTGTTACAGAAATTCTTCAGATAACTTTACTTGCTAACACAGGCAACTCTTTATGGATTTCTTTCAAAACCAGTTCGAATAAGTAACTCTTCCCTCTCAAATGGGCAAGGGTAGCTCGTCAGCACCATGGAGAGGTCTGGACAGAGTGGGACAACGTGGGACTGTGACCAGGGCAAGCAATCTGACGGTGTAAGTTTCCCAAATATGTCATCTATTTTATGTGTATTATATTTTTCATATGTAGAAAGGAAACTCTGAAGTCTAATTGAGCTAGGCTACTGTAAAAAGTGGTGACCTTTATTGCATTTCAAATTCAATATTAACCACTTAAAGATATTGTATTAGGAAGTGTTAATATATTAATTTGAAAAAGTTACTTTCTCATCGCAACAGTTGGTATGTGAATGGTGCTTTGAATTTTGAGAATCTAAGTTTTTGTTTTAATTTACCGTAAATTAATTGCATTGCAGTTGGAGAAAACAATTGCTTTGGAAATAGCATTTCTTTATACACATTTAAATAATTCCAACTTTGCAGTTTGTTGCCATTTGTAAAATCAAGGCTCTTTTTGAAAAGTAGTTTCTGATTTGTGTTTAGAAAGGCAGTTTTAATTTTTTAAATTGCAGCTCATATTTCTGTTACCAAAAAGAGCAAATGTTTAGGTATTCTAATATTGGGACACATAGGGGACATTTAATAACTTATGAAAAATTTAAATTTACAGGATAAAATATATACAGTAAGAGCCTATAGTAGGTGGAAAGGACAGATGCTTTTATAAAATGACTAAAGATAGGGCACTAAAGACATACTTTTAGGCATAATTGGAAATATTTTATTAGTTTCAAATAGTCTAATTTAACTGTTCAAACCAGAAATGTAAAAAATGGTTTATTCAAAAACATCTTTAAATACCCTCCTTAAAACTGTCAAAGGTGTTATTTCTATGATATGATATCACATAACCAATGAAGAAAAGATACTTCAAACTGCTACCAAGAATGATCCCAATAGATATTTTGATGAACTATTCAAATTTGTCTAAGAGAACATAGTGTCATAAAAAAGTAATATAACAAATAATTATCTTTTCTCAGGTCAGTTAAGCGAGGTTTGGAACATTTATTTATAATGAACCATTTATTTTAAAGTCTACTAAAACTATCTTTTTATATTATTGTAATATGGAATTTATTTCCCTCAATAGTTCTTCTCACGTAAAAACCAGTAGTAAATGTAATTTACTTAGCTAAAACCCTACTTCAAATATAACTAATTCTTTTGTTATAGATAATTTCCAAGTGCATTTGTTGTTGCTTCTTAACTCATTAGTAATTTGGCATTTGATTTTTGGATAAATTACATTTACATTTTGACAGTGTAAGATTTTGGAGGATGTGACTTAATTTTAAATTAAGGAGATCTTGTTATACTTTTTTGCCTGCTTGGCTTAATAGATCCACTGATGATTTCTTTAATTAGTGTCAATATTTAAAGGAAACCACTTTTTGAAGGGAATGAAATGTGGATTTATGATTCCAGTTCTTTTAGTTTCATTTCCCCAAATTTTATAATCCTGCTTTGATTTTTACAGATGAATAAGGAGTGCCTTTCATACTATCAAAATACTGTTGAGTGCACCTCTGTGATTTTAAAACTTTATTTCTTTATGATAAACTGCATTCATTTTCTGCTGGTAGTGGACTTTGGACAGATCATTCTGGCTGATTATACTGCAACATTCTAATTTAGAGGATTTGAGGCTCATATCACAAAACACATCTGTTTTATATCCTCAAATGGGGGGGAAATGTACCTGATTCAGAAATTTATTCTCTGCAATCTTTGTCTCAGTATTTGTCTCTCAAGGATGTCATTCAATTCTGATATTGTCAGAAGTGTAGCATTTTATATTTCGTTTTGCACACATGTTAGTGATGTATTTATAATAACAGCTATCTAGCATTATCCATTTTGTAGTTGAGATATGGTTGTCTGTGTATTTATTTAACCAAAAATTGTTGCTGTATGATACACCACAAACATGTTTTGGCTTCCGCTTTGATAGCCTTTCAATCATTGTTGAAATAGCATAAGTCATCTGAACAATAGAAATATATTTAGAGCTATTTAGACTGTGAACCATTCACATTTCTTTCTTTCTTTCTTTCTTTCTTTCTTTCTTTCTTTCTTTCTTTCTTTCTTTCTTTCTTTCTTTCTTTCTTTCTTTTCTTTCCTTCCTTCCTTCCTTCCTTCCTTCCTTCCTTCCTTCCTTCCTTCCTTCCTTCCTTCCTTCCTTCCTTTCCTCCTCCTTCTTCTTCTTCTTCTTCTTCTTCTTCTTCTTTTTCTTGTTTATAACATTCTGGTGGTAGCAGATGTGTGTGAACAATCTTAAATTTAGTTGAGTGACATTTTTGTTTTCTTGCCAATGCAAAAATATGCTCATGGATCTCTTTTTCATGGTCCACCCACCATTGCAAAGGCTTGATAACCTTTGATTAAAAAGGATTTAAGGGCATATTTACTTAGTTGAAAACCACCCTAGTTAGGATGCTCTTCAGGGTGGCTGAATATAGGGAGAGCTGATTGGCAGGTGTGGTTCTTACAGCTATTTTCAACCTATTTTTGGAACTAAGAAAGTTAAGTTGGTTTTGGAAATTGTTCTTACATTCCAGGTAGTCACAGACTCATTTCTGTTGCCTCAGTTTCCATCACAGCTTCCAATCAGAAGCACCTCTTCTAGCTAGAGTCCCATCAGGACCAGTTTCAGTAGGGGAGAGACTGAAAGTGGAATGTGTTGTAAGAAAATCCCAAAGGGTAGTTTCTTAGAGGGAAATAGGGATTCTTGAGATTATTTTAGTGAAGCAGGACCCTAATTGGTTGCAAATGGATTCTGGGTTTTAGTAAATTTCTAGCATTATGGATAGGGTGATATCAGGTGCCCAAGGGCAGTTCTTTAGCTTCCTGGAGAATCACTCTGAGTTGATGCTTCTGCATAGGGATTTCCATCAAATGATTTTTGTTTTTAGTTATCATATTTTACCATCAAGTGTTCCTTCACTCTCCCAATTTTACTCACAAGACACATTCTTACTTTATAGTACATGTTGGGCCTAAGTAGATATGACCTAACTGATGTGAAATTTATATTAAATATTACTAGAAACTGTAGGGGTAATCTGAACTGTTTCAGAGAACTGAAGAGAGCTTAGAGACTTTCTAAGGAAGCTATCCAAGTATCTGAAAGAACGGAAATATCCTCCAAAGAGAAATAAGTCTGAATACCATGCATTTCTCATTTTAACTAGTCTTTTAAATCCCAGCACCTCTAAATGAATCTGGCTCCCTCCCATCAGTAAACTCAAACCAGAGCACAGAAAACACAACCACCTACCTGGGCAGCCAGTTACCTAGGATGAATTCAGGTCATTTTAATCCTGCCTAATTTGTTGTGTGCTCTTAATTTTCATCTTACTTGTATCTTTGGCATCATCTCATTGGCACTTCGGCGCTCAACACACTACATTTCATGGTGCCTGACATCAATAATAAGACCCATCTTGGTGGAAAACCCATCTTGAATTCAACATTCAATAGCATATTTCTCCAGGATGCTGTTTTGGTGCTTGGTCTCTGACCCCTGTGCACCACAGTGGCAGGAAAGAAAGATTTCTCCACCTAGGTCTTCATTTTGGGTGCATTGGAACTAATGGAACTATACCGGGCTGATGATAGTTTTGGCATAGATAGAGAGCAGGTCTATTGATAATCCATAATATGGTATCTATATATTTTAATAATTGCTCAAAGATAGACTCAGCCTAACAATTTGAATTAGAAAAGAATATCAAACTTCAGTGCCTTAGAGCAAGTCATACAAATTTACAAATTTTAAGTTTTATTTGAATTACTGGGAATATTAATAAAGGCATTGTATCTGGACTTCAGTATGACTGAAGTTTTTTTTTCCTGATACCTTTGAGAAGATAAAAAACTGTGGATGAAATAATTATACAAATTGGTACATGTGTTCTGGTTAAGTAGCCTTATCAAAATAGTGTTAACTAATGATTAGAGTTAGCCTAGAGATAAGTCTCCAGTGGTGTGTAATAAGTTTCTGTTATTTTTATCAACGATTTTAAACATTATTTGTTTTCCTACCTCTCATTTCATAGTTGAAATTTCATTCAGGAGAGGAGAAACAGCTTGTCAAAGGTCAGATAGTTGATCAGCTACAAAGTTAGAGCTGAAAAGCAGGTTTTTTATTACCAGGCAAGGGAATTTCTATGGGGTATGTGGCCTCGAAGGACCCCCAATGCTAAGCAATCAGTGGAAGTTTTAAGGAGAATTTTTTTAATTTAAAATAAGTACAACTTATGGGGCACCTGAGTAGCTCAGTTGGTTAAGTGTCGGACTTTGGCTCAAGTCATGATCTTAACATTCGTGAGTTTGAACCCGTGTCAGGCTCTGTGCTGACAGCTCAGAGCCTGGAGCCTGCTTCGGATTCTGTGTCTCACTCTCTTTCTGCCCCTCCCCCACTTGCACTCTGTGTAGCTCTCTCTCTCAAAAGTAAATAAACATTAAAAAATAATTTCAAAAATATTTAAATAAACACAACTTTATAAACTATCGAGCTGTCCTTCAGTAGTGTAAGCTTTCTTATAAAGCAGTGAGCTTCTCATTATCAGAAATATGTATGCACAGACTAGATATTCTACATCAGAGATGATGTAGACTGAGACCCTGTGTGTGTGTGTGTGTGTGTGTCTGTCTATCTAGTAGTTGGACTAATTGATCTCTAAGATCTCTTTCAACTTGAACATGGAAAGAGGACATTAGTGCAATGTTGTCTCCTTAAAATAGAGAATGAGAATAATGTCTTCATTCAACAAACATTTATTGGGTACATACTCAAGGCATTGTGTGATTCTAAGAACTGATATGATTACCAAAATATGACTGATTCCCATGAGAAACTTTTCATTTGAGAACAAGTAAGAAAGAGGAAAATTAAGAAATGAATTAAGATAGAGGATGGGGAAAAAATCACCTGGGAGGAAGGGTAAAATGCATTATTTGAATCTATTTGGGAAGGGAAAACTAGGTTAAAAGGGAAAAAGAAGAATCAGAGTTATAATTTATCTCTTAATTATCTGTAGCATGGAGATACTTCAATGTATTAAAAAGAAACAAAGATTTTAAATTTGTTGATCTCATAAATTCTACAATTCTATTCAGGATCATCAAATCTTTAATGAACCTTTTTGCTTGCATCCTTTCAACTTGTATAGCTGTAGCTGCAAATCTATCTTTAGAGATTCTATCCCAACTGTCATCTGTTTTTTTCTTAATTGAGAGAAATTCCAAATCTGTAGACCATCAGTTCAAGGACTCAACATCTTTTATCCTACCTCTCATTTGATAATTAATAAAATAACAGCCTTTCCTTTGGTTCTGCTCTGATTTTGAATTTTTTCTTGACCAACTGGGTTTTTACCATACATAGTATGTTTAGGCTATGCAGCAACAAATAGATCTCCAAAAGTATAATAGCTCAAACACAGTAGTAGTTTATATATATATTTCTTGATTAGGTATCCATACTGGACTGGTGAGCAGGTCAGTGGGGCAATCCTTCTTCATATAGTCATTTAGAGAACACAGGATGTTGGGGGTTCCACCATCTTCAACAGGTGGCTTCCAGGGTCACTCTAAAGTCATCTACATTCCAGCAAACCAGAAAGGGAAAAAGAAATGGAGCAACACATGTGGAAGTTTTTAGTGGGACAGGTCTGAATGAGACACACGTCACTCAGCTTACATTATTTTTACTGAACTCAGTCAGATGACATGCAGGGGAGACTTGGGAAACATAGTCCTATAGGACACATAAAAATAAGACAAGAGAACAGATTTTAGATCATTTAGTACTTTCTGCCATACCTGTACTTCCTCCACCTGGAAGGAAGTCTTCCAAACCACTGCCACAAACTTGACATATGCTGCTGGATTTGCTTGATGATGCTTCTCTACATCCTTGGCCACTGCCTATTTCAGTCTTCCAGGTTACAAACTACAGAACGTGACCCAAGTTAATTGCAGCTAAAAATGAATTTATTAGAATAATATAATTTACTTATTAGGAAAACTTATTTTATTATCAGCTATCTCACTGAATTGACAGGAAAGTCTAGAGAATCATACTCAGAAGAAAAGGGGACACTAAAGGAACATGGTTGACCAGAACCTCAGGCAAAGGCATACATGCAGGACAACATTGTTCAAGTGCTGCTGGCCTCATGGGACATTGGATACAGTGGTCATAAGGAGCTTTAAAATGTTCCTTGCTTCCTTGAGATACTTCCTCCAGATTCAGAGTCCTGAACAGGGCCATCCCCATGACTGATTTACATCATATGTTCAAAATCAGATTGCTAGGATTCAGGGAAAGAAAGTTACTTTTGTCTTGTAGTGGGGAAGTGGTGGTAGAATCCTGTTCCTTATTGTAACTTCTATAACAATAAATTCTATAATTATGGGATGGGGGCTCAGATGTACCAAAAAAAAAAAAAAAGACAAAAATCCACCATGCCTGCTGGTTTAAGATGATACTAATTCTACCTTAGATCTGCTGATGGCCTTCACCAATTCTTACTGATTGTAATTTGCCCCATGCCTAGACTGTGCCTTATTGCTATGCCTAGACTATGCCTTGTTATTCTTCCTAGGATGTGTTCTGATCACTTTCACCAGATATTACCCCAACCCACCTTGTAGCCTCTGTAAGACTTGCTCTAGCCCTTTTTGATGTTAGTTAAACTTTTCAGGTTCTTTCTTACAACACTTCGGCATTGTTTTGAGAACTAAATTCAGACCCGGGACCTATGTGATAAGTCTGCGTGGCCAGGGCCCAGATATTTGACGCACCTTCTGTGGAATTTTCTCATCTATAACATGAATAAGTCGGCTCAATTCCCATTAGTCTCAAAGGGACACCAAGAGGCTTAACAAGATGGTGCTCTGAGATATTTGGAACACAGGGTGGCATTATCACATTATTATTTTCACAAGCTGTTCACCTGAAGAGAGAAAATAAAAAGTGGAAGTTTAATGCCAGAGAGGTTTTTGGCACTTTGTCAATTCGACATTAGCTTTGAGGGCTTTTGGAATTGTGCCTGAAATTTTCAGTACCAAGCAGCTAAAAGCTATGTTTTTCTGGGCTTATGATATTTCTGTCCCCAGGGATGGCATTAAGCATTTGTGAGGGATGAACTGTGCCAGGCCCACTTTCCAATGTCCCACCAACAGACACACAAAAAAGCAATGCACGCTCTGTAAATTGCTGCTCATGCCCATGTTTCACACTTGGAACAGCACCTCTGACTTGTGCCAGTAGAAAAGGGATGGAACATATACATGTGTTAAGGGAAGCTCCCTGTCTGACACATAGGCTGTTTACGGCTGGATGGCTTCTAGTTGAATGGTCACATGGCCCTACTGAAGGCCCACAGAACCTTTTTTAGACCTTTGAAAATCACTCCCATCACAGTCTTTGAAAGAGAGCTATTGGTTATGCAAATGTCACTTTTGCCAATTAAACCAAGTAGGCTAATTAGAAAATAGGGAGAACTATATACTTTTGGAACTTCTGTTAGTGACTTTGGAAGGAAGAGAAAGGCAGGAAAACTTATTGGAATCCAGGAAGTATTTATGTGACTGAATTTTAATCATACAGAAAGGTTCTAAATGGTTTTCTTTATTTGAATAAGAATCATTTTCAAATACATGGCTTCTACATATGTACCTAAAATACATGTTTATGTATATTTTTAAAATAGTAATATGCCATTTGTACATTCAAGTAAAAGAGGTTGATAGGAATTGCTCAGTAGCAAGAGCTAAAAGGTTCAGCTTCAAATCTGTAAATATGTTTCGCATTTTTATAAAGACCAACAAATGTGAACTTTGTTAGGAAGAATGGTGCTACTTGCATATTAAAACAAAGTACAGTCACCACTAGTTTATCTAAAACAGGAAATGAGGCTTCTACTTAAATGAAATCTACCAATAAAGGCAGGTTACCTTTTTTGTTTGCTTTTCATATTTTCAATGACAATGTTTCTGAATTACATTATAAAATTCTCTATCTTATTTTACAGCAATGCTTATTTATTTCTAATTATAACATATATCTATGCTCATTTTAGAAAAAATAGTTTAAAAATATATCCAGTAGACAGAGACTAACTATTGTTAATAATTTGGTGAATTTCCTTAGAGTTCTACGTATACACTAGAAATTTTATATATGTGTATACCTTAAGAAATATTTCCAATATTTTGAGCTTTGCCTTTTAAACTCAATGTTTTAATTTATATGTCATTAAAATTCCTCAAAGTCTGATAAGTGTTTAATATTAAATCACATAGATATATGAGCTGTAATTAATTGAACTATGCCACTCTTGATATCAACAACATCAATATTGTGTGTGTTTATGTATTTTTAAATTTCTGTTTCCTTTTAAGAGATTACTATAAGTAGAATAAGTAGTAGATTACTATAAGATTACTATAAGTAGTAAAATTTTTATAAGATTTTCTAAGGATCTTGATATATATCAATATATATCAGCTCTGCCAATAACATAAATATGATAGATTGAAAGAAAGTAGTATGTTTTAAATCAGATTTCTTTTTTTTAATTTATATGTATCTTTTTTTTTATTTATATGAAATTTATTGTCACATTGGTTTCCATACAACAATCCCAACAGGTGCTCATCCCAACAGGTGCCCTCCTCAATGCCCATCACCCACCCTCCACATCCTCCCACCCCCCATCAACCCTCAGTTTATTCTCAGTTTTTAAGAGTCTCTCATGGTTTGGCTCCCTCTAACTTTTTTTTCCTTCCCCCCTCGCATGGTCTTCTGTTAAGTTTCTCAGGATCTACATAAGAGTGAAAACATATGGTATCTGTCTTTCTCTGTCTGACTTATTTCACTTAGCATAACACTCTCCAATTCCATCCATGTTGCTACAAAGGGCCATATTTCATTCTTTCTCATTGCCACGTAGTACTCCATTGTGTATATAAACCACAATTTCTTTATCTATTCATCAGTTGATGGACATTTAGGCTCTTTCCATAATTTGGCTATTGTTGAGAGTACTGCTATCAACATTGGGGTACAAGTGCCCCTATGCATCACAAAAAGCTTCTGCACTGCAAAGGAAACAATCAACAAAACTAAAAGGCAACCAATGGAATGGGAAAAGATATTTGCAAATGACATATCAGACAGAGGGCTAGTATCCAAAATCTATAAATAACTCAGATTTATTTTTAAAATTTTTGTGGTTTGACATTTTCACATGTTTTGTGGGCATTTAAATTTGTTTTGTGAATTGTCTGGCTATGGTTTTTGCCTATTGAGGTTTATTTTTTTTTCAATTATTTCTATAAGCTCCTTAAATATTATGTATATTAATCTTTTACCTTCATATTTGTGGAAAATATTTTTTAATTGTATGCTTATTTATGCTTATGCTATTTTAATCTATACAATTTTAAATAATTGTTTCAATAAAGTCTACATAGTATCTCTTTTTACCTTTATATATAGTTTTAGGTTTTTTTTTAATGCTTTCATCTTTAATGCTTGTCTTGTCATTTGAAATTTTGGCATATGATAGTAAGAAAAGCAATAATTTTATTTTATTCCAAGTTAGTTTACCCATTACCTTAGCACCATTTACTAACCAATCTTTTGTTCTCTGCTGGTATGTGACCTGATCTTTATCACATGTTAAAAACCTATTAGAATTTCTTTCTGAACTATTTTCCTGGTTACATTTGTCAGTTCTAGCACTTGTATCAGACTGTCTTACATATTACATCTTTATCGTAGATTTTAATATCTGGTAGAGAAATTATCCACTTCATTTCTCTTCATGTTCTTAGTTGGCCATATCATTCCAGATAAATTTTAAAATTGTGTAGTTAGCTTCCAGACACATCTTTGGCAACTTTAATTGTAATTGTACCAAATCTTTAAACTGATATAATAAGAACTGATATCTTTACAAATTTGTTCTTGCTATCTAGGAATATAGCATATGTAGATAGGTAAAGATATAGGTACAGATATCAGGAAAGATTTGAAATTTCACTATAAACATTTCTTACTTTTCTTATTAATTATTCCTATTACAAATTGGTTCCTTTTTTCCTTTTTCCACCTCTAAATGGTTATCACTAGAATATAGGAATAAATTTTTGTATGTTGATTTGTATCTGTTCACCTATTGAAATCTCTTATTAGCAATTACAAGTTTTTAGTTGATTTTTGGAGCATTTCTAAGCATGCAATTTTTTCATCTGCAGAAAATAATAAATGTGCCTCCTTTCCAGTAGTTATAGTGTATTGACTAAATAATCCATCCCAAACAATGTAGGTTTTCTTACTATCTTTACTGATGTGATGAGTTATATTTTGGAAATTAAACATTCTTGCATTATGTTATCATCACTGTATTGTTTTAATGGGTGGTTTCCTCATAAGTTATTCTTTATTTCAACTTTCTGGTATGTTAAGTTTTCACAACTCTTCTAAGAAAATGAAATTCATCTGTAGTTTGTGATATTTTTCTCAAGTTTTCAAATAGGGCTATGCCAGCTTCATAAAATGAACTGAGAAACTTCTCATATTTTCCTTTGGCCTCTAATATTTATGTAGCATGGTGATTACGTGTTCCTTGAAAGTTTGAAAAAAAATTTTTAACAAAACTGTTAGTACATGAAGTCTTTTATTATAGTCTTTTTAAAATAAAATTTGCATTTCTTCCCTAGTTGTTGGATATTTAGGCTTTCTACATTGTAAGCTAATTCTGGTGCTTAATTGCCAAGACATATCAATGAATACTTTGAGAGTAATTAGCATATTATAAATGTTATTTTTGTTTTAGAAATTTCTCTACATATGTTCTTTTATTAGTTTTCATATTTCTAATTTTGTTAACTTAATTTTTCTCTTTGTAACAATCAGCAATTGTATTAATCAATTCTGTGTTTTCTAATAATACATTTCATTGTTTAAATAGTATTTACTTTGCCTGTTAGCTTTGGGGACATTTTGTTGTTCTATTTATTATTTCTTGAGCTTAATGCAGTTAACTTATTTATTTTAATGGGTTAATATTTTAACAACAAAATTAAGGTTTTGAATTTGCTTCTAATTCAGTTTAATCTAATTAACCGTATCTTCATTTTCTTTATCTTCTAAAGGTTTTCTAGTTACATATTTTTCCTTTGACCCAATTATTATTTACAAAAGTAACTTAGATTTTTTAATGTAGTGAGAATTCTAAAGTTTTTAAATATTAAAAAAGTAATTTCTTATTTTGTTAAATTGAAACCATAATATATAGTCTTTTTGGTTTTTATTTGGGGATATTTGTTTACAGATTGTTTTTGTTTTCATATAGAAATATGATTAATTTATGTGAACATTCTATGAGTGCTTGAAAAGAAGTTGTGACCTTTATTTTTAGACTACAAAGAGTTACTATATTAGTTAATAATTAGTAAATTATTTATATTCTTTATCCCTACTTAATTTTTATGTTTATTTGATAAATAACAGTAACAAACTGGTTCTCAATATTTCGGAGTCATTTTTATTTCATTGATCGTTTTACAAGCAGTATGTAGTTGAATTTTGTTTTAAATAGTAACACAGACTTTTTCTTTAATGAAGCGTTAATTACAATAACCATAATAGCAAATATTTTTTAAAATGTTTATTTTTATTTTTGAGAGAGAGAGAGACAGCATGAGCTGGGGAGGGGCAGAGAGAGAGGGAGACAGGAAATCCCAAGCAGGCTCCATGCTCAGCACGGAGCCTGATGCAGGGCTCTATCTCATGACTGTGAGATCATGACCTGAGCTGAAATCGAGTTGGATGCTTATCGCTCTTCATCAGGGAAATACAAATCAAAACCACACTCAGATATCACCTCACGCCAGTCAGAGTGGCCAAAATGAACAAATCAGGAGACGATAGATGCTGGAGAGGATGTGGAGAAACGGGAACCTTCTTGCACTGTTGGTGGGAATGCAAACTGGTGCAGCCACTCTGGAAAACAGTGTGGAGGTTCCTCAAAAAATTAAAAATAGACCTACCCTATGACCCAGCAGTAGCACTGCTAGGAATTTACCCAAGGGATACAGGAGTATTGATGCATAGGGGCACTTGTATCCCAATGTTTATAGCAGCACTCTCAACAATAGCCAAATTGTGGAAAAAGCCTAAATGTCCATCAACTGATGAATGGATAAAGAAATTGTGGTTTATATACACAATGGAGTACTACGTGGCAATGAGAAAGAATGAAATATGGTCCTCTGTAGCAACATGGATGGAACTGGAGAGTGTGATGCTAAGTGAAATAAGCCATACAGAGAAAGACAGATACCATATGTTTTCACTCTTATGTAGATCCTGAGAAACTTAACAGAAACCCATGGGGGAGGGGAAGGAAAAAAAAAGAAAAAAAAGAGAGTGGGAGAGAGAGCCAAAGCATAAGAGACTCTTAAAAACTGAGAATAAACTGAGGGTTGATGGGGGGTGGGAGGGAGGGGAGGGTAGGTGATGGGCATTGAAGAGGGCATCTTTTGGGATGAGCACTGGGTGTTGTATGGAAACTAATTTGACAATAAATTTCATATAATTAAAAAAAAAAAAGAGTTGGATGCTTAACTGACTGAGCCACCCAGATGCCCTACAAACTATTATTGTTTCATTTTCCCTTGCCTTGTTTTTTGCGTTGTGTTTCTCATACTTCATTGTTTTCTCTCTCATGTATGAATGGATTATATTTTATTGTATGTATCATCAAATGAATTAGGATGTGCACATTCCATTTTTATTCTGTTGGTGTGTAATTATATATTTAAATTCAAAAATAACAACTGAAATTGCACTTCTACGATATTGAATGAATGTTCAGTCATTCAATAAATATTTATTGAGAACCTACTTCTTGCTAGGCACTGAGGACTTCTTGCTAGGTACTGAGCTAGGCACTGAGCTAGGGCACTAGCATTGGTAATACAGTAGAAACCAGGATAGTCAGTGGTTCATATTCTTTTTAGTTTTTCTCCTGTCTCATTATCCTCTCTCTCACTTCTCAATCTTTATTAATAATCGGGGTTCCATGACCACCCAGATTATCGTTTCTGTGGTTTTTAATTTTTTGAATGTTTGTTTGTTTGTTTATTTATTTTTGAGAGAAAGAGCGGGGGCAGGGGCGGGAGGGTAGAAAAGAGGAGGAGACACAGAATCTGAAGCAGGCTCCAGGCTCTGAGCTGTCAGCACAGAGCCTGACATGGAGTTGGAGCTCACGACCTTGAGATCATGATCTGAGCCAAAGTTGGATGTTCAACCAACTAACCGACTCAAGTGCCCCCTCGTTTCTGTGTTTTTTTTTACATATATACTTTAAAACTTATCTTTCAAGAGTTATCTTTTGGAGTGCCTGGATGGTTCAGTCGGTTAGGGTCCAGCTCTTGATTTTGGCTCAGGCCATGATCTAGCAGTTTGTGAGATCCAGCCTGGCGTTGGGCTCCATGCTGACAGTATGGACCCTCTTGAGATTCTCTTTCTCCCTCTCTCTCTCTCTCTGCCCCTGCCCCCACTCAAGATAAATAAATAAACTTTAAAAAAGTGTTCTCTTTTGACATTTTCATTTAGTTTTATAACCTTTTAACAATTAGACCTTTTAATTAATTAGATTTAGTATATATTTTATAGTTTCATTAATTTTTTAACCATTGTTTATACTGAAGTTTCTTCATTCTTATTTTTATTTTTATTCTATACTAATTTTTTGAAATAGGCAAACAGATTCTTTATTTACTTGAATAACGAGAACATCTTTTTTAGCTTTTGTGCATGAATTCTAGTCTAACATACTTTCAGTTTAAAATGATGCCTCACTAGTATCCTCTCATGTAATTGCTTCTATTTTTTACATTAAAATACCTATGAAGTACCAGTAAAATATGAAAATGCACATCAACATTGAAAACCCCATTGATAGACAGCTTTTTGCTGAAATCTTAGAGGAACCTGCATTAACAATAGAATCAGTGAGGGTGGACAACGTTGAAGGCTGACACTTGCTTCACCTCACAAGCAAAGCTTGTGAACTATCAAGGAAAAAAGGGAATGGTATCTCTGTGGGAAGGGTGTTTCTGCTTGGTAGTTGGAGCATTGTTGAACCCTACCCCTCACACATACACAGACCATACTATCTTTCTGTAATCCTGTCAATAGCCTGTTTCTCCCTCAGGCTTCCTCTGTCAATAAATTGTCACTGAGATTGTCAGGAGAGAACACTGGAAGTCATCCTTGATTCCTTCCTTTCCTTACCACCACCTTGTCTTTCTTGTCTACATGTAATCCACCAGGTTTTGAGTCTACCTTCAAAAATGTCTCTTAACCTATTTATCAGTCAATGGAATTTGGGCTTTTTCTATAATTTGGCGATTGTTGATAATACTGCTATAAACATCAAGGTGCATGTAGCCCTTTGAATTAGAATTTTTGTATTCTTTGAGAAAATACCTATTAGTACAATTGCTGGATCATGGGGTATACAATGGAATATTACTCAGCCATCAAAAAGAATGGTATCTTGCCATTTGCAATGACATGGATGGAGTTAGAGTGTATTATGCTAAGTGAAAAAAGTCAGATATGTGGAATTTAAGAAACAAAAGAGATGAACATAGGAGAAAGAAAAAGGGAGGCACTTTTAACTATAGAGAGGCTTTTAACTATAGGGCTTTTAACTATAGAGGCTTTTAACTATAGAGAACACACTGAAGGTTGTTGGGGGGGAGGTGGGCAGGGGAATGGACTAAATGGGTGATGATTATTTAGAAGGGCACTTGTGATGAGCACTGGGTGTTATATGTAAGTGATGAATCACAAAATTCTACTCCTGAAATTAATATTATACTATATGTTAACTAGAATTTAAATAAAAACTTGAAACATAAAAAAAAATTAAAATAAGGGACACCTGGATGTCTCAGTCCATTAAGCATCTGACTCTTGATTTTGGCTCAGTTCATGATCTCATGGTTCATAAGATGGAGCCCCACATTGGGCTCTGCACTGGCAATGCCAAAGCCTGCTTGGGATTCTCTCTCTCCCCCTCTCTCTGCCCCTATACCACTTGCATGCTCACTCTCTCTATCTCCTTCTCTCTCAAAAATAAACATTAAAAAATTAAAATATAAAAAATAAAAGTGTTAAAATGTCAAAGAAAACCCCAAAAAGCAAACAAAAGCAAAAACAAAAATGTCTCTTAATTTTTCATCACTGCTGCCAACACCTTGGCCTAAACTACCATCATCTTTCATCACCATAGCTTCCAATGTTGAGTCTTTCTCCTGCTCTCACCAATCCCCACAAAGCAGCCAGTACAAAAATCTAAATTTATTAAAACCTAAATTATATCACACCATCTCTTTACATCAGTAGCATCCATTTGTGCATTAAATAAAATGCAAACTCCTTACCCTGATCTATAAGTCATAATGTTATTTTTTGCTCTGGCTTTCACCTGTTCCAATCTATGGTCTGAAACTACACTGCAATTCTTAGAGGTCCTTGTTGACAATACCAAGAGGTAGTGTGTCTGGAAGAATTATAAATAAGGCAAAGAGCAGGTGTTTAATTCAAAAGATATCTCAGACAAGTAGGAGGCATGTGTCTTTTCTCCCTCCATACCTCCTTTTCTCTGTTTGTTGTCCTGGATATCAAATTAGCTGCTGAGCTTTCGTGAAAGCCTATTATTCTCAGGATATCATTTAGACAATTTGACTTAATAGTTATTGAATGGAAAATAATACTCTCTCTCTCACTCTGTGGGAGGGAGGGAGGTGAGAGGGAAATAGGAAACTTCTTTCAGATAATTATATTCTTTAGAGGAAAATTAAAGTAACACAGAGGATTTCCAAGAACCATAGGGCACAAATATTAGAGTTAGATATAAGGTCATAAACTACAAGGCAGTGATCATGGGTCCATCCTAACTCCAAAGGCAGTACTCTGCGGGTACCATGTCTCTGGGGTATTGTGATCATACATCTTGAATGGATCACATGGTGCTGAACAATGTGGACAAGTTATTTAACCACTCTTGGACTCAGTTTCCACATTTATACCATGAGGAGGTTGATTTAGTTGCTTATTAGTATATTAGCCTATTAGGATGGCTTCATGTACTAGGGCAAGTAGCATGCTCCCAAACATTTGTTTTAGCAGAATATGATAAATATGGTTTAGTTTTATCTTACTACTAGCAGAATGACTATGTAGTCCCATCTCTCCATCAACAGTAAATGACAAATACTGATCTTATCAATTTGATTTGGGATTTTCAATGGACTCTCATAAGCTGGAACTGCTAATGAGATGCTTTAAAATATCCTCCTTTGTGTGTTGAAATAACTTCGAAAATTATAACTTGATAATCTATATTTCTTTATAGCCCACCTTTTGGTTGAGATTTGAGATGGCATTTTTTCTTTCAACAAAACTCTCAAGTGGCACACCATGATTTATAATTTTATTTGGTTATTGTCTGCATATGCTGCAGAAAGCTGAAAAATTATTCAAATCCTGCCAAAAAGTATTGACAGTTATTTTTTCTGCTACTGAAATTTCCACCTTCAAAACATTTTGAAGTCTTTATATAGAATCAAGGTTGGGCTTTTAGAGAAAAAAAAAGAAAAAAGAATGAGAAGAGCAAGTTTTTCTCTTTACCCAGAGAAACCTGAAGTAGATTTTAGAGTCTTAAACTACTGTCAAAAATCTAGAGTGGCAACAAATTTCTGTTTAGCAACTTGAACTGCCCAGTCTCCATAGGTCCTTTATGCCTTTGTGCTGCTTGTTCATAAGAAGTAGAAATAATTTTTCTAAGCATCTTAGAATGGATCAGAAGCAGACCATTCATGGAGGGAGAAAGGTAGTTTTCTCCTCGTTATCTTACTTTATCAGGGTGTCTTTTTGCCAGCTGACCCAGTTTCAGTCTTTGTAGATAGAAATGGCATGTATCCTGTAGCATATTTCTTTTACCCTATATGACTCAAGATAGATGTCATACCCTACATAAAAGAAGCATCCAATAAGGAAGTTTACAGCTGTCCCCAAATTGTTCTGCTCATTCAGTTTCATTTCTGATTTCAGAATAACTAAGATTTGCCTATTTAAAAATAAAATCTTCAGTACCCTGTACTCTCCTTCCCCCTTCCTTTCTTTGGCTCCTCCCATTTTTACTTTTGCCTCGGGCAGGGATCCTTTCCCAATGTGCCTGAAGTGTGCACCTGGAGAATACGTCCTTTCATCAGGCAAGGTCCACTTTCAGCTTTAGTTCTGACCTCTCATCCTCTAAGAAATAGCACTTTAATACCTCCTACCCTTGTGGCACTTACTTTATAGATCTCTATTTGCCATGTTGCCACTGCCCTGTGTTAGAACTGTACATGCTTATGTTTTTCATTCTAGGTGGCAGATGTCGTTGGCTTTGACCTTTGTATTTTTCTCAAGATATTTATGCCAAAAGATATCCCTTTTTTTTTTGAAGTAGGTTTTCACACCCAATGCAGAGCCTAATGTGGGGCTTCAGCTCAAGACCCTGAGATCAAGATCTGAGCTGAGATCGAGAGTTAGCTGCTTAACCCACTGAGCCACCCAGGTACCCTTCCCATAAAAGTTTTTGAATTGAAATAACTAGTATGTAATCTTTCTTAATATATCATTAATATTGTTCTCATACATGTCAGTGGTAGGGGAAAAACACTAAAAATGAGGTTTAAATGTGAAAAGGATAGAAACTTCAGGGATTATCAATGTTCGCTTTTCATACTGGGTTGCACAGTTATGTTTCATTGTCTCAAACCTCAATTTCCAATAATAAATAATGTCTTTCCTGACACAGGAGCCAGTAGGGGGTGGAGGGAGGTACTGCTCTTGGTGCTCCAAGTTGGGTATTATCATTCTCATTTTTTTTAACGTTTTTATTTTCATTCCAGTTAGTTAACATACAATGTTATATTGTTTCAGGTGTACAGTATAGTGTTTCACCAATGATTCCATACACTACCTGGTGCTCATCACAAGTGCATTCCTTAATCCCCATCCCCTATTTAACCTGTCCCCCACCCTCTCCCCTCTGGTAATCTCTATAATTAGGAGTCTGTCTCTTGGTTTGTCTCTTTCTCTCTCTGTTTTTCTCTTTGCTGGTTTGTTTTGTTTCTTAAATTCCACATATGAGTGAAATCATATGGCATTTGTTTTTCTTTAACTGATTTTGCTTAGCATTATACTCTCTAGCTCTGTCCATGTTGCTGTAAATAGCAAGAGTTCATTCTTTTTTATTACCATTCTTACTTGTAAGGGAGATTAAGTCACTTGCTCAACCCCTCACAGTCAGTAAAGCCTAAAATCAGAATCTGAACTCAGGGCTGTTAGAAAGCAAAAGCCTGGCGCTCCCATCATGCTGCACTCACTTCCTAAACAATGATGACTATAAAATATTAACAGTGAAAAGAAAAATTTGCACAGTACCATCAAAGAAAACCCATCTTTCTTCTGTAAGTTTGCTTCCACATTCCACAGGCCACAAACTGTAAATTTGAAAAGTGTGGTGATTGTTACTTCCAATCAACTTATTCATATCATGAAACCTTATGGTAAGAAAGACTTTTCTGATGACTCTATAAATTAACAACCCATCCCTGTCCACCAAGCTCTATTCCCTACAATGGGGAATTCCTCTATTCCCTTCTTCATTCATCTCCATCTGACGCATTACGGTACATTTGTTTACTTGTCTAGTGCCTGTCATCTGCTTACTAGAGCCTACGCTCCATGAAGGCAGAGACTTTTTTCTGTTTTGTTCATTAATGTATCCCCAGCACCAAAGACTGCCTGGCACATGGACATGGCAGACTTCTCCCACATATTTCTTGAAAGGTTGAATAAACACAGAAGAGAGGGTTCTACATTTCACCTAACTGATTCAAAATAGTGCTACTGATAGCTCCTCAATGACTGGAAAATCTGGGGTCTTTTTTTCCCCCAATTTACTTTTCTACAGTCTAAAAGATTTCTGCCTATGCTCACCATCCTATTTCCCAAATTATTTCCTAGAATTCATTTTCTCTTGTTTTTGCCATAGGCAACTTTTATCGCAAGTCACCCACATAGACCTAAAGGTGTTAATACTTATCTCAAGATTTCTTGCATCAAATCATATGTGTCACCCAGGGACTCCCCAGTGTCTTAATGATACTACTACATACAACTCAGCACACACTTAAGAGATTAATAAAAACTTTAATTGCCAAGACTTCTCCCCATTTCTACTCCCATAGCTTTTCTTTACTACTCCAGTCACTTATGCTGAAAACATTTATTATGGGCCCTTTATGTTACATGTAGATAGAACAGTGAAAGAAATGGGTGCTCTCTCATTGCTTGTGGAATAGACCAGTCCTAATCCTGTGGACCAGGTCTGCACCTGAAGCCACTTGAACACTTGACACTCAAAGCCAAGGAATTGCAGAAACCTTAATGGAGAACAACATGGAAGTGTTTGGAAAAGACCACAATGTTGAAAGGCAAGCACCAGAAGTGGTGATGGAGACTAAAAGCATAGGAAATAAAATCTAAAAATTAAACTTCAGTCTTTTAAAATAAGCCTGATTGGCCTATCCGCATCTTTTTTGGAATTAAGCTAAATGGGCATTTTGTTAAAGTTAATTTTGAAGACTTTTTTATATTTACCCTCAGCTCATCTTCTCTGACACTCATTGCATTTCAGTAAATGTCACCACCAGCATCTGCCAGATGCTTTAGCCAGAAACCTCCAGTGTCTCTACCTCTCTCTGCATTATGTCCAATCACCAAAACTTAGGTGTTTCTTTTTTTTTCATTAAAAAAAATCTACTTGGCCAGTACCCTAGGAAAAACCTGGATTACTTGTTTTTAAAACTTGTAATTTGGTCATCTCCCATTGTTACAGGCTCAATTGTGTCCACGCAAAAGACGTTGAAGTCCTAACCCCAGTACCTGTGAATGTGAAATTCTTTAGAGATAGGTTCTTTGCAGAAGATCAAGTTAATATGAAGTTATTAGGGTGAACTTAATCCAATATGACTGATGTCCTTATAAAAAGGGGAAATTTGGACTCAGAGACAAACGCA
Organism: Acinonyx jubatus; assembly: GCF_027475565.1. Taxonomy (NCBI): domain Eukaryota; kingdom Metazoa; phylum Chordata; class Mammalia; order Carnivora; family Felidae; genus Acinonyx; species Acinonyx jubatus. The sequence goes on along the minus strand of NC_069384.1, from coordinate 103,947,271 downwards.
ACAGGGAGAACTCCATGTGAAGATGACGGCAGACATCAGGGTGTTCCTACTAACCACCAGAGAAATGTTATTGGCTGCCAGCAAACCACCAGAAGCAGGGAGAGAGGCATGAAATAGATCCTCCCTGATATCCTCAGAAATAACCCACCCTCCTGATACTTTGACCTCAGACTTCCAGCCTCCAGAATGGGGACTCAATAAATTTCCATCGTTTAAGCCACTCACTCTGTGGTACTTTGTTGTGGACACCTTAGGAAACTAAATCACCTATCTTCTCTTCTGTTATTATCTCAAGTTCTACTTAAATTTTTAAAACTTTTTTTAAAGTTTAATTAATTAATTAATTAATTAATTTAGAGAACACGAGCAGGGGAGGGACAGAGAGAGGGGGAAAGAGAGAGAATCCCAAGCAGGCTCCACATTGTTAGTGTAGACCCTGACACAGGGCTCAAATTCAGGAACCATGAGATTATGACCTGAGACAAAACCAAGAGTCAGATGCTTAACTGACCGAGCCACACAGGCACCCCCTACTTAAATTTTTAAAAAGTATACAAGTAATGTATTCTCCTTATAAAAACCTTACATTTATTGAAAGCTTTCTTTATGTGCCAGACGCTAGGTGCTTTATATGTTATTAAATCATTTAGTCCTTGTATCAGCCCTATTATCATCTTCATTCTACAGATGAAGACACTGAGGTGTAGAAGGCTGAGTAACTTGTCTGTAGTCACACGGGACTGAGCTGGGATTCAAAACCACATGGTGTGGTTCTAGAGGCTGAGTACTCAAACACCATGGTATAACCCCTTTGATTACCACATGGTGCGCTCCCCAATCCCCTGAGAGTAATTGCTGTTAGCTTTTTTGTGTAATGTGCTACATTTGCATGTTTGTATATGTACATGCATTTGTGTATATCAGTATCTCTATAAAAAGTATGCAGCCTTAAAAATCCCTAAAAGGATCACACGTATCTTCTTGTAATTTGCTTTTTTCCTACTTAATTAATTTATCTTAAACACCCACTTAAATAGCATATATATTCTTTCTGTATTGTTTTATATCATGAATGTTAATACTTGTGTACTAAGATGGGGGCAACAGCTTTTGATGTCCATGGAATGCCTTCCGAACAGTCAGAGGATCAGGAAGACACATCAATGTCTGTGAGATGGTGGTGTTGTTTTTTTTTAACGTATATTTTTGAGAGACAGAGAGACAGACAGAGAGAGAGAGAGCATATGTTGGAGAAGGGCAGAGAGAGAGGGAGACACAGAATCCGCAGTGGGCTTCAGGCTCTGAGCTGTCAGCACAGAGCCCAATGTGGGGCTTGAACTCACGACCTCTGAGATCATGACCTGAGCTGAAGTTGGATGCTTAACTGACTGAACCACCCAGGCACTCGAGGTGGTGGTTTTTGGAATTGAGAATTGACTCTGGGAAAAAGAATATGGGCCTGGAAATCTCAGTATTTGGTATTTATATTCAACTAGGTTTCATTGGTTAAGTATCATCTCTGAGCTTTATTTATTATATTTCGAAAAGCAGAGGTAATAGTTCCTGCCCTACCTTGTCATAAGATTTCTGTGAGGAAAAACTTGAATGAAATATAAAAATGTCTTGCAGTCATAATTGATGTTATGATTATCATTACCTTCATACTGTTTTCGCATACTAGATATCAGAAATATTGGTTTGTAGAGGCTTTGAAATACCACTATATGGGATAATTTTTTTTTTTTTTTTGCTTTTATGGGATTGTTGTAAGAATTAAGTGAAGTGATGCATGTGAAAAGATTTCAGGACAGTGTATGGAATATGGCAGGCATTGGTGAAATCTAAATTTCCTCTCTTTTCTCTCCCTTTTTTCCCTATACATTCAGTGCCATGAGTGTCCTTACCACTGTCTTGTTGAAAGTTCTAGGATCTACTTTTCCATGATACAAACTCTAAAATATTTATGACTCGGAAATTTTTCAAGCCTTGTAACAGAGACAGCATTAAATCATTAATTATAAAAACACACAGTTTAGTGAATTTTTCATTGATTTTACATACAAGATTATTTGGCTGCTTGTGTGTGTGTGTGTGTGTGTGTGTGTGTGTGTGTGTGTGTGCGCGCGCGCGCGTTTGTGTGTGTACTTTGCTCTCTCAAAACTGTCCCATTACTTGCACAGAAACACACACCTTTTATGTCTTGGTCATTCCTGAATGATCTATCTCCTTTATCTCTGATAGTCTGAGCTTCAGTAGGGCCTGTTTTTCTTTTTACCCACATGAACATGAATAGGGAGTTTGTACAGATGCTGCTTTGAGTAATAGAATTCATAACAGACCCAGCCTCTGTTAGCCCAAATTAAGAAAAGGGTACACATGGCTCTTTGAATACAATAAAAAATTAAAGCACATGAGTAAAGTTTGAAGAGACATCCATCAAACTATGGTGATGGCCTCACATAGGCATTTCCCACACCATGAGGAGGTTCTTTAGATTGGTTGTCAGAGCTTAATAAAAATGTGTGTTTTCCATTTTCCTGGCTCTGCAGCTGAGATCCTTGACATCTTTGTTAAGGGTCCTATTGCCATTGTATTAGTTTTTCATACAGCGTAGTGTGATCTGTGTAGTGTCATCTTTTTCTGGCTGAGTGGGTCCCACCATAGAATGAGGGTTCCTCACCGTGATCCCTAATTGTCTGCAGGCCACTCCTGATCTACACCATGTGTTTCTGATGCCCACAAATTACCAGAGGATAGTTTCTTCCCTGAAGTGACCTTGGCTACCCTTTTGGGGCCGTGAGCTCCCATACGTTCAACCTCAGAGAACGTTTAAACTTACATTCAGGGATTCGGGTGATAATTGCAAACCCATAGGAGAGGATAGGAGAGGTATAATTGTCTGATCTAACTACCCAATCCCCTTGTGCCTTGCAGTGAAGGAAGATCTTGCAAAGGTGAGGGTTAAAAGCAGGAACTTCAGAAGATGACTATGGGGCTATTTTCTTCTTCTCTGAGCCACCTTCCTGCCTCATTTTTCTGCAACCCTTTCGCTTAATATCCTTCCCCTCTTCTAAGAAATCTGCATTTTTAAAAATGTGTTATTTCTTTTTGAGAGAGAGAGAGTGCAAGCAGGGGAGGGGAAAGACAGATGGGGGCAGAGGCTCTGCCCTGCCAGCAGCAAGTCCAATGCGAGGCTCAGACTCACGAACTGTGAGATCATGACCTGAGCTGTAGTTGGATGCTCAACTGACTGAGCCACCCAGGTGCCCCAAGAAATCTGCATTTTTTAAAAAATTTTTTTTAGTGTTTATTTATTTTTGAGAGAGACAGAGCATGAGCAGGGGAGGGGCAGAGAGAGAGGCAGACACAGAATCCAAAGCAGGCTCCAGGCTCCAAGCTGTCAGCCTGATGCAGGGCTAGAACTCATGAACCGTGAGATCATGACGTGAGCCAAAGTCAGACGCTTAACTGACTGAGCCACCCAGGCGCCCCAAGAAATCTGCATTTTTAACCAACACCATAGTCAATTGTAAAGACTCTGAGGAGATAGACACTTTGAGAAATGCTGGCCTACATAATATAAAGCCCAGTTCCGTGGTGTGATGTTGGTGGACTTCCTGGTCTTTCCTGGCCTCCCTTGGCCCTTCTCTTCAGCTTCCTCCTCTGCTCCTCTCCTGTATTCTTTCACCCAACCCTCAACTCCATGAAATTGTCATTTGGCCAAAACTGAATTCTTAACATTTTCCAAACACATGGAGTTACATAAAAATTCCAAGCTTTTGTGGCTGCAATGGCTTGCTCTCATCTTTAGCCCTCAGAGTAGTACTTACCCTGAGAGAGCCAGTGAGGAGACATCTTGTCAGATGATTCCCTCAAGGTCCCCTTCTTGTCCCCTTGTGCCCCCTTGGCCCTCTTCCTCCTCAAGTTGTAAAACTTCATCTCCTCCTCTGTTTGGTCACTTCTGTACTTTGCTTATACTTCTCTTATCGTCCTTATCACACTACTTTAAAACCCAATTTGAGGTGCCTGGATGGCTCTGTCGGTTAAGCATCTGACTTGGGTCAGGTCATGATTTCACGGTTCATGAGTTCTAGCTCTGCATCAGGCTCTGTGCTGACAGCTTGGAGCCTGGAGTCTGCTTTGGATTCTGCATCTCCCTCTGTCTCTGCCCTTCCCCCCTCTTGCACTCTGTCTCTCTCAAAAAGAAAAAATAAACATTAAAATAATTTTAAATAAAACCAATTCACCTCCTCTTTAAAGTTTGTCCTGCTCTCCTGAGATATTCTCTTTCTTAAATGTCCATTGCATGTCATTTTTTTTTAATTTAAAAAAAATGTTTTTATGTATTTCTGAGAGAAAGAGACAGAGTAGGCAGAAAGAAAGAGAGAGAGAGAGAGAGAGAGAGAGAGAGAGAGAGAGAGGAAGAGAGAGAGAGAGAGACAGAATCCTAAGTAGGCTCCAGGCTCTGAGCTGTCAGCACAGAGCCTGATGCTGGGCTCGAACTCATGGACCATGAAATCATAATCTGAGCCAAAGTCAGACGCTTAACTGACTGAGCCAACCAGGTGCTCCCCTTGCCCGCTCTCTGCCAATTGCATGTCTTCTTAAACTATGTCCATGTCACATTCAGTCTTAAAATTCATAATAGTACATGCATTTATAGTACCTGCTATGTATCAGGCCCTATTCTAAACATTTTGTATAAATTAACTCATTTAAGCCTCACATCCTTCTACAGAAGTTGGTGCTACTGTTATCCCTCCTTTCACAGATAAGGAAATGAAACACAGGATGAGTGACTGATGAAGTCCCCCACTACTAAATGGCTAAGCCCTAGTTCAAACCTAGTCACTCTGGCTCAAGAGACCATGTTCTGAACCATTACTACATATATCTGCTCTATATGCCTTGTATTTTGTAATTATTTGTATAAACATCTTATGACTTTTTTTCTTCCATCTCTACATACCTGTGTCTCCCAGTACATGGTAGGCATTCTCCAGATGCTTGAACAATAGAATTAGATGGGAATGACTTTTTTCAGGAATTCTAAATTTTGCGAATGCCTTGGGAAAAAACCCTCCAGTATATCTGATAATGGAATTTCTAGTGGTGGTAAAGGTCAAACCATAAATCCCTTTTGGCAGGTAGCATTTTCTCAGGATTTTTGTTCTCCTACGTACCTTTCCAGGCAGTTTTCCTTTTCATTTGTTTTACTTTTTCTTATGATATGTTCACACTTATATTTTAAATGATGGAAAGAAAAAGATCACTTGCAAATGCCAACTGGCAAAGTGTTTATTTTAAACACTGCTGTTCCGGTGCACCAGCTGCTGTTGCTATGCTTGCATATTGGTTGCTAGGGGTAGTGAGGAGAGTTAAGCTTGTGATGTTGAGATGACAAGGTGCTTCAACCCAACGTTCCATTGGCCAGGATTTTTCTGAGATCAGGAATCCTCAACTCCAGGCAATTAGAAAGGTACTTGGTTTTAACTTGCAGAACTAATTTAAAGGACAGAAAGAATTAATTATAATCTAGTCATTTTCTAAGTGTGGAAGGAAATGTGGCAGTTTGTACAGATTTAGAATTTGGACAAGAGTTTTTAAAAGTTTACTTCTCCCCAAATGATGATGTAATCATTACAGACAGCTAATAGTGTTGTAGAATAAAAAAAAAAGAAAAGCTACTCTTAATCTCAGGATATGTTGTCTGTCCAAAAAAGGATTTGTTTAAATATATCAGTTGTCATAACACAGGAGAAGAGACCTCACCATTTTAGAAATTGTCCCACTGTGAATGCAGATTTATAGATTTATATTTATATGGAAATATTTGTGTGTGCTTATCATCATTTTGCTTATATTTTACATATAGACCCATTCAATAAGAAATCCTTAACCACCTACTACATGTAAAACATTTCCTGAGGCATCAAGGCAGAATGACCAACTGTCCCAATTTATTTGGGATTTTTCCCAGTTTTAGCACTGAACATCTCATGTCTTGGGAAACCCCCAAGTCCCAGGCAAACACAGACAATTGATCACCATACAAGGAGGAGACAAAACAAGATTAAAATCATCTCCAAAAACTTCCATGTGTCTAGGAAAACAAGTTGAACGGCCAAGTAATCGAGGAACACAAACAATGAAAGCTTGCATTTATCAAGTGTTTGTAAGGTAAATTCTATCATTATCTCCACTTCAAAGATAAAACCTTGCTGAGACACAGCAAGGGGAAATAACCCAGTTAGTGGAGGAGTCAAAATTTAAAGCCAGGAAGTTTGGTTTGAGATCACATACTATCATTAAATACTGTATGGAAAAGCTCTCCAAGGGGGGAGATTAATAGAACCAGGAGCACTGGGGAAAGCATCACAGAGGAGTGAATGGCTATACCTTGACTCTAAAAAGTGAGCAGGAATAAGGGAGGAACGCATCATTAAAGAGAGGAAATCACACAAGCCATGGTCTGGAGTAAAGAACAGGCTAAGTGTTCTCTCTCCAGAGACACGGCAGAGTTAGCCTAGGAAAGAGGACAGAGCCCTTTGTCTGATATTGCAGACAATTAAATGTAAAGGGAGAGAGAGGGGGGAAGACAGAAAGAAAGTGGTTTCCCTGGAGAGATTTAGCCTCTGTGGTCAAAGACAAGGTCACCTACTAGATGAGGAGGTGGGATTGAGGCTGGGAGAAGGGAGTGAAGATTTGCAAGCTCCTTTCTTGAGCTATTTTAAGAAGTCCGCAGGTGTCCAACAAGAGGATTCCTGAAGAGTAAGAAGGAGTTGAAATAGAATGTTAATAATTCTTAATTTTAAAATAGTCATACAAAAAATTCTGAAAAATATAAAAAAGAGAAATCATGAAACCCACTATAACATTAGTCTTTGTCTTATTTGTTTCTTATACACTTAGAATCATGGTGTGCCTGTATAGCTGAATCCTACATTTGATTTTCCTTAATTTATGATCACAAGTATTTCCCATGTTGTTCTATAGTCTTTATAACCATCATTGTAACACCAGACAATATTCTGTCGTGGATATATTCCACAGTTCCCTTAACCTTAATTTTAATTAATCTTAACTTTTTTAAAAATTAACTTTAACTTTGTTGATGTTCAAGTTTCCAGTGTTTTCCTTTCATAAATGTAGCTAGAATGAAATCTTCATGCTTATATCTTCTTCCCATTGTCTAACTAGTTCTCATATGTTTTTATTTTTTTATTTTTCTTTAGCTGCCGTGAGGCTATGAAGCAACAAGATTCATTTTTTACACAAGCGTACACATGCTAACACATCCAAGTGCACGTTGTTTTCCTTAAAAAAGCAAAAAGTGGTGTTTTTTGGGGGGAAATATTGACTTATTTCACTGGCATTTCTAATTACTTAAACGTTTGGATTTGTTTCCTTTTTTTGTAATTCCTTCAGAAATAGCCTGAATTGCCAACTCCGCCCCCCAACTGCTGGAAATTAATCTTGTATCTTATCTATAGTTTCTTATTTCATTTATAGCTACATATCTTATAAGTGGCCAGCTTTCAAAGAGGACTTGGCTCTGAATAAACTGGACTGGACCCAAACCAGAAGAGTTACTTGTTACTACCCAGAAGAGTTAACCTCAGAAATCCCTGCCTCTGACTCACAGTTTCTGCAAATAGCCCATCTCCCTCCCTAGTTCCACTGTGCCTCTTACCTATCCCTATCCCTCCATGGCTGTTGCTCTTTGAGCTCCATTTAAATCTCTGGTTCCTTTATTCATCCCCTTTCTTCAAGACTTGAAGTCAGCTCTTGACTTCCTCTCTCGTACCCATCACTTCATCCTCTCTTGCAGCACCCTCCTCTCTTGCCTGCCCCTGCCCTGCTGATTCTGATTCCTGGATTAATCCAGCTAGGCACCTTCTTCATTCCCACATCTGGCCCAAATACCTTCTGGGGTCAGGTAGAAGATGGTTATCTTACAAATGTGATCCTGCACCAAGCTGTATCCTCAGGGCTACTCCATACTCCTTAACTAATGGTTAATTGAGTGCTTGGTAAGTGTTGTGCACCATTCTAAGTGCTCAGAGGTATTATCTTTGTTAATCCTATAGCACATTATGTCCATGAAGAAGCCGAAAGATTAAGTAAATTGCCCAATAACATGCCATTTCAGTGTGGGGGCTGGAATTGTACTAGGCACCTAAAAATGCTATCTTTATGAAAAAATACACAAATGTGTGACTATTTGAGCCTTCTTTATTTCTAATAACATAGAAGAATCTGGTTAGAATTTTGTCATCATTAAAATAAATATGTAATTTTCTACCTTAGTATAGACTTAAGTCCAGGAAGACAGGAGTCTGATCCTCTGGTGTTTTTGTATCTCTAATGTTTAGCTCGGTGCCCAGCATGTAGCAAAAAATCATAAGGAATATTGAATAATGTAATATAGTAATTCTTAGCCCTTCAGTAAAAGTTCTCTAAAATCTCTATAAGGTATGTAAATGTATTTAAAATAATTAAATATTTTATGTTTATATCCCTTGACAAAATAATACCAGTCCTGGGAATTTATCCTTAGGAACTAATTCAAAAGGAGGAAGGAGAAAAAGCATTAGGCAAGGAAATGTTCATTGCAGTGATGGCTACATAAACAGAGAAATAAGACATACATAAATATACAAGAATAGTGCAACAGTTAAAGTTATGATATATTTCTTAAAATGAATTTTGTGCAACCAATAAAAAAAGATAAGTTCATTTAACATGAGATGGAAAAATAGAGCAGGATAGCCCACCCACGACTTGATCACATAACACAGCAGGCCATATTACAGAGTGACCAGAACTCCATTCTAGGATCTTTCAAGTTGCCACACAACCTAAGGCAAATTGCTTAACTTTCGTAAATCTCAGTCTCCCCTGTTCCATGGGGCTGATGCTCTCAGAGTCATTGTGGGGATTAAATGAGCAAGCATGGACAGTGGCCAGGACATCATCTGGCACACTGATCTGGCAACCATGCATGTGGTAAGGGGCAAGGAAAAATAGTTGATGCTTTTTGGTGTGTGTGGGTGGGGGGGGGGGATTGTGGATCAGTCTTTTTAATTTTTAAATTTTATGGCATATGTGAAATAAATAGCAACTAATAGAAAAATACAGTCACCTATAAAATATCCTACAATTAGTTTTTTCTCTGATTTAGAAAAACTTCAGTCCAAACAAGGGAATTGATTCAACTGTGCTCCAAGGCTCCTCTCAGAAACCTCACTAGCAGGACTGATGCTTCTCCACTCCCTGCTGCTCATGAGCTGGTTCACTGGTTCACCGCCATTCACTGGTTCACCCAATTTCCACCAAACAGATGTGGAATTAGACTCATTTTCATGCTACAAAGATATAGAGAGAGTCATGCTCATCTGATAATGACAATGCTGTGGCCTGGTCCTTTGGATTCCTGTTCACGTGTGGAAGGGATCTTGTAGCCTTACAGGTTATCAGCTCACACTCTACTATTTCTCTTCTTCCTCCTTGTTTGTCTTCCTCTTATCAGACTGAAATTGGTAAAGATGAATTAAAGGTGCCTGCGTTATCCCTCAACCTGCAAACAACTTGGAATGTTTCAACACCTAACCTTTAGTTGTAATAAGCCTTATGTAGTTGAACACCTTGCCAGATCCACAGTACAATATTTGGATTACAAATATACTCAAAGCAAAATTGTTGGGTGCAAACTGTATCTGGAGGCATCATGACAGAGTTCCATGTAGCAAGAATCAATAATAATTATCTTGGCATAAATTATTTTCATTCTTTAGGGCCTCAGGATTCAGAGAAATTTTTAAAAAGAATAGTCTCCTGCATCTTCAAATCAAGCAGAAATGAAATCCGGAGTTCGGTGTAAGCTCAAGGCTTGTCACCACCTGCTCCAATGTGAGAACAGCACTTTAGGCATGTCCAAGTCTGCTTAGCTTATTCTTATTAGTAGGGGCATTTAATTAAACCAAGACAGTTTCTCTGCCTGACCAGGGCAACTACTGATGAGAACAAAATTGATGGGAGATGAACAGTTAACAGCAGGAGATACATGGGAACAAGAAATAAAAAAGCCATAGTCAAACTGAAGAATATTGCTGTAGTATATTATATTTGACATTTACTGCTGTGTCTAATAATGCATCTCTTACTTCTCTCCAGCAGCCATGTTACTTCATTATTTTAAATTTTGGGAGCTTTTGTTTTTTGAAAAATGACAAAAGTCTCAGTTCTCCATTCCTCATTAGGGTGCATATTTAATTGTATTCCTCTGTTCATTCTATTTGAATGTTGCCATTCAACCAGAAGAGTGCTGGCAAAAATCATGTAAATGGCTATGCCTGGCTTTCCCAGAGTATTTAAAATTCTATCG